>NC_048228.1:13523809-13547218 GCF_002007445.2 Ailuropoda melanoleuca | reverse complement strand
TTCCCTGCACTATCAGGTTGAACCTAGACTCCAGTTAAAGCTCCCTCTCTGCTTAGCTCTTTCCCGTCCTATGTCATTTCCTTCACTCCCTTATACATTTCTCTTGAGGGCTCCCCCTCCATAAATCCACCTTCCCATGAATCCCCACATCAGGTTTTGCTTCTGAAGGAAAGATGGAAGCTGCTTTTCTTTTTCTTCTCCTCCTCCTTCTTTTCTTTTCTTTTTTTTTTTTTGAAACACGAAAGCTTTTGAGTGCTCTCCTACCTTCCAAATTCGATGTACTGGGAGAGGGCCACAGAGGTCTCTAAGCTTAGCAGCAAGAAGTCTGGCCTAGTGAATAGAACTGAGATTTCATCAGAGAGATGCTTAAGCAACAGCATTCATTGATCAAATATTGATTAGGCATCCACTACATGCCTAACAGCTGCTTGGCACTGGAGGATCCGCTGGACCTACCCTGACCCTCTAAATTAGGTCAAAGGGCTTCTCAACTATCCCTTGGTTCCTTTTAGGGCAGCCGGCTAATGACAATCAATTGAGTACACGGAACCTTGGAAATGCTTTAATTTCTTTTAATGTATAACAGTTACGCCTGAGTTACAGAGGAAGCGCTTACAAGCAGGTAGTTAAAGCAAATGCCAGTTTCTCTTTCTAGTCTACTACTCCATATAGCTGAATAAATTATGGTGCGATTATATTTAAACACACACCCTTGTGCCCGCAGGCCCACGCACACACACCACTCACACTCTCATGCACACACACTCACTTCCACATGGAGGAATATGGCTGTGAGTCAAACACAGAAGCAACCAAGTTGCAATTATTAGGAAGAAGGAATGATCTAGAGTGCTATGTAGATATTTCCCAGGAGGGGGATNATTAGGAAGAAGGAATGATCTAGAGTGCTATGTAGATATTTCCCAGGAGGGGGATTGGCCATGTTAGAGTTGACAGAAAAAGCATTCAATACACAGTTGTCTGAGCATTTCAAGATGGTGGCCAGAGTACACCCCCCCATTTGGTCTTGGTTAGGACACAGCTGTCAACTCAAGAAGCGTCCAGTAGTGAAGGGCACATCGGGAGCTCGGCAAGAACATCAACCTGAGAGAGGCCCCAGAGAATGTCTTTTTTGGGCAATCATGGAATTTCACCAAGTTCCAGGTTCCAGATCTCAGAATGCTTCACCAGCTCCATCTAAAACAACGTTGGATCTCGGTGGAGTCTGGGCAAAGTCTGGGACCTGTTCTGCTCTCATGNTCGCACCATAGTCAGATTGGAAATCTGACCTTCTCATTTTTCTTCTGGGCAAACCTCCCTCTTCATCCTTCTTTCTTTCTCCCTCATTCCTCTATCTCTCCTCTTCATGTTCTTCTGGCAAAAGAATGGCAAAGGTAAATCAAGTAAAAAATAAGAGTATAAAGCATAGCTTGGTTCTTACGCATCACTTTTTTTTTCATAGCAAGAGAGAAATACCAATGAGAAAACAAAGCAATAAAAATGAAAGAACCCAACAGAGCCTGGAATGTATAATTTGAAACACACGATATGCAGATATATCCCTACAGATGGTCCCTGGCACTAGCACGACACACACTGTGGGGGTTTTCTTTCCATTTTTAGTATATATATATATTTTATATAAAAGTCAACTTCCTATCAACGAACAGCACATCACCACATTTCCAACTAACGTACAACGAGTTCAGAGGAGGGACTCCCCCCCCATAGGTAGGACCAACAGTTACTCGTGATAAGTTGGAGGAAACATCTCTTATTTTGCTACAGATTCTATTTACAGGAATGGATGGGGATTGTTTCTGGGCTGGCCTGGCTGCTGGGATTCAGGCCTTCTTTCTCAGGCTGTGGTCAACCCTCAAGAGTTTGAAGCTTTGTACCTCTCGTCCCACGTTATCTCTCTGGTGACGGTGTGAGCTGCCAGCACAAGACTGAGTTTTATGAACTGAGTTGGCTAGACACATTAATACACAAGGTTTTAGGGAAAACCTGCCAGGGTCAGGGTCTCTTTCTGAGGGGGCTGGTGCTCCAGGAGGAATAAGTCCCATTTACTACCAAGATGGTGGCTTGGGAGAACTCCAGAGAAGTTGGACATCATGAGAAGTCACTTGGTTTATTCCCATTTCATCACAGGGGGCAGATATTTGGGATTGGTCCTAGCATAGGAATGTCACCTCCTGGGGGTGAGGCTGGGCTGCTGTGATATCACCTGCCTGAGAGCCCTGCTCCTGGGTATGTAAAGGGACTCAGATGATTTCTGAGCCAGGCCTCCAGGGGGGGAGGATTGACNTTAGCCTTTACCCACCTACCCACATCCCCAGGGACAGCCAGCAGCCAATGAATGACTGACACTTTGGAACGAAAGGCCAGTCCTCCACGCTCAAGGTGAGACTAACTGTGCTACCAACGTTCCAAAGTTTCCCTGCACTATCAGGTTGAACCTAGACTCCAGTTAAAGCTCCCTCTCTGCTTAGCTCTTTCCCGTCCTATGTCATTTCCTTCACTCCCTTATACATTTCTCTTGAGGGCTCCCCCTCCATAAATCCACCTTCCCATGAATCCCCACATCAGGTTTTGCTTCTGAAGGAAAGATGGAAGCTGCTTTTCTTTTTCTTCTCCTCCTCCTTCTTTTCTTTTCTTTTTTTTTTTTTGAAACACGAAAGCTTTTGAGTGCTCTCCTACCTTCCAAATTCGATGTACTGGGAGAGGGCCACAGAGGTCTCTAAGCTTAGCAGCAAGAAGTCTGGCCTAGTGAATAGAACTGAGATTTCATCAGAGAGATGCTTAAGCAACAGCATTCATTGATCAAATATTGATTAGGCATCCACTACATGCCTAACAGCTGCTTGGCACTGGAGGATCCGCTGGACCTACCCTGACCCTCTAAATTAGGTCAAAGGGCTTCTCAACTATCCCTTGGTTCCTTTTAGGGCAGCCGGCTAATGACAATCAATTGAGTACACGGAACCTTGGAAATGCTTTAATTTCTTTTAATGTATAACAGTTACGCCTGAGTTACAGAGGAAGCGCTTACAAGCAGGTAGTTAAAGCAAATGCCAGTTTCTCTTTCTAGTCTACTACTCCATATAGCTGAATAAATTATGGTGCGATTATATTTAAACACACACCCTTGCGCCCGCAGGCCCACGCACACACACCACTCACACTCTCATGCACACACACTCACTTCCACATGGAGGAATATGGCTGTGAGTCAAACACAGAAGCAACCAAGTTGCAATTATTAGGAAGAAGGAATGATCTAGAGTGCTATGTAGATATTTCCCAGGAGGGGGATTGGCCATGTTAGAGTTGACAGAAAAAGCATTCAATACACAGTTGTCTGAGCATTTCAAGATGGTGGCCAGAGTACACCCCCCCATTTGGTCTTGGTTAGGACACAGCTGTCAACTCAAGAAGCGTCCAGTAGTGAAGGGCACATCGGGAGCTCGGCAAGAACATCAACCTGAGAGAGGCCCCAGAGAATGTCTTTTTTGGGCAATCATGGAATTTCACCAAGTTCCAGGTTCCAGATCTCAGAATGCTTCACCAGCTCCATCTAAAACAACGTTGGATCTCGGTGGAGTCTGGGCAAAGTCTGGGACCTGTTCTGCTCTCATGCCATAGTCAGATTGGAAATCTGACCTTCTCATTTTTCTTCTGGGCAAACCTCCCTCTTCATCCTTCTTTCTTTCTCCCTCATTCCTCTATCTCTCCTCTTCATGTTCTTCTGGCAAAAGAATGGCAAAGGTAAATCAAGTAAAAAATAAGAGTATAAAGCATAGCTTGGTTCTTACGCATCACTTTTTTTTTCATAGCAAGAGAGAAATACCAATGAGAAAACAAAGCAATAAAAATGAAAGAACCCAACAGAGCCTGGAATGTATAATTTGAAACACACGATATGCAGATATATCCCTACAGATGGTCCCTGGCACTAGCACGACACACACTGTGGGGGTTTTCTTTCCATTTTTAGTATATATATATATTTTATATAAAAGTCAACTTCCTATCAACGAACAGCACATCACCACATTTCCAACTAACGTACAACGAGTTCAGAGGAGGGACTCCCCCCCCATAGGTAGGACCAACAGTTACTCGTGATAAGTTGGAGGAAACATCTCTTATTTTGCTACAGATTCTATTTACAGGAATGGATGGGGATTGTTTCTGGGCTGGCCTGGCTGCTGGGATTCAGGCCTTCTTTCTCAGGCTGTGGTCAACCCTCAAGAGTTTGAAGCTTTGTACCTCTCGTCCCACGTTATCTCTCTGGTGACGGTGTGAGCTGCCAGCACAAGACTGAGTTTTATGAACTGAGTTGACTAGACACATTAATACACAAGGTTTTAGGGAAAACCTGCCAGGGTCAGGGTCTCTTTCTGAGGGGGCTGGTGCTCCAGGAGGAATAAGTCCCATTTACTACCAAGATGGTGGCTTGGGAGAACTCCAGAGAAGTTGGACATCATGAGAAGTCACTTGGTTTATTCCCATTTCATCACAGGGGGCAGATATTTGGGATTGGTCCTAGCATAGGAATGTCACCTCCTGGGGGTGAGGCTGGGCTGCTGTGATATCACCTGCCTGAGAGCCCTGCTCCTGGGTATGTAAAGGGACTCAGATGATTTCTGAGCCAGGCCTCCAGGGGGGGAGGATTGACCATTCAAGGAATGTAGATGAAGATTGTGGTTGATCTTAAGAGCTGCTTCCTGGCTGTGATGGTTACACACACAGGGACCAGGTCACCAAGGGACGACACAGTCTTTCTTTCTGTCCAGAGCTTGAAGAACCAAAAGTCTCCTGCAGTAGGTGCTCCAGTTGAAACCTTGGTGGAACTCCATGGGCTACACGTGTCCAGGTATCTGCTGCTACCAGAGAGTTTATTTGTCCCCATGTGGGAATAGGTTCCTCTAAACCAGAGATACGAGCCACCCTGGCCACGGTCCAGGACAGACTTGATATTACCAAGTCTGAAGATGAGAAACAGGTGAGCATTTCTTGCAGAGGTGGCATCCATGCAGGAAAGTGTCCTAGCATCTTGCCAGTCCAGTTCCCCAGTAGGAGGAACTCAGGTTGACTCCCAAAGCAGCAGGCCTTCCCTCCGGGAATGTCTTGTTGGCTGAGAGCAAGTGGCACAGGTTGAACAGAGGTGGCCTCACGTGCCCAGGTGCGGACAAGCAATCTAGCCCAGTCTCTGCAGATTCAGTGCTGTGTCTCCCTTCACAAGTGCCTTTAACCTAGCAGCAGTTGAGAAAGGTGATCCGAGTGTATAATCATGGCGATGGTGAAGATAAATATAATTTGGTAAGTAGGTGCAGGTGGTGAAAAGTCCCAAGGTAGGCATAGTCAGGGGCTTGAACCATTCCCCAAAGTTCTCGACTTTTAAAGAGAAGGGATGTGAGGAAGCCATGGGTGTGGCCAAGGCAGGCGTCTTTCCCCTATTCTCTGGAACCTTTGGCGTCCCTCACCTGTCCAGGAGCAGTGGCCCGAAGACTGGCCACATATGTCCCCGCCTAGCTGTGTTGGATGAGAAGACAGGGCCCTCTCAGCCTAGAGTGGATCAACACTGAAATGTGCCACTGTCAGTGGGACCAGGACACGCCCCCCTCCCCCCAAATGTTTAGGGGGAATCGGTGGTCCTGTCTGTGGGTAAGCAGTCTTTGCTGGTCCAGGAAACCTCTTCCAGAGCTCCAAGGGAAGCTCTCTGCACCCCAGCAGCTTCAAGAGCAGATGGAGGTCCCCTTCCCAGAGGGTCAGGTCTCCGAGGGAGGCTCTGTGAGGAATTGCAGCTCCATGGGTTGTGGACTTGAAGGCATAGAGCTGAAGCCTTTGGCGACAAAGGTCTGCTGCCCACAAGCAGAGGGACCCCAGCTATGAAGCCTCCTTCTGAGCCTACCCTATGCCTCCTCACACAAGACTTGCTCCCCTCCCCGTCCCATCTGATTTGGAGAATGAGAAAACTTAAGGGCCCATGGGCTCCCCAGGCCCCACACAGGGAGGGCAAGGTTGGAATTTGGGCTTCAGTCTAGGAGCCTGCTGCCTCTGGGTGCCTGGGTTGGGTCATTGTACCTGGTGGCCCACTGCTGGTGAGCCCTGCCCCCTGGCAGGCCTCTTCCTGCTCGTTCTGGTACCCCTGCCTGGCCTAGATTCCTCTCCTACACCCAGCAGAGGTGTGTGGGGCGGGTTCTGGAGTCCTCAGAATTCCTAGGTGATTCCCCTGGGAAATCCCCAGGGCTAGGGTCCCCTCTCTGCTGATGTCCCAGCATCCAGAGGAGGAATAGGCTGTGGTTCTGGCTTTGAGCCAGAGATCCACCTGGGAGGGCTGGCCCCCAGCACTTCCAGCTGAGAGTGACCCTGTGAGCTCCACCCCCACCTCTGGCCAGGGTACTCACTGGAGTTGGGTCCAAAGGGCTAGTACCTCATCCCAGACACCATCCTCCTTTGGGTGCCCAAGGTGCTCTATTCAGGGTGAGCTTCCATTTCTGTGCCTGAGAGCACAGAGGCCGGGACAGGATTTGACTGGGGGGAGGACTGCAGGCAGACCAGAAACCCTCCTGGGGAGAGCGTGGAGGGGCAGACTCCAAGGGGGTCACTCTGGGTTCCTAAACATATGTGAATGGTAGACTGGCTGTATATCTCCAGAGGGCTGGCTATGAAAAGGGAATGGGCTCCTTTCCTGGCCTCCTGGGACCCCAGGGTGATGAAAGGACTGAGGCTGGAAGGCTCAGGGATCAGTAAGGTTTGGGCTGGGACTTGGTCTGGGGCAAGTCGCCCCAGGGGCCCTAGTAGGCCTGGCCAGTTTCCACAGGCAGGAGTCCCAGCACAGCAGAATGCTCCCCGAGCTTCATACGACGCTGTGTGGAGAGGCTCACGTTTTTGGCCAGATAATCAACAGCAGCTGGAGGAAAAAAAGAAAGAGAGAGAAACTCCTAGAAATTGAGGTTCTTTTTGCCTATTCTTCCATCTGCTCCACATCAATCCATCCATCCATACATACATACATACATTTATTCAATCGTTGATTCATCCATTCACCCTTCTCTCCAGCTGTCCAATTGTTCTTCCTTCCTTCTATCCATCCATCCATCCATCCATCCATCCATCCATCCATCCATCCATCCATCCAACTATCCATCCACCCATCCAACTATCCATCCATCTATTCACCCATCCATCCAACTATCCATCTATCCATCCATCCAACTGTCCATCCATCTCTTCATGAAGCTCTTTCTCTTACCGCCTCTCTAACTATTCAGCAAATATTTACTTAACACTTATTATTGGCCCAGCTCTCATAGGTTCTGTAAGAAGGTAAAGAGGAGATCCACATTTCTGAGTGAAGAATTCGTTCCAACACACCTGTACATATGTCCGCTATGGGGAATGTCCAGGGAATCCCACGGAGCCCAGGCAGTAACAAGGGCAAGGTCCTCTGCCTTCTTTGGACACTGAGCCCAGCTCATGCATGAGGCAAAGCAACATCCCTTACTCAGAAGCAAAGCAGCTTTTGCCGTTGAGCTGAGGGGTCCATGCAGAAGGAAGATCCAGGACCCTGATATGCAGGGAGCTGAGACCTTTGGCCTTGAAGTTCTGGCCATTCAGAAGGGGGAGATGAGAGTCTGCTGGTGTGTACTTGTGCATATGTGTGAACAGTGGAAACAAAAATCTCTGTGTAGTAATGGGCACTGATGTGCATGTTCCGCACATGATCAATGCTCACACATGTATGTGTGGATAGATGCGGGTGGGCTCTGCGTACCTGTGTGAGGAGAACAATGTGGATGCCTGTGCATAGGTAAGTGCGTACAGGTGAGCTGTACCTGAGCCAGGAACACGTGTTGGTGTGTGTGTGTGTGTGTGTGTGTGCAGGTGTGACTGCTAGGTCTGCATGTGCACGTGTTCTGTCTTGACTGTACGAACTGCGCCTGCCTGAGGCCATGGTAGAAATCAGCCCTAACCAAGTGATTTGGCTGGCATGTGACCAAGGCCTCTTGAGACACTGAGATGCCAGCTCCCAAGCTGGAATCGGTGGCTGTGGTCAATCCAACCCCTGGGAGCTCTTGGGTCCAGAGGTGAGAAGAAACGTAATGAGCACTGCCTCGGAATCACGAGCCCTGGCCCAATACTCTCCCTGTCACCTGCCCACTGAGCGACCCTGTGGGTAGAGCCAGGAGGTGTGGACATGGCCAGCGGGCAAGGCTCAGGGAGGAGAGATGGGCAGTATCAGTAATTGAGGCCATATTCCCTAGGGGTTCAAATCCTGCACCCACCAACTTTTACTGTGTGATCTGGGGCACACCAGCTCACCTACACAAGCCTCAGTTTCTTTGTCTGTAGAATGGGGATGATGATAGCACCTAGGTCAAAGAATTGCGCAGATGAGGTGAGAAAATGCGTATGAAGAGGTTAGCCAGCGCTGCGCCTGGTACCCGGTGAGCTCCATGGCCTCGGGCTCTCATAGGATCGGGATTCAGTGAGCAGATGTGACCTTTGATGGAGGCAGGAAAGAAAGGAACAGCGAATGGAACACTCAGAATCCCAGCTCTCTCCTGTTCATGCAGCTTTGGGCAAATCACGTTGCCTCTCCAGGCCCGTTTCCTCGTCTGTAAAATGGGTAGAACAAATCCCAGCCTCCTCAAGGGCTCTTATGAGGCTCAAATGAGAAGATGTGGTTTAAGATGCTGGGCATAGAAGGCTCAGGGATTGCACCTAGATTCCCAAAGGATATGCAAACGTCCTGGGGTTTTTGGACTGCCTGGCTGGGCCCTGTGTTCCTCAGCTTCTCAGGCTCTAGGGCCGGAGCTGAGCCCCTGAGTGCTGTCCCTGAGGTCTCTCAGCCTCCAGGCTCCCAGCTGGCAGCACAGAGGTGGTGGTGGTGGCCAGTCTTGCCCTGCCTTGGGTCTGCCCCTCGCTCTGGGTAGAAGCGTGAGAAGTTCTGATCTCTGGCCTTGGGGGGAGCCTGCAACTCAGGCATCTCATTCTCTGCTACTTGCAGCAGCTCTTATCTGGGTCCCGGGCTGACCTGGACCTCGAGGAAGCTCATCTGCAGAGAAGCAGCAGGAAGAGAGGGAACAGCTACCACCCACCGAGCTGGTGCTCTGCCCATCCTGGTCTAAGCACGTCCCGTGCACTCTCTCAGTTTCACAATCCCACTAAGGCCCAGCCCGAAGACACCGTGTAACTTGAAAGATCACATGGCTCTTAGGCTGGGGAGCCAGGATTCAAGGCAGGTGGTCTGATGCCAGCTCCTAACCACCCCCACGCGCCTCACCCACAGCCTCCTACAGAGTAACCCCAGGTGTGTGCACAGCGCGTTAGAGGCTAGGAAGCACTCTCACCCCAAATCCTGCATTGGACCCATTTTCTACTCCAAGAAATGTAAGTTACTTTTCCAAGGTCACACGGCCAAGTCTGATGACCTTTTCTGACTCACCGAAGGCTCTGCCCACTGCCCCTGATTCTCTCTCATGCCCGACTCTGCCGGCCTCCACAGCTCTTCCCAGGGGTGGAGTAGAAAGGTCTGGCTCGGAATAACCATTAGAATGACAAAGCCTGACCCCTCACATATTGTGCACTCGCTGTGGGCGAGGTGGACACGATCTCATTTCACCTCTCAACAATCCCAACAATTTCAACAATGATACAGCTGTTCCCATTTTACAGAGGTGGAAACTGAGGCACAGAATGATTGCTGACCCACAGTCAGGCACAGCCCGTGAGCTGGAGGAACCTGGATTTGTCCTGCTTGCACCTGTGGGCACTCTGTGTCGTCCTTTTTAGCCTCTCCCGGCTGCCAGCCAGGGCTCAGTGCACAGTAGGACCCACGCCCTGTCAAGGTGGGCAAGGAGACACCAAGGAGCACAACTTCACTGGTGAGCAGCCAACTTGAAGGGCACCCTTTGTGCCACAGAGCCTGCCTCTCCCTGGGGTTGAGCCAGGGGCCGGCGAGGGCAGGGCTGTGACATTTCTCATTATGGCCTCTGTCAATGGCCCTCCCTGTCCCTCTGTCTCTCCGTGTCCCCTCTCCCCTGCCTTGTGCCCGCGCCTGGGCTCTAAATGTCTCAAATTAGATTAATCAGGAGTTGGCAGGAGATGCCAACCAGTAAACAAATCTCAGCCGTCAGCGCCTCGTCAGCCCGCAGCCCCAGAGGAGGACCCTTCTAGACACAAATTCTTATTAGACTTGTCAGATCTATTAAAATTCTTTTCACACTTCTGCGTTCTATCAGCCCCATCATTAGTACGGCCCTGGCCTCTGGGAACACCAGGGCCATATTAATCTGCCGTGTGCCCCATCCCTGCCCCCCTGCCCCCACACCCTCCAGGGACAGGAGAGACAGACTGATGGACAGATGATGGCCAGGAACAAGAAAAGAAGGTGTGGAGGTGTCCCTGGGAAGACAAGGGGCCCAGGGACAGGAATGGACTCTCCTGCCGAGGAGTCTGGCCACGTGCGCACTCCACGCCCGCCTGCAAGGGAGACTTTCTGAGGGCGGGGCCAGAGGTGTGGCTGTGTTCACATGGGTGCGGGATCTCGGGCGGATACCCTCTCTGGGATCCACTTTCTCATCTGTCCGGGAGGGAAAAAGCATGGACACCCCACAGGGCAGCCACGAGTGCCAGACCCACAGCAGATGCTCAACGAACCTTGAAGCCATGTGTACAGACACACATTAGTGAACGCTCCGAAATAAATCGGTGTGTGTGCAGCTCTCCACGTATAGATGCCTGGGAGGTTGTGGATGTGAATCTACACAAAGGTGGGCCGAGGTGTGTATCATTAGTGAGTGTCTCACACGAGTTTGTGGTTTGGCCAAAAGAGAACCGGGTCGGAAGCTAGGGGACCTGGGATCCACCATTCCCCTCCTGTGCGACCTTGGGGAAGTCCCTAACCCCTCAGACACTTACCTTCTGCATCTACGAGCTGAGAACAAACACAGTCAACTTTGGGTGGGGTTTTGAGGATGGCGTGAAATGAGGAACTTGCCATCTACCCAGTGCCTGCTGGGCTGGACTCATGCACGGGACAGATGAGAGCCAGGGACAGGTGCACCTAGGCAGGCACAGGGGCTGTCTGGGTTGTGCACTCTTGCACATGGACTGGGAGCCAGTCATAGGTGTACTCAGTCTCCCACGAACGTGGGGCAGGTGGTCAGTAGCAACGTGATATGTCCCTGTCCCTGGCTGTCCCAGAATGTCAAAGGTGAGGAAGATGGCACAATGGAAAATCTCTGGGTGTCTAATCTTTGGACTCCGATTTCCCAGATGGCAAAACTGAGGCTCAGAGGCAGGGTGACCTGGAGGCAGAATGAGTGATAGTGCGGCTAATTCTCCCTTAGGCCCCTCCCTCCCAGCCGAAGCCTGGAGCCTTTGTGGGGGTGGGGTGGGGTCTGCTCTGGGATTCCCTCTGGATGGGGCTGGAGAATATGGCCCCTGGAGGAGCCAGGAGGGCAGGGCTGGCGCTAGAGGGGGAGAGTGGGGAGAACAGAAAGGAGGGAGGGAGGAGGGGGAGGGGAAATGGCTCTGGCCAGCTTGTCCCCTGGCAGAGGGGGAACAAATACTCCTTTCTCGCCTCCTGGGCCCTTTCCCTTTTGATCCCCCCTCCCTGCAGCCCCCATGCTGACTTTGGGGTTAATTTTATTTCCGACTTGGGCAGGCACCCCTAGAGCGGGGCGCAGGGCTCCGGGTGTGACTAACGCCCGCCCCAGGCCGGGGCTGCTGCCTCCGCGGAGCTGCTCTCAACTCTTTATCAAGAGCATGTGTGTCCCCCTCGCTCCTCCGGGAACAGGGGCTGGGGCAGGGCCTTGCCCTGGGCCCCTCTGGAAACACTCGTGTGCACATGTGTGAGCCCTGCTCTCAGCCATACCTGCACACACGTGCGCTAGCCCCTCACGCACTTGCAGCTCACGCACGCAACTCCACGCAGGCACGGTGACACACACCGGCCACACCATGCGTCCGCGCCCCGATGCACAGCTGGACACAGGCACGTGCAGCCACGCCTATGCGCGCACCGTAGCACACACGCACCCGGTTTACACACGCAGCCGTAGTGTGCATGTCCGTGTGTGTGTACTCCCGAACATCTATGAATCCACAGATGCGTACAAGCATCTGGAGACGCCGGAATGCACATGTATACACGCACACGGAGCCACACGTATCTCCACCCTCACACACATCTGCACACAGGCATACGCTTGTTGCACATGTCCACAGACTGACATCTGCGCATCACATAAGTCACAGGCACAGGCACACACGTACACACTCAGCCACATGCACACACCTGCATGTACACTGAAACACACGTGTGTATGTATGACGGGCACATAGCACCAAACGTGTGCACCTGTGTGTTCAGACTCACGTGCATATCACACAGACGCAACAGGCTCATTTAAACTCAGATTTATGAACAGCCATGTGCACACATACTCACATATGCGGCTCACACAGTCACACAAACACACATCTACACACGGGGACGTGTGTGCAAACACGTGTGCTAACCTACACAATACACACAGGCACACGAATCCTACGTATCCGTGACATGTGTATTCACGCACACACACACGTGCACATACACGCACCGAACACACACATATGTGGGGCAGGGGCCATGAACACAGGTCGGAGGTGGAGGCTGGCCCAGCTGGCCCTCATTTGGCTGCAGAGGCCAAGGCCGAGCGAGGAGGAGCGGCTGGTGTGGGGGCAGGAAGCGGAGGTCAGTGAGGCTGGGCCAGGGCTGCTGCGAAGGGGGGTGGAGGGCGCCCTTAGGCTGGGACCTCAGCCTGGCCCGGAACGCCCTTTTGATTAGTTTGACACCAGCAGGTGAGGCCTCTGCCAGGAGGGGGGCAGGAGGGGAGGCTGGTGACCTCGGTTCCCGGGGCCCTGTGGCCTGCACTAACACTGCCCCGTCTGGCAGCTAGAGGCTGTGGCCGGGTCGGCCTGCCTTTTGCAGCCTCTGGCCCAAGGGTCAGCTTCACCCCCTGGCCCCCGCATCTAGGCAAGGTGCCAAGGGGATGGTGGCCGGGGAGGGCACGTGAGACCAGCTTGAAGTTTGGGGCAAACAGGGCTGAGGACGTGGCGGGGTACAGGAGAAAGATGAAAATCCAGCTGTCCCCCCACACCTGGGGGCAGAAAGGGGCAGGGTCTCCAGCACCACACCGTCTGACATGGCAGCCACCAGCCACACGTGCCCATTGAGCCCCCGAAAGGTGGCCACGCCACTGAGGAACCGGACTTTGTTTTAATTTAATTTTATCTAATTTAAATGAAATTCGATTTAGCTTAGTGGTTGGGAAACTTTACAGTATATCTGGAACAACTTGGGTGTGTAAATACACTTCTCAGTTGTAATTGTATGAAATTTAAATACAGATCGAGTAGTTCCAATGAAAACTTAGTGTCTGAATTAAAATGGGCTGGATTTCAAAGACACTGCATGAAAAAAAGAAACGTGAAATATCTCATTCGTAACTCCGTATGGATTACATGTCAAAATGACCATCGTTTCAGATATACTGGGTCCAACAAAATATGTTAGCGAAAATCATTCCACTTGTTTCTCCTTACATTTTAAACCGTGGCTACTGGGAAATTTTAAACGCCCTTTGTGGCTCTTAGGACAGCTCTACGGGACAGCACTGTTCTAAGGCCACTGTGGTGGGAGTGCAGGGGCCTGCCTTAGTATCGGCTTAGGACAACAGCCCATTCTTCCTGGGCCTCGATCTTCTCACCTGTGAAATGGGCACCCCCACCCAACACCACCTTGCAGCTCTCTACAAATAAACAGACCGTCCTTGGAGCGGGGCAGGGAAGGGGAGGAGGACGCCTGGGGCGCCAGGCACTCACTCTGGCCATACTGGCCGTACTGGTAGCCAGCCACGGGGTCCACGCTGTAGCCGGTGGTGCTGTAGGTGGGCGGGCAGTAGGACTGGGAGGTGGGCAGGCTGTCTCCCGGCTTGATGGAGTCGGCCCGCTGGCTGCAGCTGGCCGAGATGGAGGTGGCCGAGTCCAGCCCGCCATGCAGCGGGGAGATGGAGAAGTCGGCCTGTGGCTGCGGCGGCACGGCGCTCGGGTTGCTCAGAATGCTCATGACCTGTGGGGGAGAGACGGTCAGTGTGGCCCGAGCGGTGCGCACGGGGGCTCGGCGGATGGACCCCACGGACACGGTGTGTATGGCAGGGGGGATGATGCCAGGCTGGCCCCAAACAGGCCTTGGCTGGGGTTGCTCCCTTGAGACCCCTGCACAGCACTGGGAGCCTCTGTTTCCCTGGTTTGCGCGTCCTTATGGGCAAGACAGTTAGTGGTTTCTCCTGCTTAGGTCCTGACCCATGGAGAATATCCCCAGGCCTGGCTCTAAGGGGCCCCTGGTGCCCGTCTGATGAATGAATGAATGCATGAATGAACTAATGAGGTCTCTCCTGTCAGACAGGGGCTCCTCCAGGACGGGGAAGCTGCACCTCCCCCGTCAGACTCGGATGCCCCCAGCTTCCAACACAGAATTAGAACAGGACTCTGGATCTGGTCTGGCTTCACCCCTGGTCCTGCGGCAGGCCTGCTGTGTTCTTGACTTTGAGATCCCGACCCTACGATGTCAACATCCATGGCCAATGCTGTCAAAGAGCGTCATGAGTACCTTCCTTTGACTCTGGTACCTCTCAGATATCTGTGATCACCACCCCCTTCCCTGCTCGGCCGGGACAGCAGAGAGGAGCTCACCACCAGTGCTGGCGACCCCAGACCGGCATGGTGAGGCCCATCTCTAAATACTCAGCTTAAAGAAGCTGGTGTTGGTTCGCTGACGTGTTCACTTACTCATTCAACAAACACACATTGATGGTGACTGCAGCCCCAGGCCTCAGGCAGGGCCCTGGGTCTTTAGAGGAGGAAGAACCATGGCCCCTGCCCTTAGCAAGAGGGACGTCTGTGTCTGGTGCAGGAGGCAGCTGGGAGCCGACTGTCAGGAAATGAAGTGGTGAGGGGCAGGACAGAGGCCGCTCTGGGGGGCTGTGAGAACCCAGGGAAGGGAACTCAGCCAGTCTGGTGGTCCAGGAAGGCTTCTGGAGGGGGTGACAGCTGCTGTCCAGCTCTTTAGGAGAGAGTGGGGAAAGGCGGTGCAGGCAGCTGGTGTCCCTCCGTGTGGGGGCACGGGTGTCCCGGCCAGTCCCAGGAGATGATGGAGAGGCAGGCCCTTGTGCAGCTGACCTGCAGGGCCCAGGACCCTGGTGACCTCCTGGTGATCTCCTGGTGATGCCACACCCCTTATGGGAGGGAAGCTTCCATGTCGGGTGGGAAGCCAAGCTGCTCACCTGCCCAGCAGGGAGCTGAAAAAGCAGGCTGGGGTCTGTGCTGGGCACACGGCTGCATTCTCTGATTTCTCCACTTGCCTCTCCGGAGAAGGCAGGCTAGGGGCATTGGAGCAATGATCTTGTTGCCAACTGGATACCTTCTGGAAACTTCTACCTTCTCCTCTGTGACTTGTCTCTACCATAGGCACTGAGGCAGGGCAGGGGTCAAGGGCATGGCTGTGAAATCCTCAGGCCAGGGACAGCCCCTGGGCTTCTGTGGTTACAGCCTCAGATGTCCCTTAGCGTCTGTGACTGCCCGCAGTCCTGAGGAAAAGACCTGACGACTGTCCCTAACTCAGAGGGTGGCTGGGGGGGGGGGATGAGGCGGGGTCTGCGTGCAGAGGGCTCTGCACCTGGCCAGCGCTCCCGGAAACAGGGACCCAGCTCCCTTGGGGCCTCCTCTTCCCTTTCTCCTTGCTTTCCTTCATCTCGGCGTGAACTCGTGTGGCTCTCCCAATCCAGAGCCCTACAGAGGTGCTGAGGCCGAGCCATGATGCCCCTTCCTCAGACGAAGTGACAGAGGCCTTCAAAAGGCTGTGGCTTCTCCAGACCTCCCCACAGGGCTGTGGGGGGCAGCTCGGGGGCTNGGGGCCAGAGGCCTGAGCCCGCTTGTCTGCTAGGGTCAGGACTGACCCTCCAGGATCTGACCCCTTCAGAGGTTCTCACTCCTGGGGCCGGCAGCAGCTCACACCCTGGGGTCCCTTTTGCCTGGCGCCACTTGAGGCTGGGGCATGAGCACAGCCTCTCCCTGACCCTTCCCTGCATGCTCCCAGCACAATCCCCTCACCCTGGGGTCACCCTCCTGGATCCTTTCACTCCCCCTTGCCCCCCAGAGCCAGAGTCAAGGGCACTGGGCCTGGGGGCCACAGCTGGGAGGGCTTAGGTGGGACTTGACGGTGTATCAGCCCCTTCGACAAGGCAACGCGGGGATGAGTGCGAGAAGGGGAGAGTCTGGGCAGGTGTCTGGCTACTTTGGGCAGTGGCCAGACCCATGGAATCTCCCAAACTCACCCTCTTTCATGGGAGGGTCCATGGAGGGGTACAGGGGTGGTGGCAAGAGGGACCCCACGAAGGGGGTGGTGTGTCGGGATGCCTGACACCATGGGGCTGTGTCTGTTGCTTTCTGACTGTGGAGATGGGTTCTTCGGGGCCTAGGAAATTTGGTGTATGTTTGGGCGGGATCTTAGGGCGAACTCAGGAATCCAGCACTTGCCAGGGACCCCATTCTCTTCCGCGTCCCCTGTCAGGTACCCAATCTAGACTCCACTTTCCATCTAAATTAAGAAAATCACTACCTGTCCCATCCCCCCTATATAAACACGAACCCTGCTGTCCCCTCAAAGGAAGCCTGGACTCCAGGAAAAGACTCAGAGGCTCAGGGAAAACACACAGGCCCCGTTTCCCTTCCTTCAGGAGGATGACTGTGGGCTCCGGGAGACTCTCGGCGGGGGGGTCTGTCAGCTCTGGTGAGACCCCAGTGTCATCCTTCCCTCCTGCACACCACCAAGATGCCAAGCCCAGAAGAGACAATGGAATGGGAGGGGAGGGAGGGGAGGGGAGGGAGAGGAGGAGCATGTTTGGGGATGGGCTGGGAGCTATGCATGGACAGTACTCATCCTGCAGGACAGAGACCCCCCCGAGAACTGCCACACATCTGACCACAGCACTCAAGCATTACCAGTGGCAGGACATCTGGGTGGCTCAGTGGGTTAAGCATCTGCCTTTGGCTCAGGTCATGGGATTGAGCCCCACATCAGGCTCCCTGCTCAGTGGGGAGTCTGCTTCTCTCTCTCCCTGTTGCTCCCCCAGCTTGTGCCCTCTTTTTCTCTCTCTCACTCTTGCTCTCAAATAAATAAATAAAATCTTAAAAAAAAAATTATCAGTGGCTCCTCATTACCTCCCAGATAACCAGGACAAAGTCTTCTCATGATCAGACCACTACTGACGTGTTCTAATTCCTCCCCCCTTCCTGCCTTACACTTTGTGTCCCAGCGACACCGAGTGATATGGTGTTTCCCGAAGACATCTGTCATTCATTCATTCATTTATTCATTCAACAAACATTTCACAGAGTGCTACCATGTGCCAGGCTGCAGATAGGGCTAGACAGTGAGTTCCTGGAAGGTAGGATAGAACTGTGGCTCACCCCCCTTTGCCACCCCAGCACTGACATTGCGCTTGCTACATACTATGAGCCCAGAAAAGCCTGGTTGAATTCATGGCTATCACTTAGCAAATCTTGAGCAAGCACGTATGATGTGCCAGACCCTGAGCTGGGCACGGAGGCGACGGCAGTGAGCACCAGCCACCCCGTGCCCTCTGGGAGCTAGCCTCTCACGAAGGAGGCTGACAACAAACCAACAAATAGATAATATAATTGCTGATACTGAGAAGTGTTTATAGAGGATAAACAAAGGGGATAAGTGCAGTAGTCGGGCATAGAGCTTCCCGAGAGGTGATATCCAGCAAGACCAAAAGGAGTCAGCCATGGGAGGATGTAGCAGGAGAGCTTTGCAGGCAGAGGAGCGAGCAAGTGCAAAGGCCCTGGGGTGAGAACACACCCAGCAGGTTTAAGAAATAGCAAGAAGGTGAATGTGGAGAGTGAAAATCCCAAGAGCTTCAAGGCCTCCTGGAATTTGTCAGAAGTGGCTTGTGTGGTGCCCAGTGGCTTGGAAGGCCTCAGTATTAGTTCGGGCCTGGGGAGATTTTCCTGTAATGGGATTTGTTCAATGGGATTTGCCCTGGAACATCAAATCAAATCCACATCTGGGATAGGTGTGAATGGGGATGTGAGGAGGCTGCTTACTCTCTCCCAGAGTCCCTGGTGGCCTGTGGATCAAAGGGCTGCCATTTCATCCAACCCCCTGTCTCCAGGCATGGCAGTTTCCAAGGAAGTGGGACAGGACCCAACCGAGGAGACGAGGAGATGTGGGAGCATTGACTCCTGGACCAAACAGGCTATTATTACCCTATTATGCAGATGGGGAAACTGAGGCACAGAGAAGTGGAAAGGCACACCTGAGATAGATCACACAGCCAGGAAGCGGCAGGGTTGGGATTTGAACCCGCGTCTACCTGACCCGGAGAGTGCTGGTTCCTAACAGGCTGTGCCAGAGACCGTGGGGAGAGAGGCCCTTGGCAACCCTGCGGTGGGGAGTGCTGTGGACCCGAACGGCCCTCCGCGGCCTCCGGTTGGCCCCTGGACCCCTGGAAGCCCCTCTTTGCCCGCAGAAGCAGGAAGCTTTGCCCAGGGTTAGGGGCCCAGCCGAAGTCTGGGGCCTGCAAACTTTTGAACTTGAGGAAGTCCCAGTCTGATGCGGTAATCCACCCCCCTCAAGAATGCTAAGGCCTCTCCCCCGGTGGGTTTTACTTTTTTCCTGGTGACCTTGCTTTCGCTAATGTATTACTTCTTGGTACGTTACCGTTACTAACTCAAAATCAATACGGACCTCCACATCTGTAAGGTTTTATCTGAAGGCAAATCTCCAGGCTGTCTGTCAGGCTGAGTGACAGCCATCCCTTCCTCGGCCCCCACCCGCCGTGGCCCCTTCCTCTCCCTCTGCTCTAAATCAGTCCCAGCCTCCACCAGACTAAATCAATAAGGGGCGGCCTCATCCCCCTTCCGCTGCCGGGGAGAGGCTTGCAGGTTTGGGGGGGTGGGGGCTGCGGGAGCCCTATGCCAGCCCTCTTTCCACATCCTCCGCCTGCCACCCCCTCCCCGGGACGCGGTGGCGCACTCCCCTCCTTTAAAAGAAGGGGATGGGAAAAATGTAATTAATTCCCTCCGCTCCTGAGCTGGCCCCAGGGCCTGGGACCGAGGAGGCTGAGCGGTGGGATCTGCACCCTCTGTGATAACCGAGCGCGCTCCGGAGCGAGGCTGCAATTAGAAAGGGATCGCCATCACTGGGGCTCCGTGGCAGGGTGCGGGGTGGGCGGGTGGGGGCCACGGAGGGACACAGAGGAGACAAGGCGGGGGATCACGCCTGGAGAGGTCAGGACAGTGGGACCTGGAGATGGGACCAGTGCTGGAAGGAGGCCGAGGGCCACCTGGACCCATGGGCAGGTCAGGGAGCCCCACCTCCCCGTGGCCAGAGGGGAACGCGAGGCCCCAGAGGGACTCAGCCGTTCTGGGCTCCCAGGGGCTTCCCTGAGGCGCCCGGGGCCAGACGGAATTTCAGCACTAGCATCCATGCTCCACCGTGGGTGAGCTGTGACCCTGGGCAATTTCTGTAACGTTCTGTGCCTCAGCTTTCACATCTGTATAACGGTCATGGCAAGAATCGTAGCTACCTGTGGGGGCACTGTCAGAAATAACTGAGTAAAAGCACCTTGAACGCTTAAGGCAGAGCCCGGCGGGTCTGTTCTCAGCACTGGCTCGCCGTCCCCCTCTGCTTTCACCTGGATGAGAAGGCGCCCAGCCTGAGCTCGAAATCATCACTTGAGGGCAGACTCCAGAACTCCTTCTCCCTGTCTTGTGTCTTTTTCATCCTTTCTTCCCCAGGGGCCTGAAGCCCTGCCCCCACACAGAAGCTGGGGCCTGACTACGCGCCAAAGGGTACGGGGCCCCTGATGGCCAATCTGTGAAGTCTCCTGCAGAAACTGAGGCCCAGAGAGGGCAGTGACTTCCAGTCCAGGGGAGTGTCACCCCAGACTCATGGCACACCATCCCCAGGCTTGCTGCCGTTCCCCCCTGCCCTCAGCCTGCGCATGGGCTCCAAAAGGACCGGTTGGCGTGGCTCACTGAGCACTTTAATCTCGGCCTCCAGCCCTGGGTCACTGGCTCACTAGCTCATTCTCCGGACTTCCACAAGAGTGGAGGGAGGGGGGCGTGTCTGGGGCGGGCAGCCTGTTCCCAATGTCAGGAGAGAAGGCAAGGGCGCAGTTGGCCAGGAATGGAACACAATGCTTGAACTTCACGACATATGTCTCTGTGGGCTGAGGGATTACCTGGGGCAGCCTAGCTCACGACAAGCCCTGGTCCCCAAGGGTCTGGGGCCTGGAGTCCCTCGCTGTGTGACGATGGAGCTCATGCGGGCAGGCTGAGGGCTGGGGAGGAGGCACAGGGCTGCCCCATTGGGCTCTGTCTGCTCAGTTACTGTCTCCCCACCTTGGCTGCCCACTGGAATCAACTGGGAGAGTCTTTTAAAATGCCGATGCCAGGGGGACGCCCGGGTCGGTTAAGCGTCTGCCTTCGGCTCGGGTCGTGATCCCAGAGTCCTGGGATCGAGCCCTGGGTCAGACTCCCTGCTTAGCAGAGAATCTGCTTCTCTCCCTCTGCCCCTCCCCTAGCTCGTGCTCTCTCTCTCTCTCTCAAATAAATAAATAAAATCTTCTAAAAAACAAATACATACAATGCTGTTGCCAGAATCTCACACACCGTAGACGCTGATTAGCTGGTCGGAGGGTCTGGGCATCAGGAGCGTTTAAAGCCTGCTGCCCCAGGTGATTCTAATGTGCAGTCAAGTTTGCAAGCCACTGCTTTCAAATCATTGTTGTTATTGCTGTGCACACATAATAGCGACCTCAAGCCCTCACCCACATGGATGAAGACATGGGCGCGCACACAAAACACGCTGATGCTCACACTGATTGCATACGGCATTAAGTGGACACGCTGACACGAACACACAAAGAATGATACACACGAAAAAGCGCACGTATGCACACAGTTAGGCCACAGCCCATCACATGTCTCGCAGACCCGTACGCGGGCAAACGTGCACACATGTTCACACACACCACAACCTCACAACTCTCCAATCGCCAGCTCACTGATGCAAGCCGACGAGCCTGTGTTCACCCTGCTCCAGCCCCCAACGGACACCCAGACACACACCACACCAACACACCCCAGCCGTCCCATCGCCTGTCCCCAGCTCCACACTGGGATTAGTGCAAGCCAGAAATCACCCACCCGGGCAGCCAAGCACCCCCCCCCCGCTCCCCCTTGCTCCTGCTCCCATTTTGCTAAGAGGATCGGGCCTCCTCCCCTCTCCCTGCCCCCTGTGGACAGCGGTAATGGGCTTCGGGTGCTGACTTTGATTCCAAACAAGATTTCCTGCAGGTCTCCCCATCCCCGCCCCCCTTTGCCTTCCATCTCTCTGCTTATGGCCCTCACCCTCCCTCCACCGTCCACATCTCAACCAGGAGAGCTGGTGCCCTGCCCGGCCAGCAAGCTCCCCTGCCTCCTCCACCCACCCCCTGACCCCAGCCTCTCTCCTACGTCACCACCAGCCTTCTGTGAATGCTTTTCTAAGCCTGGCTACTGCCATTCTCTTGCCCAACGCAGCACCTTACAGTTTCCAAAGCATTTCCCAAAAAGCCTCAAGCCCTTCCAGAGAAGGGACAGGCTTAGGGGCTCACTCAGAGTCACCTAGGGAATGAGTGGCATCAGTGGGGCAAGAACCCTTGACCCCTGACTTCTAGTCCAATACTCTTGTTCTGCACCTGACTGTGGTCTTTGTTTCCATAAACAGCTCTGGGTCATTCTTAGGTCCGTTCCTGTGTGCGTGTGCATGTGTGTGTGTGTGTGTGTGTGTGCTGTGTGGGTGCACGTGGGAGTATCACATGTGGGAATACTGCATGTGTGTGAGAATAGTATGTGTGTGCACGAATGCCTGTGCGTGAGAAGATTGTGTGTGAATATATGAACTTTGTGTGTTTGTGAGTCTACGTGTATGCCAGTATTGCGTGTGTGTGTGTGTGTGTGCATGCACGTGTGTGCAAGTACGTGTCCTGGCTGCCCCTCTAGCTGGTCTCCCCAAGGGTACACCCTGAGGCTGGGGGGCCAGCTAGTCACTGACTGCTATCCCCGACCAGAGGGGGATTCCTCAGCCCCAAACTCCTTCGGGTTCTCTCTCCCTCCCCCGTGAGAGTCCAACGTAGCTGACCTGAAAAGACTCGGGAGACAGGCTCTGTCTGATTGCAGAGGGAGGCCGGGAGGGTAATCTCTGCAGAGAAAGGCTTCAGCCTAGGCTTGTGTAAGAACTCACAGGGTATGGAGGAAGACACAGGAAAGCCAAGCTGAGAAACAGTGGGAAGTCTTGGGCTTGGGCCTCACCCAGAGGAGGCTGTCAGCCTTACCGGAGCCCTACCCACTGACCCTGACCCTAACCCTGATTTAGCCAGGAGCTTCTGGGGGCCGACTTGCTGTCCTATTCCCAGTGCCTGGCACAGAGTAGGTGTCCAACTAATATTGGTTGAGTGAGTGAAGGAATGAATGAATGAATGGATGGATGGATGGATGGATGGACGGATGCATTTATCTGTCATCCTCATGCAGGGCCTGGCATAGAGTTGCATGAATGAAAAGAAGACATGGAGGGGTCTTGTGGCACACTCATACCGGCCCCTCAACTCCATGGATTTCAGAGCCTCCTCCCCACCCTGGGGGTCCTTGAGGCCTAGCTAAACACTAGAAGTGGGAGGGATGGACAGAATGACTCCCGCTCATTGTCTAAGAAGTTAAAGACGTTCTCTCTCTAACACACACACACATTTCCAATGTTTGCTGTATGAGATGTCAATCTCCCAAATCTGGAAACATCTAGAAATATCTGGAAGCTCTGGAGAGGGGCTGGCTTTGGTGTCCCCTCCCTGGGTGGCTCCTGGGTTAGGTGTCCACGCCAGGATGAGTCCAAGGACTCCTGGCCCCTAGCAGGGGCTGGAGCTTGTGGGGTGCGGTGGGATTCGGGGACCATCGCTGATGGCGTGATAATGGCGGAGGGGGATTAGTGCGACTGCTCTGAGCGGCGGCGGGGCTGGAGAAGGAAGGGGCCGATTGCCGGGAAAGATATGACTATTTAAAGATAATGATTGCATAAATTTAATTAGCACACTTTCACGCGGCAAATGGCCGTTTTGTAATTAATGTATCTGGCCTTACTAAGCATGAAAGATCCCATCTCCTCCCCCTCCCCTCCCGCTCCCCCTCCTCCACGGCCCTAATGAAAGACAGAGAGCAAGTGACAGAAACAGTTTGTCAGTGGCTCCAGGTGTCAGGGGCCTAATTGGCTGAGCTGAGGGG
>NC_048228.1:13449412-13523029 GCF_002007445.2 Ailuropoda melanoleuca | reverse complement strand
GCCCGGGCAGCCAAGCCCCCCCCCCCCCGCTCCCCCTTGCTCCTGCTCCCATTTTGCTAAGAGGATCGGGCCTCCTCCCCTCTCCCTGCCCCCTGTGGACAGCGGTAATGGGCTTCGGGTGCTGACTTTGAGCTTCCAAACAAGATTTCCTGCAGGTCTCCCCATCCCCGCCCCCCTTTGCCTTCCATCTCTCTGCTTATGGCCCTCACCCTCCCTCCACCGTCCACATCTCAACCAGGAGAGCTGGTGCCCTGCCCGGCCAGCAAGCTCCCCTGCCTCCTCCACCCACCCCCTGACCCCAGCCTCTCTCCTACGTCACCACCAGCCTTCTGTGAATGCTTTTCTAAGCCTGGCTACTGCCATTCTCTTGCCCAACGCAGCACCTTACAGTTTCCAAAGCATTTCCCAAAAAGCCTCAAGCCCTTCCAGAGAAGGGACAGGCTTAGGGGCTCACTCAGAGTCACCTAGGGAATGAGTGGCATCAGTGGGGCAAGAACCCTTGACCCCTGACTTCTAGTCCAATACTCTTGTTCTGCACCTGACTGTGGTCTTTGTTTCCATAAACAGCTCTGGGTCATTCTTAGGTCCGTTCCTGTGTGCGTGTGCATGTGTGTGTGTGTGTGTGTGTGTGCTGTGTGGGTGCACGTGGGAGTATCACATGTGGGAATACTGCATGTGTGTGAGAATAGTATGTGTGTGCACGAATGCCTGTGCGTGAGAAGATTGTGTGTGAATATATGAACTTTGTGTGTTTGTGAGTCTACGTGTATGCCAGTATTGCGTGTGTGTGTGTGTGTGTGCATGCACGTGTGTGCAAGTACGTGTCCTGGCTGCCCCTCTAGCTGGTCTCCCCAAGGGTACACCCTGAGGCTGGGGGGCCAGCTAGTCACTGACTGCTATCCCCGACCAGAGGGGGATTCCTCAGCCCCAAACTCCTTCGGGTTCTCTCTCCCTCCCCCGTGAGAGTCCAACGTAGCTGACCTGAAAAGACTCGGGAGACAGGCTCTGTCTGATTGCAGAGGGAGGCCGGGAGGGTAATCTCTGCAGAGAAAGGCTTCAGCCTAGGCTTGTGTAAGAACTCACAGGGTATGGAGGAAGACACAGGAAAGCCAAGCTGAGAAACAGTGGGAAGTCTTGGGCTTGGGCCTCACCCAGAGGAGGCTGTCAGCCTTACCGGAGCCCTACCCACTGACCCTGACCCTAACCCTGATTTAGCCAGGAGCTTCTGGGGGCCGACTTGCTGTCCTATTCCCAGTGCCTGGCACAGAGTAGGTGTCCAACTAATATTGGTTGAGTGAGTGAAGGAATGAATGAATGAATGGATGGATGGATGGATGGATGGACGGATGCATTTATCTGTCATCCTCATGCAGGGCCTGGCATAGAGTTGCATGAATGAAAAGAAGACATGGAGGGGTCTTGTGGCACACTCATACCGGCCCCTCAACTCCATGGATTTCAGAGCCTCCTCCCCACCCTGGGGGTCCTTGAGGCCTAGCTAAACACTAGAAGTGGGAGGGATGGACAGAATGACTCCCGCTCATTGTCTAAGAAGTTAAAGACGTTCTCTCTCTAACACACACACACATTTCCAATGTTTGCTGTATGAGATGTCAATCTCCCAAATCTGGAAACATCTAGAAATATCTGGAAGCTCTGGAGAGGGGCTGGCTTTGGTGTCCCCTCCCTGGGTGGCTCCTGGGTTAGGTGTCCACGCCAGGATGAGTCCAAGGACTCCTGGCCCCTAGCAGGGGCTGGAGCTTGTGGGGTGCGGTGGGATTCGGGGACCATCGCTGATGGCGTGATAATGGCGGAGGGGGATTAGTGCGACTGCTCTGAGCGGCGGCGGGGCTGGAGAAGGAAGGGGCCGATTGCCGGGAAAGATATGACTATTTAAAGATAATGATTGCATAAATTTAATTAGCACACTTTCACGCGGCAAATGGCCGTTTTGTAATTAATGTATCTGGCCTTACTAAGCATGAAAGATCCCATCTCCTCCCCCTCCCCTCCCGCTCCCCCTCCTCCACGGCCCTAATGAAAGACAGAGAGCAAGTGACAGAAACAGTTTGTCAGTGGCTCCAGGTGTCAGGGGCCTAATTGGCTGAGCTGAGGGGAGGGGGAGGTGTGGGAGGGCTGGGGGGGGGGCGAGGGGGGCCTCCTGGACTCTGGGCCCAGGTTGGGAAAGGAGGAGGAGGGGGAGGCCTAGGCTCTCGGCCCCCCTGGCATGGGGGGTGCTCCCCCTTGGTAATTGCCAGAGACGAGGACGCAGATTGGCCGTGGCAGGGAGTGAGTGGTGGCAGGGAGGCCTCGTTAGTACCTGGGCAGACAAGCTGGCACATATCACAATGTGTTAAGGACTCCCAGCCATGATAGCTCCCGCTTCCCCTCTCTAAGGACCCAAGTCCCTTGAGCAGAATGAACGAATGCCCCCCACCCCGTTACTGAGAAGCTCAAAAGGAAAAGTGATCATAGGCTTCCATTATTAAGCGCCTACTGTGTGCCAAGCACCTACTATGGGCAGGCAGCACTGCCATTCACCCCTTACACCTGCAATCAGAAGGATGGGTGTCTTCACCTTCCTGAAATTGGAATGCGGTTTACCACCCGTGACGCCTTGCTGCGGCTGTCGTAGCAGCCAGGTAGCATCCGTGTCAGGCAGCAGTGGCGACACAGCTGTGTGCGAAGCTTTTCTTGACACCTGACAAGATCAAGGATGGGCCAGCATCGAATTGTTTCAGGTTCAAGGAAATACGGGTATTGGCTGTTGCAGGTGATAAGTCAGGAAACTGAGGCTCAGGGAAGCTAACTACTTTGCCCCAGTCTACACAATGAGTAAGTGCTGGGCTGGGATCTGAACTCAGAAGGTATAATTCTGAAGACCATTCTCCTCCAGCATCTACGTAAGGGACCCAACTGCAAGGCCGGCTCAGCACCCTTCCCACCCCCATGTTGCCATCATCCCCTGCGGGCTGGCTAAGATGCTTGCCGGACTCCACAGACAAGTCTCTTTGTTAGGTGTGTGCAGCTATCCATCGCAGTGATGTCCTCCAGTATCAGAGCTGCCTGGTTTTCCGGGTAAAGAATTGAGAGGGTTCCTGCTGCCATACCCCTTTCCCCCTGCGCCGTGTCTTGGGGCTGTGTGCACACCCACTCTCTGACAATGACCCCTCCACCATCTTCACCAGCCGCCCTCTGCCCTCTGCCCTCTGCCCTCTGCCAGCGGCATGTTCTCCGAGACAGGCGGGGCAGGGAGGCCAGGAGCCAGCCGAGGCCCGGTGGAGCAGGGCCCAGCCAGCCCTCTCCTGGACCAAATTCAATTTCAAAGCTTAATGAGTTCGCAGAGGAGCCGTGTGAGCCCGCTGACGCTACTCCTTGCCGGCTGGGTGGTTCCCGGGCGGGCCACCGAGCGCGCAGCGGCCCGAGCAGGGAGAGCCCTGGGCTCCATCGAGAGTGGCGGGGGCACTGAGCGAGTGAAAAATGTCAGAGCAAATTGCTCTTGACAGCGTTAATATCTGCACCTCATAGCAATAATTACATGTAAATAAATAGCAAAATCACACTCAGCTGGAGGCAGCTTGGGGAGGACAGACGCTGCTAAGGACCAGCTGGGGACCCGAATGCGCTGCTCCAGCCTTTTCTTTCCTTCTTAGAGTCTCTGTTCGCCCCTCACCCTCAACCAGATTCTTGCTGCAGCACAGAACACAGACCTCAAGTTCCTGGCCACTCGTACGAAAAATGGGAGAGAAAAAGAAAACATTTGGATTCCCTCCCCCGAACCTCCCAGCCCTGCTCTCATCCAGCTGTGGGGGAACAGCTGGAACATGGGTCCTCCCAGCCTCTTCCTCTCCTCTCTCCCCAAGCATATTATTCCAACCTGCGGGTCTTGTAGAGAGACTCGCCTCCGAAATCCGCATGTCTGCCCTGACCCCTGTCCCGGGCACCCTGCAGCCCAGCCCCTTGGCCTTGACCTCCACACAGCTGCCCCGATCCAAGTCCTCCTTCTGCACTCTCTGCTTCTGTGATCCTATCACCCTCTCAGTCACCCACACCCCACACAGCCCCGTCATCTTCCCCTCCCCAGCCGGGCCCGACACCCATGTTGCTAAGCAGCATTGTGCCAGCAAAGTCACCAGCTGAACATGGCGCAACTTCCTGGTGCGTCAACCTGACACGACGCTGCTTTATTACCTTATTAGGACCAACAAATATGGCGGCACAGTGGCAAAGAGTCCAAAAGGTGCATGCATGTCTGTGTCACGGGTCTGTGTCCCCACGGCCCCAAGAGTACACCCTCAACCAATAGCAGGGGTACCTTGGAGAGAAGCTGAGCGGCCCGGTCTGCAACCGGAGTCGCCTCTTGCTGTCATATCGCTTGGCTTCTGAGCTCTTGTCTGCAAAAGCAAAGGACCTGTCTTACCCATGTCTGGATTCACAGTACTTAGCAAAAGGCCTCTGGTGGTGTTGGAGGGGCCAGGAAAAGAAACAAAAAGGAAGTGGAAGGGCTAGGAGGCCAGCGGAGGAAGAAAGGGAAAGGCGTAGGAAGGTGGGAGGGAGGGAGGAGGGGGCAAGCCGCTGCCCAGGGACCTGACACTCTTCAGATGAGCCCAGGTGTACTGTGGTGGCTGGATTTGATCCAAGGTTCCACACCCCCCCCCCACCTGGAGGGACCCAGGGGCCTGTCCTCCAGGGGACCCAGCCTCCCTCCCACTTCCTGTCTGCATTGTAGAGGGTTCCCACGTCTGGGCTCCGCTGCCCCGGGAGGAGGAGTGAGGAGGGCCCTCCAGCTACCCGGTTGCCCAGCCTGCCTCGCCTGCACAGGGCAGGGAACGCAGGCTCCATTCTTTGCGAAACAAATATCTTCTCCAGAGCAGCCCCCGCATCCCACACCGTCTTATTTAGTTCACCGGCTAATCCACTTACAGAGGATAAAGCGCCTGTGAATCCCCATTTGATAAAGGCAGTCACAAAATTAGCAAAAATGTGCCCACGGCTCCGACGTACCAAACAAACAAGAGGCTGGGGACGGGTGTGGAGAGATGTTGTCTCGCTTTGGTCCCCGGGCCCCGGAGAGATGTGGGGAGAGACAGCAGCTCTCTCCCTGGCGCCGCAGGCTGCGAGGCGATGCCACGGTTACTCGGCAAGGGGGCTGGGCAAGGTGGGGAAAGGAGCCGGAATGGAGTCCCAGCTCCATCCGACACTGCCAGCCCGGGCCCCCCAGCTCCCGTTACAGCCCAGCTCCGTGACCCTGTGCCTATCACACTACCAAACAGAAGCGCTCGCCCTCCTGGCTAGTGGTCCTTCACGGCTTTTGCTCCATGCCCAACAGCGTTCCGAGTCTTGCGTGTGTTCACTCCTTTACTCCTCACTACAACCCTGGGAAATCGGTACCTCTGCCACCCAAGTTTTATAGATCAGGAAACCGAGGCATAGAGAGGTCAAGTCACTTGCTCAAGATCACACAGCTGGTAGCCACGGCCCGCAGCTGGAGACTTAATATCGCAAACTCTCCCATTCAACCCTGGCCGATTCAAACTCAGCCTCTATCTCCAACCATGGTCTCCAAGCCTGACGGCAGTCCCCCACCCACCTGACCGTACCCCCCATGATTCATGGCCCCTTCCTGCCACTGCACAAGAGCCCTCAAGTTGCTGAAGCCAGTATGCCCCCTCCACAATCTCATGATGCCAAGTTTACCTCCCCGTGCCTCTGTCAGAGCCGATGTTATGCTGTGCCCCACGTCCACCACTAGCAACTCTAGCATCAGGGCTGTGGGGGCCTTCCAGCGGAGCCCAGGGGTCTCCCCTTCTTCACCCAGAGGTTTTGCCCTGAGGGGCTCCAGGCACTTTGCTGACGCCCCCTCCTCCTGACCATGGCACAGATGGGAGAACAGACTTGAATAAAAACTCGGCCAGAGTCAACTGGCCCATCTAAGGGTGGCTTTGAGGAGGGGTCTTTGCTCTGCTCTGGAGGAGGTCCAGGAAGAGGGAGGAACCAGGAGAGGATTCTAGAAGCCTCGGTCCCTGTGCTGCCCACACAGCCACCAGCTTGGCTTGGGGAGGAGGGGCTGGTCTCTGGCCTAGGGGGTGGGGACATTAATCACGCAGAGCACCTGTCAGGGGGGCATCTGGAACTAAAGGGAAACACTCGTCAGAAGGGCAGGACTTCTCACCCCAGACTCCCAGGGCTCTGAGACCAACCACCGCCCCGCCAGGAGGCCAGGGCTGAGAGCAGGACATCTGGGGTTCAGGCCCGGGCAGCCCCCTTTGCTTGGGAAAAGGCCCTGCCACGGACACCCAGCCTGTAGGTGGGAGGACGGAGCACAGACAGCAGGCCCCGGCAGGCTACCGTGGGGGGCGGTGAACGCACCTGTCTGCCGCTGTCTTCCTGCAGGAGGAGGGAGCCAAGGGCACACAGCTGGGAGGTGGTGGGGCTGGGGTTCACGCAGCAGAGCCTGCTGTGTCTCCCTCAAGCCTTCTGTCTCAGTGCACCCCTCCAGCTTTGGGGGCCCCCTCCTGTCTCAGCTCCCTGTCCCCACCTACTTCTGTAAGTTCATGTCCCTCCAGTTGTGTCCCTGAGTCCCCATCATGCCTTGCTCTCTGGCCTCCCGTGTTTGCTCTTTGTCCTTCTGTCCCTCCCCTGCCTGCACACCCCTCTCCGCGTAGCTCTGTCTCTCCTTTCCTTCTCTCTCCTCCCGTTTCTGTCTCTCACAGTCTCTGGGTGTCTCTCTCTTCCTGTTTCTATCCCTCCATGTGCTTCTCCCCCAGACTCTCTTTATCTCCCCCTACCTCTCTCCCTCTCTCCCCATGCCCCTGCTGCTCCCTTTCCCTGATGTTCTCTACACCAGCGTCTTGTACCATTTCTCTCCCTGGGTCTGTCAGTCTGTCCATGCACTTCCCTGCCGCTCTGCCCATCACTCCCGCATACCTCCGGCAGGAGGCGCCTCCAGAATCAATCAACCCTGGAGCTTCTGGGGCCACACCTGAGCCCACCTGGCTGGTCCAACTGGCTGTCACCGTGGCCTAGGGCTGCCGAGCCAGGGAAACCCTCAGCCCACCTCCCCTGCTACCCTGCTTCTCCTCTGGGCCTTCCTTCCAAGGCCCCTCCCATTCCCCTCCCTCTGCTGTCCCTGGTTCTTCACTGAGTCACCGCAGGGAGCTCATGGGGGCTCTGAGAGCTGGGCACTTAGGGAGGACACTTCAGCCAGTGCTGCTCAAACTTTCCTGCACACGTGAAACCCCTGGGACCTTGAAGTTCAGACCCGACCCAGAGCAGCCAGGGTCTGGTCCAGTCTCCCTGTCCTGGCAGCCCAACACAGAGGAGAGTTTCATCTCTGCCATCCGGCAGACCGGGGTTCAGGATGCCAACATGATCCCTGGCTGCTGATCTTGAGCTCTGCCTGAGTTTGCAAAATGGGCATGACGATTCTAGAACCTCAGGACTCAGTGAAGATCAAATCACGGAACAGGGCAAAAGTGCCTCGTGGACCTCCAGGTTCTAAACAAATCGATGATGTCATCGCCATTATTATGGACAATAATGGCGCTGAAAGAGCCACTGGGCTCCTGTTCCTTTCGGGGGGCCAAAGCAGGGCGGGACCCCAGCTGGGATGGCCGCTTCCTCCACAGAGAGGGAGCATGGAATCATGCTGGGGTTGAGGTCAGCACCCAGGGGTCCTAGGGAAGGACATGAGGGTCAGACCCACTGTCTGGAGAGAGGGTTGTATGCTGAGCCCTCACGCTCTCTGCTGGTCCCCAAGAGACCAGCAGGATGGAGGGACATGAGCTGGCCAGGGGTGGGTCTTCCTCACACAGGGAGATTTCCCAGGGCTTTGTGTCAAATCGGGGATGGCCCACGGCACTGGGAGCAGAGGCAGAGCTGAAGGTAAAGCCTGTCCCTCCTGCCACTGCCACACCCACTCATGCCCTCGGAAAAGCCTTGTTAATCCCGGAGTCCTTCCAGGCAGTGAAAAGTGTGCAGGGCCTTTGTGGGTGTCTCTCTTAGAGGAGACTGGGATGAGTTAACTATTTCTAGGATGCCTTCTGCCTTGGGCAGATTCCTCTGGCGAGGGGATCTCAGTTCAGTTCAAACAGACCCTACCCTGAGGTCACTTCCTAGGAAAGGGGAGTTCAAGGTGCTCCGGGGGGGCGGGGGGGGCTGCCAAGGTGAAAGCGTGCTAATCTGGGGCTTTGATAATCCAGGCGGCCTCAGATGGGGTCTTCTTTAAAGTATGGATTCTCCTGGTCCCCACGCAGACCTACACATCAGCTGATCAGGGGACAGCCTGGGATTTAGAGTTTTAACAGGCATTCCAGATCATTCTGACACACAGGCTGGGAACCACAGTCTCTACTGAATCCCTGACAGCGCAAAGAACCCGCTCTCCAACAGACCTGAGAAAACAGGATTCTGCTGCTGCCCCCCAGAGACAAGGCGCTCAGTGCTTCGCAAGGCCACCCTTTCCATGCCAGCTTAGATGCGGAGCCCTGAGCTGAATTCTGCCTCCCCGTGACCTCCACCCCCTGCCACCAGTGGGAACGTGCTGGCTCTCTCTGCCCCCAAAAGACGGCTCTGTGGAGGTTTCTGGTAGAATGGTGGAGGTTCCCTCTTGGCTTACTTTACAACACCTGACCTCCCAAACCTCCAAGGCGGACCACGGCTTGCCCAGGAAGGTGGGTGGAAGCACAGCTGGACCTCTCCAGGTGGTCCGTCCAGCCCAGCCAGGCCAGCCCGGAGGAAGGGGTTTCCCTTGCAGGGAGGTTTGGTGGGGGTCACAGATACTCCTCTACCCCCAACCCTCTCCTTGTCTGGGGCATCCCCTCTTCTCTGGAGGCTTTTGGCTCCTGGTTAGCTTGCTTGTCTCTTGCAGAACTAACTGGAAGGAAGGTTCCCAAATGGAGGGGCCATGGAGTTGGGCAAAGAACACTCAGGTGTCCAACCATGCCCCAGCTGTTTACTGGATCCCCATGTGCTAGGTTTTGTGGTGCAGACATGGGCCACCTGCATAACCTGGTCCTGGCTTTAGGGGGAGAAAGCTGTATCCTGAAAGTTAGAATTCAGAGCCCAAACTGCTACCCTGGGAGGGGGTGTGGCCCCCCAAGCTGGGGGTCTAGCCTCTGGGCTAAGACCAGAATGGGGTTTGGCTAAATGAAGAGAGGGAGGGTAAGAATATTCTAGGCGGAGGGAAGGGCAAGTGCATTGGTGCAAGGGGACAGAATGAATGCATGCGGAGTGGGGGAGGAGCCCTGGCTCCGCCCAGGAAGCGAGTTCCTGCCTGCGTCTCTCTCCTCTCTCTCCGGAGCGCCCTGACCAACGGCTCGCCCGCCATCCGCCCCCGGCCCCTGGGCCACCGTACGCGCCTGGATGGACCGCCAGGCCGAGCGGGCGGGCGGCGCGCGTTCTGGGGGCGGCCGGGCTCGCGCTGCTCCCCGGTCCCGGGCCCGGGCAGCAGGAATTAAGCAGGCCGCCGAGGCCGAGCGCGTCCTTATCTCGGGGAGACAGTTGTTGGGAATCACTTTGACTGAGTGGTTTTGTCTCCCTGCATTTTCCACTGTCAGGCGGCCTCGGGCCATGGATCAAAGGCGCGGCGGCGGCGGAGCGCGGGGAGGGGAGAGGCGGGCGCGCGGATCCGGCCGATCCCGCGCCCACCCCCTCCTCGCCACGCCAGGACCCAGCGCCCCCATCCTCCAGCCCGGAACAGCGCCCCGCCCCCGCCGGAGCCTCCACCCCCACCCCGCGCCCCCCAGGGTCGTGAGCCCGCGACGTCCGCGGCCGAAATGGGGGTGGGAGGGGCTGGAGCTGGAGACACAGGGAAATGAGAGAAGGAGTGGAGAAGAATGACAGATTAGGGGAAAGAGAATGGGAAGCAGGACTGGGATTTTCGGAGAGAAGGGAGGACGGAGGAAAGGGGTCTGAGAGCAGCCTGGGTGCAAGTGGGGTGAGGCACAAGGAGCAGGGAGAACTGGGGTGCTGGAGGGAGGAGTGGAGGAAGCAGAGAAATGGGAAGCAGAGGGAGGTGCCCAGAAGAAACCCCAGGTTCATTTCCCATCAGCTGGGACCAAGAGAAAGTTCTGGGCTGTGCCAGGGACCTGGAGGCAAGACTGGCTGAAGAAGGAAAGTGGGGAGCCTGCCTGCCTGGGCTGGGAGTGCCAGGAAGTCTGTCCTCTCTCTAAGGAAAGTGCTGGCCTTCATCACTCACAAGGAAACAGGTGCTGAGTGGAAGTGACTGGCCAAGGCCACACAGGAGTGGGGGTGGCACTCAGGCCTGACCTTCCAGAGGTCACCAGTGGTGCCTGGGGGACACTGGTGGAAATCTCAGATGCTCCCAGGAGCTCCAGGAGAGGAATACCCTCTGCCTGTCTCCTCCCCATAGGCCATTATCCTTGAGCCAAACTCCCTGGGGTGGCTCAGAACACCTGTCCCCACTCCCAAAGGTGTTGGAGAAAAGTTCACAGCTGGGGATAGGGCCAGGAGAGAGGAGGGGCTGGTGGGGAGGGTCCGCAGAGAAGGAAGCCCTGGGACTGAGGTTGGGGCAGGGCAGATGCCTAGACAAGGAGGCAGGAAGGAGCAGGGGAACTCAAGGGAGCCAGGGGAACATTAATTCTGCAACAGGAGGTCTGGGGCCTGGCCCTGCCCCAACTCACTGTGTGGCCTCGGAGCCCCCATCTGCAAATAGCTATCCCCCATGTGTGCCAGATGCCAACACGCTTTGCATATCTCAACGTGCTCATTCCTCAGACTACTCTATGAGGTGGGAACTACTGCTAGCCCCACTTGACAGAGGGGGAAACTGAGGCAGAGCAGAACCTCTTTGGAATCACACAGGTAGTAAGTGACAGTGCTAGACCAGGCACAAGGACCCCAGAGACCACGTCTTAACACCCCTGCTCTCTTGTGTCTTAGGGCACTGGGGAATAGCGGAGATCAAGATCTCACCAGCGAGTGGGAAACAGACCATTCTCATGACATGTGCCGGGTGAGAGCATGCTCTCTGGGGCCAGGCAGGCTGGGTTCAAGTCCAGGGCCTGCCAGTTGTTGTCGATTTATCTCAGGCAAATGACTGAAACTGCTTGGTTCCTCTGCCCCCCGTTTGTGAAGTCCTCCCCTTCCAAAGGAGATGGTGCAAGGATTAAATGAGCTGATCCATGTGAGGGGCTTAGCACGGCGTCCGGAAAAGAGAGCAATTCTTTTTATATATTTGTCTAGTAATACAAGTACTTTTAATACACCGATAAAATGTGATAAATGCACTGGCAAAGCACAACTAGCCCACCGTGAGGGGGTGAGCGTAGGCGCCCGGAATGTGGCCAACTCTTAAGGTATAAGCGGGAGTGGTTTCAAGAAGACAGGGCGATGGAGGAGTCCCAGCAGAGAGACACATCCGAGAGACGCAGAAGGAGTCCCAGAAGGCACAACATCTTAGGGGCAGGGGAGAGCGTGACTCTTTGGGGACCCTCAAAGTCCCCCTGCCTGTCCTCGCTGGGGTACTGCCCGGCCTCCCAGGTCCAGTCGCTGTCCATCCTGGCGGCCTCCCTCCCGCTGGGGACCCCAGGGACTGGCCTTAAGCCGCTCGGCGCATCTGCCCGCTGTATTAATTGCTAATCTCCCTCATTTTCTTCCCCTCTATCTGCCGGGACCGTCTCATTCCAAGCCCCCGTGCTAATCAGAAAGAAGGACAAATCCGCTATCTGCATTCTTTCCCACCCAACCAGGCAGCTCTGGGAGGCTAAAGCCCCGGCCTGCTGGGAAGCCCAGAAAGCCCAGGCTGGGGCCCTACGAGGGTGAAGAGGGGGTGCCGGACACAGAGGAGGGCCAGCCCCTGCCCACAGATTTAGAGGCTGTGACTCACGTGCTCATACAAAGAACCCACAGAAATCACAGACTCTGAGCAGGGAGGTTCCTGACTGGCAACTGGTCTATCTCTTTCCTTGCACAGACAGGGAAACTGAGGCCCAGAGGGGAGGCATCTATCAAGGTCACACAGTGGGTGAGAAGCAGAACTGGCAGGGAACTCAGATCTGGATTTCCGATTGGAAATTGGCTAAGCCAGACCTCCAGGCACAGAAAGGAAACAGCCAAAGCAGAGAAGGGACAGTGACCATTCGGTTTCTAATCTGGGTGGGGGGAAGGAGAGAGGAGAAAACTGCCACTTACTAAGCTCTTCCTATATGCCTGGCATGGTGCTAGGTGTTTCCCATGACCAAGGTCTCATTATTGCTCATAATCCTGCAAGGTGAGTGGTATCGGCCCCATCTTACAGCTGAGGAAGCCGAGGCTCAGAGAGCTCGTGTCACTTGCCTGTGATCACACAGCATGTAAGTAGTGAAGCTGTGATCTGAACCCCGGGCTGCATGATCATTCCACCTGCCCATGGTGCATCTGCATTAGACACTGGTTTAGTGCTTGGCCCTATGAGTCCCTGCTGCCCTGCCAGCACCAGCCTCCCACCCCTTCCCTAAATATTGTCTCCCCTGAAATATACTTGGTGAGAGAGAGACAGCCACGTACGTTTCTTTTTTTGAGCCTCCCTATAGGCTGCATTAATAACAGGAGCTAGAGGAATGAACTTGAATGGAATCCTAGGTAATGACATTCAAGTACAAACTGAACGATCACCTGCCTCAAAAACCTCTTGGGAGCAGCGCATGGCTGCGTGTGATGAGGCTGCACAGGCCCCGGGGGCTCACCGCCGGTGGCTGGAGGCCAACTACGTGCCAGACGCCAGGCTCCGTGCGGTACCAAAGCGAATCAGCAGCCACCGGGTACCGCTGCCTTGCCTGTGGTCCCACTGAGGAGTGTGGTCCCTGCCATCAAGTGGTGCGTGGGGACATCCAGGATCCCCTTGCCCCCCTTGCTTACGCCGGGCCTTCCTCTGCCCGTGGGAAGCTCGCACCCATAGCTTCTCAAGGTGCGTGTTTTGGTGGTGGGCAAAAAAGGGGTCCAGAGCAGCCCTGACTGAGGGCAGCCCTCGACCCACAGGTCAGACTCAGAGACGTGGACTTAAGATGCTCTCTTTCCAGAATCCCCCCTGGTCTTCTAAGGAAGGAGAAAGGGCCAGGGTGACCCTCCTACTTCTCCCTCGATGATAAAAAGACTCTAAAGTCACCGAGAAGCCATAAATCGTGCCCCCCAGTTCCTAGCAGTTCCTGCACAGAGATACGACCTGCCTCCCTCAACCGCAGTCTGGAAAGTTCCTGATCCTAGTCTGGCCTCCCCCGCCCCCCTCCCCTCCACCCAGGAAAAAGGGGTGAGAAAGGCAGAGAAATAAACAGGGGTCTGTTTTCACAGGAGATGAGGCTCTGTCCAGGCCTCTCCCTGTGGGCTGGAGCTGAGCCTCTGATGGATGTGAGCAGGTGGTTTTGTCTGGCGAAGAGCTGCCAGGGGGAAAATAACTCAGCTTTTCCCACTGAGGTAGGTTAACTGTGGACAAAGGCAAAGCTGGATGTGAGAGCAGGATCTTGGCAGGGTCTATCCCTCTAGGGGCTGGCAGGCCTTGAGGATGCCCAGGGCCCCACGGCCGATTCTCTGAGCCTTGGGGCTCATCCCTGCCCCAGGGCTGGCCTGGCCAGGAGTCAAGGGGAAAGGGCACTTGGGATGTGCCGTCACCTGATGAGCTGAGTGGACACTACCCACCGCCCCCACCTGGCACCCCGATCAGGGCTCTGATGAGAGGCTGGCAGATGTGGCCTGTGGCACAGGGGTCTCAGGGTGCTGGGCTAGCACTGGGTATAGTGAAAGCCAGTTGGGGAGGACAGATGCTGTCAAATGGCATTTGGCTTCAGGGCCAAGAAACTCTGGCCACAGACTGTGGCCCTTCCCACCAGCTGACCCTTGACCCCATCACCATTGGTCACAGTGAGAAATGGGTACGTGGGTTGGGTGGGGTGACTCAGCACTTCCCTAATCCTGGGGAAAACCACTCAGGGTCAGAGCCACGTCCATCCACCCTGAGCCAGTCACTCCTTCCATCCTTGCTCATCCTTTCCAGGGACCCGAGCGGGAGAGTGGAGATAGCCTTTCCCCGTGTTTTCTGCAGAAAAGGGTGCCTCCTGCACCCCGCATCCTCTTTTCCCAGGACTGGGGTCAGGGGGACATACTACACTGTCCTGGACTAGAAACCAACTCTGGCATTTTGCAGCCAATGGAAGGGAAGGGAGGAGAGAGAGGAGGGAAGGGAAGGGGGAAAGAGATGGAAGGGAGTAAGACAGAGTTGGAGGCCAAGTTACAGATGCGGGGAGGTGGGGGGATAGAGAATGGATTCAAATGTATCAAGCACCTACTGTGTTCCAGGCACTTACTCAAATTCTCCCTTCATCCTCACGACACCCCCTGAGAGGCAGGGATTATTGCTCCCATTCTCAGATGAGAAAAATGAAGCCCAGAGAGGTTAAGCAAGCTGCCCCAGGGCCACACAGCAACTCACTAAATGGCCAAACCAGAACTCTACGCTAGAGCTGCTCGTTGGCAATGGGCCATGCAGTTTCTCTTGCCTATCCCTACTTCCTCCTACTTGGGGGGCCTGCGGGAGAGACCCCCGGGGAGAGGGCAAGCCTGGAAGAGATCCTGAGAAGGCACAGGGAAGGGAGCTGGAGGCAGAAGGGGCGCCCGGAAGGGAGGAGAAGGAAGGGCTGGGCGGGGCGCAGAGGCGCGCTCACTCGGCTGGGGGCTGGGGTTAAAGCCCCGTGTTCCTACAACCCACTAAGCCGGAGAAATGAATTCTGATCCCTCCAAAACCCAACCTTGGAAAATGTGCGAGAGAAGGGTCTCCTTTCAGGGGAGCAGGAAATCCTCCACACCTCCTCTCGATGCCCCAGTAATGCCAGGATGTCCCCAATCTGCTTTGAGGAATGGAGAGATTAAGAATAATAAAAAAATTGCAATAAAATACGTGTGAAGGAGGGGGTAATTGTGGACAAACGCAGCATTCAAATTCATTTTTCAGCTCTTTTACACACCATTTCAATCTTATTTTCTGCTTGTTAATGAGATCTTGTTGCCTGGGCTAGGCAAAACCTTCCAATATCGGGACGTAATTGCACATAATTTTCTCTCCTACCAGTGATTTGCATCAGTTTTTTAAAAATTCTGGGCTATTTAACACCCCACCATCCCCCTCCCCGTCTTCCTGCCTACAAATCTCCCACTCCCTCCTCCTTCCTCGTCTCTGGTCCAGCAAGACTCATTTTAAATGCTTATTATAAACGCACTGTCGCCAATAAAGAGAAAAAAAAAAAACACAAGGAGGAAGTAAGGAGAGAAAGAAGCACGGGGAGTTTCCAGGGCCCACCGCATGAGGGGCACAGCTCGGGGCCCTAGAGCCCGCAGACGTATCCCGCCGAGGGTCACTGCAAAGCACGGTCAGGCAGAGCTGTTCAGAGTCCTGGCTCTGCCACTCAGCGGCTCTGTGGCCTTCAGCAAGTTGCTGAACCTCTCTGAGCCTGTTTTCCCAGGCGGAGGGCTTCTGCAGAGCTTGAATGACTTCACAGAGCCAAAGCGCGTACGTGGGATCGGGCATCCTGTAGGGTATTCAGCTGATGGAGTGTGTCCCCTGGCTGGACTGGCTCCTCTGGGGCCCTCAAATGATGCCAGGACGGGGAGCTGCCGTGGTGAGGCACTTAGGAGACCGCTTTCATAAAGAAATTGAAATAAAGCCTTGCTTTTTTCCTTNCAGGACGGGGAGCTGCCGTGGTGAGGCACTTAGGAGACCGCTTTCATAAAGAAATTGAAATAAAGCCTTGAGATTTTTCCTGCCCGCTNTTTTTCCTTCCCGCTTTGGGAGGGAAGGGAAAGCTTAGCATTTGTTGATTTGGCCTCTGAACCTGACTATGTCCTGTGGGTGCAAACCTCAGCTTCACCAGATGGGGTGCAATTCGAACCTGGGGGGGCTGTTAAAACAGAACAGCAAGCAGAGTGGGCTCTGGAGGCAGACTGCTCCAATCGCAGCTCTGCCACTTTCCAGAACCTGCCACAGAGCCTGGCACATGGTGGGTACACGGATAGATGGATGGGTGGATGACTGTGGACAAGTCGGCTTCTTCATCTGTAATCTGAAGGTCACGAGACACGGCCCGGACTCCGTGAGTGGAGGCCGCTACAGCGTTTAGCTCTGTCCCAGCCGGCCGGCCCGGAGCATGTGCTCCCCGTTAGCTGTGGCCGTAATCAGTCCGCGCAAAAGAGGGAAGGGAGAAAAGAACATCAAGGAGCCCAAAAGGACCAAAAGGCTTGTGCGGTGATGGCGGCCACGTGATGCACCCCACACTCAGACTGGATGGGGTAAATATGTAAATCCCTTTTACAGGTTCCTTCCTGTGAAGCTCCAGAGAGGAGCGAAGGACACAATGATCGTGAGGCGTTATGGGGCGTTACGAAGCAGCGAAATGAGTGGTGGTGGCATGAAAGAAACACCCTCTTTCCAGGAGGTGGTGGCAGGAGCCCTTGACTGGGGGTTTGGGGCTCTGGGGGCCGGTCCCAGCCCTGCCCTTAATCCGACTATGATTTGGAGCAATTTTCTCCCCCTGTCTGGGCCTCAGTTTCCACTTCCAACTCTGATAGAATCTGCATCTAAAAAGCCTGGGGGAGAAGGAAGCTCCAGCCAAGGGTGCCTTCCCCCTCCCCCCGGGACACACTCTAGAAGACCCTGAGGAAGCCCCCAGCACAGGACACCCTGCCCGTAGGCTTCAGCCAAACCACAGAAATGCGCTCCTGATTCTTTGCTCGGGACTCTGGAAGGTGAGCAGCCCAGAACAACTTTCTGAGCCTGTGTCCCCTTAAACTGGGAGCCCTCCAGGACAGTACTGGCTTCTCCTGTCACCCCAGGGCATCTAAGGACAGAGTCCCCCCTCCCCATCCCACTTCTGAGTGTGAGCTCCTGAGGATGGGGGCAGACCAGGGGCCCCTCAGGGCAGGAGCTGTGTCTCCCCCATCAGACTGGGGAATTCCTAAGGGCAGGTATCCTAAGGGACCTATACATAGGTGTCCCCTTTGTATCCCTGCCCACACCCCCTACCAGCGTGCCCTGCCACGGCAGGCATCCTATCACTCACTGTAGTTCACTTTCACGCCACAAAAGTTTCCTCTTGCCCTAAGCCGTCCTGGGTTTTTTCTAAGAGTTGTTTCCAAGGACCTCAGCCTAAGGGGGTCTGCGAATCCTACTGCCCAACGTCTCATGGGCAGTAGACCGACCCTCGAACAACACGGGCTTGAACTGCGTGGGTGCCCTTAATACAATCTGCCCTGGACCCTGGCTCTCACATAATGAATCGTTATGGGGTGCCTACTCTGTGCCAGGCGCTGCAAATGCATTTTCTCTTCCTTACGCTTTTCTTAGTACATCTCTAGCTCATTTTCTTGTAAGAACACAGAACCTACAAAATTGGTGTTCGTGCACTATTTACATTCTCAGGCTTCAGGGCAGTAGTAAGCTATGAGTAAAGTTTCGGGGGAGCCAAAACGTATACGTGGATGTTCGACAGTGTGGGGGGTGGGCACCCCTAATCCCCACGTTGTTCAGGGGTCCACTGTGTTGGTTTTCCTTGTACCTCTTCAGAAGGACCACGTACATGAAGCTGGGGACGTCCCTGCGCTGGGCACCAAGTCCCTAATCTTGTACATCCGGGCTTTGCAGGGCGTTAAGGGGCGGGGCTACGAGGGAACCAAGCCTCACGGGTGTCTGAACGTATCAGAAGGCCTCTGCCCGTGTGTCTCAACTCTGCCCATTGGCCCCTAACCTGAGGTCCTGGCCTCAGTCTTCTCATCCAAGACATGGGTTGAATGAGTTTTCCCCTCCGCCAAGCTGAAGGGGAGAGGATTTCTTCTTGCTGCCCGCCAGTCTCCAAAAAAGAGGGAAAGCGTGCACACCTCTGAGGCGGGAGGGCAGGGTCAGTTACGATCTCAGGCTCCAGAGAGGAGGGCTGAAGCCTGGCTTGGCCGCCCAAGTAGTGAGGGTACAGGAAACCCTCAGAACAGGGTCCGAGTCACAGGGGCTCGAAAAGTTTAGCTGTCCTTGTCAAAGTAGACACATCGCGTGAACTTGCTGTTTTATTATGTATTGTCTGTCTGTCCTGTTAGACTGCCAGCTCCACTAGGGCGAGGGCGGGGGCGGGGGGGTCTCCATCTGTGACATTCACTGATTTACCCCCAGGGCCTAGAACAGTGCCTGGCACATAGCAGGCACTCTGTAACTATTTGCTCTGTGAGAGCTGGGGTCCAGGAGAGAGCTGAATAAGTGGTTTTTCTGTGGGATTCTGCTGGGCACTCGTTCTGTGGAGTCTCTGATGCTTGACGGCCCCCACTTCCCAGACTGGGTCTGAGACAAGGGCCCGGGTCAGGCCCCGGGAGGGGGCACCTCTCCAGGCAGCAGCAGACCTGCCAGTGTGATGAGCAGCGGCTCAGCAGAGCCCCAACTTCACCCCCCAATGGGATGCCCTTGGGCTAAGGCTACCTGGGGGGCAGTGGTGGGGACCTGCCGTCCCAGGGGAGGGGAAGCCCTACCCCACATGGAGCCCACCCCATCCCTCTTACCCACGCGAGTTCCGGACAACCTCCCTGCTGTTGGGGGGAGAGGACCCAGGGAAGTGGATCTGTCCTGGTGGAGAACGCCACCCCCCACCCCTCCCAAGACCGTGGAGATGTGCCCAAGATGTGCAGGTGGCCTGCTCAGAGGGAGGAGGGGGCGTCCCGGGAGTCACAAATACCAGGAACTCTTCTAGAGACCCAGAAACACCCCCTGGCTGCCCCCTTCCTCAGGAAGCGATCGGAGCTTAACCCCGGCAGTTCACACGGACAGAAGCACACACAGCCTGCCCTCCTGGCCTCCCTGTGCGCAGCCCCTCTCCCTGCCGGCAGCTGTTCACCTCCTGGTCCCTTCTGCCCCTGTCAGACCCTCCATCTGTCTTCACACCTTTGGTGGGAACCTCTGGGCAAGTCTCCGGAGTTGGCCCAATCCATCACGTCCTCATAGCCTCTCCGCCTGAAGCGTGGGGAGCAAGCCTCCCAAGCAAGGGTCTCTGGGATGAGAGGTGAGGGTCCGGCTCAAGCAGGGACAAGGTCGGGCTCCTGGCTGGTTCACAGTAATGGCTGTTTTTTGTTTTGTTTTTTCTTCTCTCCTCCTTCCCTGAGGCTTGTTACTGGGCCCACACAGTGCACGGACTTTTACCCCATCCTCCTTCTTTACCCCATTGCCAAGCCACGCTCCAGAAGCCAGGGGCCCCTTATCTCTTGCCTCTCCTCTGCCCGGTGACAAAACTGTCACGTTGGGGAGAAACCGCAGCCCACCCGGAGACAGTGGGCTGCGAGGAACAGTAGTCAGAGAGCCAGGTGCCCTAGACTCTCGGCTCCAGCCTGGCTAATGTGTCCCCGGCCCCCCATCCGTAAAGTCAGAAGGCTGGCCCACATAATCTTGACACCCCTCTTCAGACTTCCAAGCAATGCTCCTCCAACCTGTTTCGTACCATGAAGACAGCCCTGGGCCACCTCCTCAGGTCACCCTCAGGTCACTCCACAGCCACGGTCACCGAGCCCGTGCTGGGATCCTGTCCTGTCTGTCTCTTGACTCTCTGGAAGGTTAGCTCAGCCAGTTTGTCCTCAGTACTAACGACATGGAAACCACGGCCTTGAACCCCAAAGAGGCCAATTAGGTTCCAGCGGGTAAACATTCTGGTCTGTGGGCTGCATCACCCCCACCCCGGAACGTGGGCCCCAACAGGACTTGGCGCATCACTGTTAGGAGCTCTGCGTGCGTGGAGCTCCTCAAGTTCCCCAGAGCTCAGCTCTGCCCCGGCCCTGGGCTAAGTGCTTTACACACGTGAGCTCATACCTTCCTCAACAGCCCTATGAGATAGGCGCTAGTGTCATCCCCATTTCATGGATGGGAAAATCAAGGCAGACAGAGGGGAAGGGATCTTACCCATTAACAAATGATGACAGTAAAATGCAGTCAGCTGTCAACCACAGTCACTAACAGAGACAAACAGGGATGAACCCAAACCACGCAGAAAATGAACATTCTTGCAAAGGTCTTAGCCCAGGGGTTGGCAATTGTTTTTCTGTAAGGGCCAGAGAGCAAATATTATTTGCTTTGTGGGCCATGTGGTCTGTTTTGAAATTTCTCAGCTCTGGTGTTGTAGCCCTGAAGCAGCCATAAATATGTAAATAAATGGGCATGGCTATGTGTCAATAAAGCTTTATTGACAAAAAATAGGAAGCTGGATGGATATGGCCAGGGGGCCGTAGCCGACCTTTCCTTTGGCCCCCTTTTTTCTTCAAGTAACAGGTTTCTTATACTAATTGTATCATCTTGGCGATGGGCGGGAGGGGGTTGGCAAGAGGACTAATGTTTTTTGGCCCCTATTTTGTGCCGGGCTTGGTGCTAAGGCTTTGGCCAATTAGCACGCTGAATTCAGAGAACACCCTTCTTGGGAGGTCAGCAACACCTGGTTTAAGCACTCTTTAGTTCAATGGGGGATAAACTGAGGCTCCAAGATGCTGACTTCTCACCACCCTGAGCAGTGGAGCTGGGATTGAACCCCCTGCAAGCCCCCACTTTTCCTCCCGGACCACAGCTATTCAGAAACCTTGTGCCACATGTGTTCCCACAGACATAAGGGAAGGGACTCAGAAGGTGGCAGGCTGGGTGAAACCAGCCTTGGATTTCACTCTTTACTCCATGGATATTTGAGAGCCTGCTGTAGCCACAGAAAGGACCCCTCAAAGTCACCAGTATTACCACGTCCTGCTCCCCAGCCCCACCAGTCACCACTGTCAGCCTCAGCACTGTCTTTCTGGCTTGATCTAGGGGTGGCCCCATGACTTCCAACAGCAGGGGCAGGCAACAAGGGACTTTGCCAGCAACCAAGCGCTCGAGAGTGCATGAGCTCCAAGACCCAAAGGGAGCGGAGTTCCAGTCTAGAACTTCAGTTGTATTTCTCGCTACCAATCAGATGCGGTCCTGCCTCTCACTCATAGGTCACTCCTGGGGAAAGGCAAGAGATGGAGCACAGGATGCAATCCAGGAAGGACTCCTGGTTCTAGAACAAAGCCCAGACCACAGTCAGCATCCCACAGGAGACGGTACAAAGCTTCCACCCACACACTGTCTGAAAATGCTAGACTTTTATGGACCGAACAGCCACAAGGTGGGTGGAAGGCCAGTTTCAGAAGCTCTGGGGGGGGCTCTCGGGCCAGGAGCACGTCTATAGTGTGTTTCTGGTGGCCACAACAAACCCTGATTCCATATCTGCCTGCTGGGTTACCCAGACCTGCAGCTTGGAGAACACAAATCCAGGGCGAAGGACCCCAGAATATGGACCAGGGAAGGTGGAAGGAGCATCTCCACTTGCCACTGTAACACTCTGAAGGTACCCAAGAGCCCATGGTTTCTAGGACGCAGGTCCGGCAAGGCCACCTACCTGGGGAGACAGGCCGTTGCTGACGGGGTTCATGTGGTTGGAGGACGCTGCCGGGTTCATGAAGCTGTCCGAGTAGCTGGAGAAGCCGTGGCGGGCTCCATACGCAGAGCTGGTGTCAGCAGCTGCGGCGGCCGCAGCCAGCCCACCCTGGTGCATGGTGGACGGTGGGAGAGGCTGGGGCCGGTGCACGGTGCTGCCCCCATCTGTGGAGAGACCCAGGAGAGGGCCTGAGCAAGCGGCCCCAGCCCAGATGGTGGGCATCCCGGGGCAGGGAAAGAAGCACCTGCTTGGAAAACAAGCCAGGAGCCTCCTCGTCCCAGTCTCCATCCAGCAGAGGGAGGGGACCACCTACTCTCACTACTCAGGAGGGGCCAAGCTGGCTTCTGCCAAGGGCGCTAGGGACTAGCCCAGTCTTAACTGACAGCTAAGGGACGTGCCGCATAACTCAAGGCAACTGTGAACCAGCCATGTTGCTTAGTGTTTGACACATAGCAGGGCTCGATAAGTGTCATCTGGACTCAGAGTCAGACCTTGCTGGCCTGTCCCGCTGGCTGTCTACCCAGGCCCGTCCCAACAGCATTTTGTGGGCACCAACCACTTGCAAGGTGCCTTTACAAGTACTGGCTACGGGTATGAGGCAAGAATACGATTCTCATTCTACAGATGAAGAAACCAAGCCTTGGAGGGGTCGGGGCTCTCGTACAAGGTGACAAGGCTAGCAGTGAGTGGTGGGGCCAGGGTTTGAGCTGCCATTTCTGCTCCTGGCTGCGGGGTTGCCGTTCTATTTGCCAGGGCAAACAGAGAATGGGACAATTGTCAATTTTTCATCAAGAATCATAGGGAGGGTCCCCTGCCTCTCTTCTCGGCTTCCAGAACTCCAGCCTGCCAGCCCTTTAAGAGGGAGCCACGGGGACCTCACGAGTCACATGTCAAGTAGTGGGATTGCTAATGTGTGCTGAGGGGGAAGCAGGGGGTGGGCAGAATGGAGGGAAGGTCCAGGGAGGGAGGGTAGCCTTGTCTGTCTGTCCCTTCTGCATTTTAATAAGACTGCAGGAAATGTATGTGACTTTACAGTTTGAGACGCTCTGTTCTAAAAGTGTTCGGGAAGGCTGCGTTGTGCCTGTTCACCGGGATGCTCTGTGGTCTGTTGGCAGAACCAAGAAGTTCAAGGGCAAGACCTTTTTTCCCATTTTAACAGCCCATCCACAGGCAAAGAGACAAATGGTCATTTCAAAAAACAGCCTTGGGGCACCTGGGTGGCTCAGTTGGTAGAGCTGCTGACTTGGGCTCAGGTCATGATCTCAGGGTCCGGGGATCCAGCCCCGCATCGAGCCCTGCTGCGAGGCCTGTGTAGGGCTCCGCGCTCATCAGGAGTCTGCTTCTTCCTCTGTTCCTCCCCCTGCTAGTGCTCTTTCTCTCTCTCATTCATATAAATAAACAAAACCTTTACAAAATAGCCCTTATGATTCCTTCTTGGTGAAGGAAGGGAGGGATGGGGGGTCAAAGGTCATGGCTGAGATTGTGCACTCACCTTGAGAAATGGTGGTGGGGGGGTAGGTGGAGTCCGGCAGCTGGTAGGGGGGCAGTGTGGGCATGCCGGTGGGCGGGAAGCCCCCTGGCAGAAGGTGGTTGAACGCTGCCAGCTGGTTGGCTCCTGCCTGCTTACGCCAGCGGGCGCGGCGGTTACTGAACCAGACCTGGGGGTGAGGAGCAGAGAGAGGAGAGCCCTCAGCCTGGCTCCGGGTGGAGAGCTGAGACACAGCTAGAAGCGGTCCCTGAGCCATCACCCTCTGTCCAGCCAGTATCCCCCCCCTCCACCGTGGGAGGAGACCCCCGCCTCCCTGCCGCTTGGTACAGCAGGCAGAGCACTTCCGTGGGCGTGATCCCACCCCGTCCTCACCACCACCCGGTGAGGGGATTAGCATCGTTCTCCCCATTTTACAGAGGAGCAAACGGAGATGCAGGGACAGCGAGGGACTTGCCCACGGGACAGCGTGAGCTGGAGGCACGGGAGGTCTGGGTGACTCTGGGTGCAGTGTCCCCTGCGGCTGCTCCTGCCCTGACGGATGTCCGGGGGGGGCCACCCCCATTCTAACCCACGCTCACCCCCACCTCCTCCAGAAAGCCCCACGTCGGGAACACGCCTGAAGGAAATGCCCCTGCCAGAGGCAGATGTGAGAACCTGGTCTTTGTCCGGAGCCCTAAACTTTGCTTACCCAGCACGTGGCCCCCTTGATCAGGAAAACCCACCTCACACAGACACAGGCATTTACTGAGCAGCCGTGGAAAAAGAACCTAACACATCGGAGTCCTCCTCTGCTCCAAGCCCTGTGCTAGCGCTTTCGCGTCTGTCCACGTGGAGACCCGTGAGACGTGTCCTCCTATTCCCATCTCACGGAAGGGGAAACCGAGGCTCACAGAGGTCCCACAACTTGCCCAAGGCCACACAGCTAGCTAGCTGTAACGAAGCTGAGGTTCGAACCTCAATCAGACTTTCTAGAACTCACCTGTCTGGATTGGCCATGAGTTCTGGGCCAGCAAAGGGGAATGAGGGTGGGACACAGAGACTGCTTTGTGGGGGGAGGGTTCTTTTCCACTCTGGGCTTTGTACATGCTGTTCCCTCTTACCCAGGCCCTCTTCCCGCAGCCGGCTCCTCGACAGCAGGCTGGGCTGCAATGCCTCCACCTCTCTGATTCCCTAATCACTGCATCTAAGGCAAGTGCAGGCAGGTCCTGCCTCCTCTCCAGAGGCCTCCAGCTTCCTCGTGAGCTCCCAGCACATGCAGTTAGCATGTTTGTTTCTGGGCTATGCTTCTCTTTGTCTCCCCCTCAGGCTCTCGGACCCACGGGCAGAGGCCATGCTTTTCTTGCTCACTGCTTATGGCTCCCTAGGTGCTCAAGGGATACTGAATGAATGAATGAATGAACGAACGAACAAGGGAATAGAGAGATGTCTCTGGTGTGTCTCAGCCAGGGCTGGTGCCGTAAGTCTCAGTTGGGAGCCCCACCCCTCCGTGGTGGGATAAAGACCTTGACCTCTCCTGGCACAGGATCACTTAAGGCCCCCCCCAAACCTTCAAACCACGTCTGCAGACACAGGGGATGGCCGTCTCAGCTGGATGGTGGGGAGGGGGGTGCTTAGGTGGCCCTGGCGTCTTCTTTTGTTTTCCAGAACCTTCTGGAGGAGAGAAGCTGTGTTTAGCTTTCCGAGCCAGACGAATAGGACAGCTGCCTCTGACACGTTTGGGACACACAGAGAAAGGCAAAGAGGCAGTCAGATCAGGAGTGAAGACGGGCTCTGGATCAAAATTAAGGTCCTGGCTTCTCCCCACTCCCCAGGGCGCTGAGGGCGTCCCCGGGGGCATCCTGGTGGGATGGATGCCACTAGCCCAACTGAGGGGCTTCTGAACTGGCGAGGAGTGGGCAGTGTCTCCTCACTTCCTGCTTCTGGGAGAGGGTGGGGGGCTCATGTTTGTTTCCATCCTGTGTTTCCCAAAGGGTGGGCGTCCTAGCACCCCACGCTGGAAGGACATCCCAGACGGCAGCGACACAGACCTTAAAGAACCCTGAACCACTGAACTTGCCCTCCAGGCCTTCTGGGCGCGTGGAAGACGAGGTCTGGGCTTGGCGCTAATGCAGCCTTAGTGCCTGCCTGACACCTGCTGAGCTTCCTTTTCAACACAGAGAGGGGAGCCCCTGCACATGCTATTCCCCTGCGGGACCGCCGTTGTGTTGTTCGGTCTGCCCTGGTGTGTGTTTCCAAAGGCCTTCCTTATGTGACAGTGGCAGACACTTTTATTTTAAAACTTATCGATTTTGTTTTAGAAGTGAATAACAATATGGGTCATGTGCATACGTGGCAGCAATCTCGAAGCTGGTCGGAGAATGACTTTGGTGTGGGACCCGCTGCTCCCGTGTGGCACGCTGTCACAGTCCCTTAGCTGGGGGTCACCCTTTCCTCGAATAAAGAATACTAAAGAAAGTTGGAGACGTTCTTCCCCTTCCATCCTTCCCCGTCTTTTCCTTCTCCTTCCCTCCTTCTCATCTCAAACCTTTGCTGGGACTCTGCTGCATGCCAAGTGAGATCCTAAGGATAGACAGCTGAACAGGACAGTCCAAGCCTTCCTTCAAGCGGCCCCCTGCCTGGGCACACAACAGACAAGGCAAAGAATGGCTGTTTCTCGGGGCGGTAAGCTCAGGTGACATACAGGTGCTGGGAGGAGGTCTGAGGACGGGCTTCTGACTTCACCTCACAAAATCTGGGAGGACTTCCTGGAGGAAGGAATCTGGGAGGACACGCCCTTTGCTGTCAATTCTCTCACCGCTTCTTCCTCTATTGTTCTGTTTTCCCAGGGATGTCTCCATCCCAGCACATCTCCCTCTTCACAATGTGTTCACAATTAAGAGCAGGGAGTCCAGAACCCGACAGCCTGGGCTTGAATCCTGCCTCTAATTCCTAGCTAAGATGGGCAAGTTCCCTTATCCCTCTGTGCCTTTGTTTCTTTGTGCCTATTACTGGCATCCCCCTCTGGTGGTTCCGGACCTCAAGTGAGTTCACGCCGGCAAAGTGCTTGGAACAACATCTACAACCATCCCGCTGGAAAGCCTCTGCTGGCTAAGCTGGAAGAGCTCTTCGCCAGCAGCCGGGGCGAGCTGCCCATTCACTGGTGGGCAACGGAGGCTCCAGGAGGGGCAGGGGTAGCCCCAGCACCCACCCACAATCCCGGATCAGGGTTGCGTCCTTTGAGAGCAGAGGCTGAGTTTTCGTATCCATTTTTGGTCCTTCCCCCAACACCTCGCACTGGGAGCAGGACGCTGCAGGAGCAGCTGTTAACGGAGCTGAAGAGTCCATCTGACCCTTCCTCCAAGGAGCCCAGAAGAAAAGAACGGGACAGGCCGACTCAGGATCAAGTCCCAGCACTGCTGCTTGGTAACTCTGTCTTTAGGAAATTTCTGCCCTTAGCTGAAGCTCAGGTTTCTCACCTGGAGGGGGAGGGACTAACCACACCTACGTCCCAGGATGGTGGGGAGGATGATAAAGATAATGTATGGAGAACTCGGAGCATCAGGCCTGGCGCGTAAGGAGTGCGCTATAAACATGACCTACTGTTAGGGAAAGACTGTTAATTATAGGGCTTCCAGCGCTTCTAAAATGGGATCCCCGCGCTTCTAAAATGGGATTCCAGCGCTTCTAAAATGGGATTCCCTTCAGGGCGGCTTCTGTTTCTGGAGGAAATACATAAGCTCAGAGGTCCTGGCACTTGGGACACAGTGGATCCGTTTACCTCCAAGGAAGATGCATGGTTGGCCCCTAGCTTTTTAAAAATGAAGAGCCTTCCAGAGGAAGTCATGTGTCCTCCTGCCTGACCCCTTTCCCACACTTCCTGGTGGCTTGCTGCCAGCCGAGACAGGGGTGTCTCCTCCAGACATCGGGGATGCCAAGTAACACCTGTAGGCTTCAAAAGCCGGGCTGGAGCCGAGCCAGAGGGAGGGAACGCCTGTCACGTTTTCCTGTTTCCTTGTTTCCTGGGAGATCAGCTCTATGACAGCAGAGATTTCTGTGTGCTGAATCCCCAGTGCCTAGAACAGCATCCTGCACACAGTAGGGGCTCGATAAGGGAGTGCCAGATGAAGGAACCAGGTGTTGCCAGGGTGGCCAGAGTCAGAACCATCAAGAACAGGTGCAGTTTAGTAAGAACGTACCCCGCTTACGGTGCTTCTGGTGCCAGGCACGTCCTAACTTTGAGCGTGAGTTTTTTCACATATGCTCGTCTAACCCTTAGAACAAGGGGGGGTTATTACTGTCATCTCTGCTTTGCAGATGTGGAAACTGAGGCCAGAGGCGTACGTGCTGGAGCTGGACCTCACACCTCGGCATCTGGCTCTGAGCCCGCTCTGAACTGCTCCATTCTCCCACCATGTCCCTGGGGCCACTGAGCTGACATGTGTCAGGACTGCAAAATCTCAAACCACAGACTCTTCAAAACAGAGACCTGAGACCTCAACACCATAGAATTGGAGCAGTGCTCGGGAGGCTTTAAGCTCTCTGCCCTACTACCCAGAGCAGAAGCACTCTCACCAGGGGTTCTGATCCACTGGACATTGTACTTTGGCTTCCAGTCATGGGGATTTCATCACCTCACAAGGCAGCTCTGATTGCCAATAAGTAAGGATCCTAGAACTTTAAGGAGACTCAGTGATCATTTAGTTCCTTGCCTTTATTTATAGATGGGAAACCAAGTCTCAGGAAGGAAAACTGATCTGTTGAAGGCGATTCAGCTGATCAGAATCAGAGACCAATGGAAGCCCAGGCCTGTGGCTCCCAGTCCCACCCTCTGGGGCCTCTTAGCTGCATCTTCCAAACCTCTTCTCCAGGCCAAATCTTCTATCATTCTTGTCTTGACTCTTTGGGGGTCAGCCTTTGTTCATTCTTTCCCAACTCAACATATACTGACCCCCCCCCGTTGGGGTCAAGCTAAGTTCTCAGGCTAAAGCCGGGGAGGTTCACTGCCCTGGGGGAGCCCAAAGGCTGACAGAGGAGTCAGCATGTGCAAGAGGTCTGCCTTGGCCCCCTCGCTCGGGCTTTGCCTAGGCTCTGGCTGATCCCCCTGTTCCCAGCCCCCCTCCCTCCTTGGACCTTGAGTGACACCTGTTTCTGGGTCCCCTGGGCCAATAAAAGCACTGCCCTGACAGCCAGGAAATTTTACAAGGAGCGGTCAGGCTTCAAGGAGGTGGGAAGCAGCCGTGGCCGCCAGACGTGGGAATGAGAAAGCACCCAGGAATGTGCCCAGGAGAACAGCTGCAAGAGGATCAGAGCAGGGGGAGGGAGGCCCGGGGCGAGGGCAGGCTCAGATATCAGCCTGGAGAGGAGGGGAGGGAATGAGATGAGCTGGCTGCTGCTGCCTGCCCCCTTCCCCTGGGGGTCTCCCTCAAAGGCAGCCACTCCAGGAGTGGGGGTGGAGAGGGTGGAGGGAGGTACACTGGCTCCTGGAGCGCTTACGTGCCAGCTTGCTTCTAGAACTTTCCCCANATCTGGGAGGACACGCCCTTTGCTGTCAATTCTCTCACCGCTTCTTCCTCTATTGTTCTGTTTTCCCAGGGATGTCTCCATCCCAGCAGGCATCTCCCTCTTCACAATGTGTTCACAATTAAGAGCAGGGAGTCCAGAACCCGACAGCCTGGGCTTGAATCCTGCCTCTAATTCCTAGCTAAGATGGGCAAGTTCCCTTATCCCTCTGTGCCTTTGTTTCTTTGTGCCTATTACTGGCATCCCCCTCTGGTGGTTCCGGACCTCAAGTGAGTTCACGCCGGCAAAGTGCTTGGAACAACATCTACAACCATCCCGCTGGAAAGCCTCTGCTGGCTAAGCTGGAAGAGCTCTTCGCCAGCAGCCGGGGCGAGCTGCCCATTCACTGGTGGGCAACGGAGGCTCCAGGAGGGGCAGGGGTAGCCCCAGCACCCACCCACAATCCCGGATCAGGGTTGCGTCCTTTGAGAGCAGAGGCTGAGTTTTCGTATCCATTTTTGGTCCTTCCCCCAACACCTCGCACTGGGAGCAGGACGCTGCAGGAGCAGCTGTTAACGGAGCTGAAGAGTCCATCTGACCCTTCCTCCAAGGAGCCCAGAAGAAAAGAACGGGACAGGCCGACTCAGGATCAAGTCCCAGCACTGCTGCTTGGTAACTCTGTCTTTAGGAAATTTCTGCCCTTAGCTGAAGCTCAGGTTTCTCACCTGGAGGGGGAGGGACTAACCACACCTACGTCCCAGGATGGTGGGGAGGATGATAAAGATAATGTATGGAGAACTCGGAGCATCAGGCCTGGCGCGTAAGGAGTGCGCTATAAACATGACCTACTGTTAGGGAAAGACTGTTAATTATAGGGCTTCCAGCGCTTCTAAAATGGGATCCCCGCGCTTCTAAAATGGGATTCCAGCGCTTCTAAAATGGGATTCCCTTCAGGGCGGCTTCTGTTTCTGGAGGAAATACATAAGCTCAGAGGTCCTGGCACTTGGGACACAGTGGATCCGTTTACCTCCAAGGAAGATGCATGGTTGGCCCCTAGCTTTTTAAAAATGAAGAGCCTTCCAGAGGAAGTCATGTGTCCTCCTGCCTGACCCCTTTCCCACACTTCCTGGTGGCTTGCTGCCAGCCGAGACAGGGGTGTCTCCTCCAGACATCGGGGATGCCAAGTAACACCTGTAGGCTTCAAAAGCCGGGCTGGAGCCGAGCCAGAGGGAGGGAACGCCTGTCACGTTTTCCTGTTTCCTTGTTTCCTGGGAGATCAGCTCTATGACAGCAGAGATTTCTGTGTGCTGAATCCCCAGTGCCTAGAACAGCATCCTGCACACAGTAGGGGCTCGATAAGGGAGTGCCAGATGAAGGAACCAGGCGTTGCCAGGGTGGCCAGAGTCAGAACCATCAAGAACAGGTGCAGTTTAGTAAGAACGTACCCCGCTTACGGTGCTTCTGGTGCCAGGCACGTCCTAACTTTGAGCGTGAGTTTTTTCACATATGCTCGTCTAACCCTTAGAACAAGGGGGGGTTATTACTGTCATCTCTGCTTTGCAGATGTGGAAACTGAGGCCAGAGGCGTACGTGCTGGAGCTGGACCTCACACCTCGGCATCTGGCTCTGAGCCCGCTCTGAACTGCTCCATTCTCCCACCATGTCCCTGGGGCCACTGAGCTGACATGTGTCAGGACTGCAAAATCTCAAACCACAGACTCTTCAAAACAGAGACCTGAGACCTCAACACCATAGAATTGGAGCAGTGCTCGGGAGGCTTTAAGCTCTCTGCCCTACTACCCAGAGCAGAAGCACTCTCACCAGGGGTTCTGATCCACTGGACATTGTACTTTGGCTTCCAGTCATGGGGATTTCATCACCTCACAAGGCAGCTCTGATTGCCAATAAGTAAGGATCCTAGAACTTTAAGGAGACTCAGTGATCATTTAGTTCCTTGCCTTTATTTATAGATGGGAAACCAAGTCTCAGGAAGGAAAACTGATCTGTTGAAGGCGATTCAGCTGATCAGAATCAGAGACCAATGGAAGCCCAGGCCTGTGGCTCCCAGTCCCACCCTCTGGGGCCTCTTAGCTGCATCTTCCAAACCTCTTCTCCAGGCCAAATCTTCTATCATTCTTGTCTTGACTCTTTGGGGGTCAGCCTTTGTTCATTCTTTCCCAACTCAACATATACTGACCCCCCCCCGTTGGGGTCAAGCTAAGTTCTCAGGCTAAAGCCGGGGAGGTTCACTGCCCTGGGGGAGCCCAAAGGCTGACAGAGGAGTCAGCATGTGCAAGAGGTCTGCCTTGGCCCCCTCGCTCGGGCTTTGCCTAGGCTCTGGCTGATCCCCCTGTTCCCAGCCCCCCTCCCTCCTTGGACCTTGAGTGACACCTGTTTCTGGGTCCCCTGGGCCAATAAAAGCACTGCCCTGACAGCCAGGAAATTTTACAAGGAGCGGTCAGGCTTCAAGGAGGTGGGAAGCAGCCGTGGCCGCCAGACGTGGGAATGAGAAAGCACCCAGGAATGTGCCCAGGAGAACAGCTGCAAGAGGATCAGAGCAGGGGGAGGGAGGCCCGGGGCGAGGGCAGGCTCAGATATCAGCCTGGAGAGGAGGGGAGGGAATGAGATGAGCTGGCTGCTGCTGCCTGCCCCCTTCCCCTGGGGGTCTCCCTCAAAGGCAGCCACTCCAGGAGTGGGGGTGGAGAGGGTGGAGGGAGGTACACTGGCTCCTGGAGCGCTTACGTGCCAGCTTGCTTCTAGAACTTTCCCCACTGCTTTCAAATCCCAGGCTGTGAGCCCACTTCTTCCTTCCCCATGGAAAGAACTTGGGCTTTGGCATCTGCCAGGCCTGAGTTTGGGGCCCAGCTCAGCCCCTGCCCGTGTGCCCCTGGCGTGTGTCTTCTCTGAGCCTGGCGTGTGTCTTCTCTGAGCCTGTGTCTTCTCTGAGNCCCACTTCTTCCTTCCCCATGGAAAGAACTTGGGCTTTGGCATCTGCCAGGCCTGAGTTTGGGGCCCAGCTCAGCCCCTGCCCGTGTGCCCCTGGCGTGTGTCTTCTCTGAGCCTGGCGTGTGTCTTCTCTGAGCCTGTTTCTGCCCCTGTGGGGCCTGCCTGGAGGTGACCTGTCCGACAAGGTGGTCTGAGGTTCCACCAGGTCATGTGTGAGAAGGCCGCAGCGTTCCGGAGGGCGGGAACAAAGTGGGTGCCCAGCAAAGGCTGGCTCCCCTCAGCTGGGAGTCCCTGGTGAGCAGTTTGGGGCAGCCCCTCCTACCGGCCCACCTGCCTCACTTATGGAGAAGACGGGCTGGGAATGGGTTCCCACAGGAGAAACTCGCCACCACCCTCTGCCTTCCTCTGCCACCTGGGGAAAGGAGGGGAGAGGAGGGGAGGGGGCAGGGGAGGGGCAGGCCAAGCCCAGGCAGGCTCTGCTCCTTCTCCACCCTCCCCGCCCCCTGTCCCTCCGATGAGGAACCGCACACTCGCGGGCGTGGAGGGAGTGTTCGAGGTCTGCCCACCCTCCCTCTGATGCTTCTAACCCACCAGGAACATGCCCGCTCCGTGTGCTTGCATGCTGCCTGTAACGGGAAACTCTTTACCCGTCTTCGAAGCTAGGCCTTTCAGGAATTTCCCACCGCATCACTTCCTCCCCTCATCAGAGTTTGGGAGCCGTTCATGCTTCCCGAGCCTTCCCTCCTGGCTCATCGCTGGAGGGATGAGGGCCGCCCAGCAGGTCTCACCGCACAGCCTGGCTTCCCCTAGGTCAGTCAAGCACCACCTGCTGCCCACTTACTCCGCATCAAGTGCCAGTGGCATTCCTCATCTACATGGTCCCTGGACCACCTGTTTCAGAACCCTCTGGGGGCCCACCCAAACCTGGGACGCTGGCCTCCTCCACCTTCTCGCTCCCGCCTCTGCCAGACGCCCGCAGGGCACACACCCGAGGCGCCGCCTCACCTGGACGCGCGCCTCCGTCAGCTTGGTCCTCTGCGCCAGCTCCTCGCGGGTGTAGATGTCCGGGTAGTGAGTCCTCTCGAAGGCCTTCTCCAGTTCCTCCAGCTGCTCAGCCGTGAATGTGGTCCGGCTGCGACGCTGCTTGCGCTTCAGCGGGAGGTCCGGCTCCGACTCCACGTCCGAGCCCTCGTCCAGCCGGTTCCCTACAGCCGGGCGAGAGGGCAGGAGGGGGAGGGGGCCTAGTGAGTTGGGGGGTGCTCTGGGCCCACCTTCCGACCGTTGCTGCATCGACCATCAGCTCCCGCATGTTCGCCACGGCACTGTTTACCGGAGTGAAGGGGGGAAGCAACCTCCATGCCCATCCTTAGGGGATTCGGTACTTTATGGCATGACTGGTTTTGTTCTTAAATCCCCCACAGCTGGGTGTTTAGGTTAGTTCCACAGACACGGAAGGAGGTCCATGACCTAGGACTGAGTCGTTTCACGATGAAATACGTTTGCTGAGATTTTCTAGAACTGTATTCTCCAAAAGGAGAGAATTTTGCTGTACATGAACTACATCTCCATGCACCTAAGGAAAAGGCAAGGTATAAACCAGTGTGCAAAGGTCGATCCCGCCTTTGGAAAAAGCATGCATGACACATTATGGAACACTATACTCAGAAGCCAAGCAAACATTAGCCTTCAGGGTGACAGAGCGATTGCCTTTTTTCTTTAATTTGTTTATAGTTAGTATTTTTTAATGACCATTTAAACAGCAATGCTACCGCATTTGGGGAAAATACTGCAAAAACTAAGGANAACATTAGCCTTCAGGGTGACAGAGCGATTGCCTTTTTTCTTTAATTTGTTTATAGTTAGTATTTTTTAATGACCATTTAAACAGCAATGCTACCGCATTTGGGGAACTGCAAAAACTAAGGAGGGAGGAAGGCCAGAAAAGAGGGAACGAGGGAGACAGACAGCACATGCGTGTGCTTAGGGCTGGCGGTCAGGAAGCTTTGACTCCAGACCTGATTCCACCCCTAAATGCCTAGAACTGTGACCCTAGGAGGGCTACCTTCTCTCTTTGGGCCTCGGTTTCCCTGTCTGTAACATGAAGGGTTTGGACTTGTGACTTCTATACCTAGGCCCTTCCTGGGATGTTTCAGAATCTGAGAGTAACCTTCCAGGCTGGAAGAGGGGATCTTATCTGACGACCTTGGCTGTGGCCATGGCCCCTACCCACTAGTCCCCACTAATTTCCACCCTGGAGTCTGGGGGGTGGATGAAGGCCATTTTTTCCTGTGTAGAGAGCGCCCAGGAATCTGGAGTCAGCTTACTTCTCAGCCCTATCAGGTCAGGTCCAGGCCAGGGAGGTTGCAGGAAGGGCTTGATCAAGCTCCTTGGCATTAGAGCTGAAGACACCCTGGGGACTGAACTGGCTTCTCAACCCCACTGATCCTGTGCCTCTTACCCATCTTGATCCAGCAGAGGGAATGCCAGCAAGGAGTGGCCTAGCCAGGGCTCAGGAGCTGCACCCTCTGTGGCCCCTGGGGGACTGTGGGGAGCACACAGTAGGGCCAGGAGAAGAAGAGACCAAGGAAGGGAGAGGAAAAGAGGAAGCAGGCCATCAGAGATTATCTTCCTCCCATTCTGGCTTTCTCTCTCTCTCTCCTGTTTTCCTTCAATCTCTCTCCCCTTCCGCTCCCAACTCCCTCTTTGGAATTCCTGGAAGCACGTCTGTGTTCTGTCATTCATTCGTTCACCAGAGCATCAAGAGAGCACCTGCTAGGTGCTGCCCCCACCCCCGGCTGGGTACACTGGGCTCGCGGCGCTCAGTCTGAGTCAGTCATGTGATCATACTGCAGATGGGAGACACTGAGCCACAAAGTCGCTCAGGAAGTCTCCACACCTGCACCCCGTCCCCACCCCTGTTCTCGTCCAACTGCTTTACATGTCTGTTATACAAACAGGTCTAGGCCTCCCCCACGAGACAACCTCCTCCTCCCTTCCTCAAAAACCTAATATAGCCTCTTAGATGTTAGGTGACAGGCTTTCCAGGTCGTGGGCAGAGCATGTGCCAAGGCCTGGCGTGGCAAAGGGCACGACTGGCAACATTGTCATGGTGCTGCATCCACAGCTCGGACGTCATCTGGTCTTGAGTAATGCCCCTCTGTCCTAGGTCCCCTTCCCTCCATCCTGCTGTCTTGGCCATTGTGCATCACCCCTGCTTTTTCTTGGCCACTGCCAGGCTGTCCCTGATTGTGACGCCACATGACAAGCGACCAATGGCAAGGGAGCCCTCCCTTCATCATTGCCTACATACATCCCTAAAGGCAGAGACCTGGGGTCAGATCCAACCCCTTCGTCTCCCCTTTTCCAGCTGCCCAGCTTCCCAACATTGAGAGGAGGCCACGCTGGCACAACTGGCATCCGGGGGCACCTTCCCCAGCACATCTGGGGCTCAGAGCCAAAGACAGCTAGTCCCAAGGATTTGATCCTAAATTCACTGCATAACCCAGAGGGGCACGGGGAGGGGGTCACATGGGTGGCGTGGACATGGAGCACGTTCACTGAACAGAGGATTTGGGGTGGGCCGTGGGGGAACAGCCTCCTGGCCAGTAGCAGCTCCTGCCCTCTGCCCCTATGCAGCTGTGAGACGGAAAGCTCTCAAAGAGGGGTGGGACAGAGCTGGTGCAGGTGTAGGGAGAGCCCCCAAGACAGAGGAATACGGCGAGGGACCTGCTCTCTGGGTTCCTGGATCCCATCTCTGCTCAGGGATGTGGGGAGTCTAATACAGAGCAAGGATAAAACAGCCCCACTCCCAACCTTATGGGGGAAAAACAGCCTCTGTCTTAGGAAGCTCCCAATCCGATGGAGGAAGTATCACCCCTATTGTGGGAATTTCCCAATCCGATGGAGGAAGCACGGCTTCCATATGAATTGGGGCCAGGACAGGCATAGAACATGAGGCAGCTACAGGACTTCAGAGCGCCTCAGAGCACCTGAGGATGGAATGGACGAGAGACAGGAAGGGAGACGGGAGGCGTTTGGCTTGTCAAAGCTTATGAGTGGGCAGGAATGAGGTCTGCTCAGGGCTGAGTCCAACCCAGGCTAGGTGCATGGAAGTGGACAGAAAATCACCAGGGCATTTCTACCACAGCCTCTGCCCCTCCTTCCAAGCCTGCCGGCCCTCACAGCCACTGACTCTGGAAGCCTTGGCCATGCCAGTGTGCCAGTGAGGCCCTACCATGTGTGCAGACTCAGCCCATCACCCCACCAGCTTCCCTGGCCAGCTCTTGGCGTCCTTAAATGACCGAGCCAGACTGTCTCACACCTCCCTGCCTTTAACTGTGAGCTTCCTCTGCTTGGAACGCCTCACCCCATTCCCCTGGGCTCACCCAGCAAAGCTACCTGCCTTCATGGGCTCTCAAAGCTCATCAGGGGACCCTGAACCCGTCCGTTTCTGGGTCTCTCGGTCCCATCAGACTGTGTGATCCCTGAATGGAGCAGAGACTGTGCCCGGCACACAGCCGGTGCTCAGTAAAGGCTTCTTAGATGAATCGGGCTTGGCAGAACAATTGCCAAGTGCCTTTTGAACTCTGACACACTGCAACAGTCATCACCCGATGCATGTGTACCGCACCCTAGAGTTTACAAGCTCTGTTCTGATTCCACCACGTCTCTCCCAATAACCCTGGAGGGCCAACCAGACAGTATTAGCCCCATTTTACAGGTGATCAGTGGAGTCCTAGGGGAGCGAGGCTGGAAGAAAACCCAGGACTCAGGTCTTACAGCCCATCGAGAATCATCTTTGCCACAGAGTATTCCCAGGTGGTAGAGAATTCCATTTCTGAGCTTGGGGGAAGGGACAGGTGGCTTGTTCTCCATCCCTGCCCCCAAACTTTCCCTGCTCTCCCTCTGGCCAGAGGAAGACACTTGAAATGAGACGGCCCTACCAATTTCTCGGAAGGTAGGAGGCAGCTGACCAGCCGCAGATCCCCGGCCCCTAGATCTGAGGAAGGCAGTGGTGGCCTTGAAGTCTGGGGTCCTTCCCTCAGTGCACCCCCCCACCCCCACCCAGCGACGCCCTCCCACCCCTGCTCCTGCACTCCCCCTCCCTGCTGCCTCCTCACCCAGTCTTTATTACAGTTTAACATAGGCCCGGCTCGAGCTGCAGCAGAGAAACGAATCACATAATAGTTGATATGCGTTTTAATCAAGTAATTCGGGCAGAGCGGAGAGCTGGCGAGTGTGGGCCCAGCGTCCCTGAATACCAAACAGGCCCAGGCACAGGTCTCGGAAAATGGAAAAGTCATTTACAGCTCAGCTGGGGGCCCGGCCGGCTGGGGCCAGGGCAGGAACCCCTCCCGGCCCCTCCGCAGAACCGTTCAGCTGTAACCAGTACCTTCAGGAGCCTGGCCCCACACAAGGGCTGGGAACGGGATGCCGGGCTGGGCTCGGGCGGACAGAGTGGCAGGGTTCAGACCCCACATGAGAGCTTCCCCGGAAGCGAGCCCTTCCTGTCCATCGCCTCTGCCCACACTTCTCTTGGGCGCCCATCTCAGCACGGCCACCCCGGTGTCCAGATCGAAGGCCTGGCACTCAGCCCTAACACCCTCTTCCTCTCTCTTCGTGCCTCCCATGCAGCCAGCTCAGCACCAAAGCCAGGGGATTCAGAACCCCCATCGGGTCCGAACCCTCCCCCGCTACGGCTGCACCCGCAGCCCAGCCTCAGGACGCCCTCCCCAGCAACCATCTCCTGCTACGGCAACCACAGGCCTTTACATAGGCTGTGCCCTCTGCCTCTGCCTAGAACACCCTCCCTGTGCCCCCCTCGGCCTGCAGTTGGCTGCTGGCCAACTAGAGCGGGCATCTCAGAGAAGAGCCTGTTGATGCAGTCAGCCTGGACATCAAACATGGAGAATACTAGGGACCCCCCTCAGCCCACCTTCCTTGCTTGGCCTTTTCCCACACCACATACCACAATCAGATGGGCTAACTATTCTATTTTATTGCCCCCTCATCGTCCTGGCTGTCACTAGAGCTCCATGGGGGGGGGGGTTCATCTTTTTGGTCACTGATAAATCTCCAACGTTTGGCACAAAATGGAGGACCAAGTATTTGTTGAATGAACGACGGAATGAGTAAACAGGAGTAAGAGTATACCAAGGCACATGAAACAGTACCAGGGACGACAATGCTCTGGAAGTGTGAGCTCCATTGATCCTCAGCCTTTCTGATCAGCTTGGGATCACTCCTCCAGGAAGCCTTCTGAGGTTGCTCCCCTCCATCTGGCTCGGAGGCGCCCATGTCCATGCTCTCATTGCTGGGCCTCAGCAAAGCTGTCTACACTTGGTTCACTTCTGTCCAACTCCGCACCCTATGCTATTTCCCAGCAACTGGGTCAACGGGCCCAGCTTTGAGGAGGGGCGAGGTGGAACTCTCACTTTATTACAACCAAAACCAGACAAAACTTTTCTTTCTCCAGGAAGTCCCTAACCATCCCCATCAGGCTGCCTTTTTTAAATTTGAAACTGCAGATATATAATTTGCATTACAAAATGTGGAGCCCCTGTGGGGTGTTCTCGGATCAGGGCTTCTGGGCTAACAGCCTAGTACTGTTCTCAGGCACCGGAGGGCACTCTTTATACATTCCTGCTAGGAAGGGGCATCTCTAGGAAGAAGGGAGTAGTACTGTTTGAAATGGTACCGTGTAGTTGCACTAACAGAATTCAGAGCCACATTGTCTCACGATGGAACTAGAGCTGGCTCTGCACGGAATTGTGAACCAAGCACAAATCACATGTGGGAGAGGAGAGAGGGTTTGTAAAGGGCTGGAATTGTCTGGGTGCAGAGAATTCGAAACTAAGGTTTCCCTGCTAAAGCAAGAGGTTGAAACTAAAGATATCAAGCAGGTCCTTCCAACTAGGTCTCCAACCTGTTGGCATCATAGGCAGCAAATGTAGAGTTCTGGAAGGGGGGACGGCAGCTGTGGATTAGGGGAGGGGAGAGGGCAGGACGTGTTAAGCAGGTGAGTTGGGGACAGGAGCAAGCCCACTGTAGGAGGAGCTCAGCTCACCATCCCCTTTCACACTCTTCCTGTGACTTTAAGACAATCTTGCAAAAAATCACTAGTTTTTCTCTACTTCTTTGGGCTATTTCAGCCATTTACTCACCGACCTCATGCAAGGGCGGGAAGAGCCATGCTTGCTGGGCGGACAGCAGAGCTCACTATGTCAGCGTCTAAAGGAAGCCTGCCAACGGGTCCCAGGCAGTGTGCACAGGCAGCCAGGGGTAGACGCTGGCGGGCGGCGGGGAGAGAAGCCGTAGGGTCAGATGGACCTGGGCTTCAATTCTGGATCTGCCCCCGACAAGCTATAGATGCTGGGCTGTGTTGTTTCACATTTGAGGCTCATTTTCTTCATTTCTAAAATGGGACAGTGCAGGGATCCGGGCCTCCCACCCCCACTGAGCAGCTGTGCCTTTAGATTCAGAGTTTGCTCTCATTCAGAAAGCCTGGCAGCGGGGAGCTGGCCCTCCAGGCTCATGCCCTGAGCTGCTGTGTAACCCTGAGCATGTTACTTGCCCTCCTGGGATCCCCATTTCCCCACCCATCCCTGGGAATAAGAACTCCGAGTGCCTACTCCCTGGGGCGCCATGGGGCTGCACAGGTGGGAACCTCAGGAAACACCAAGCAGTGCCTCTGACACAGTGATCACGGCCTGCTCCCCACACTAACTCGGGAGCTACTCCCCTCCTCTGGGTCACAGACTCTTCATCTGTAAAATGAGGAAAGCAATAATAGAGTCATCATGCACGAAGATTAAATGAATTACTACAAGACAAAGGTTTAGAACAGTGCTGGGTATACAGTAAGTGCTCAATATACATGAGCTATTATTATTATTAATTATTATTATCACTGCTGGGTGTTTTAAAGATTTTATTTTTAAGTAATCTCTGTCCCCGATGTGGAGCTCGAACTCACAACCTTGAGACCAGGAGTCGCATGCTCTACCGACCGAGCTGGCCACGCGCCCCTCGGTACCGCTGTTATTATTGGTGTTGGCATACGGAGAACTTACTCTCCCTCTGCACCCCCCGGAGGCAAGCACGTGTGCAGGACACAAAACACAAAGGAATGAATGCACGTGCGAATGAATGATTGAATGAATGGCGACCCCTTTGTTATCCCTCCCTCGTTCTCCTATGGCAAGAGCTTGGCATAAACCCCGGGCACGCCCACAGCCTGCCCCTGCCCTCCTCCCCCAGGGGAGGCCATCCCAGACACAGAAAGTGCCCACCGAGGAGAGGGCACCGCTGGGGCACAAGAGTTCGCAGGCACGAAGGGCCAAAGCGGGAGCCAGGCCCGCCGGAAATGGGGCCCATGGAGGCCTGGCTCAAGGCCTCAAGGTCAGCGAAGGGGAAACAGCAGCTGGGGCCCCAACGGCCAGATGAAGCTGCACCACACGGCGGCGAGGAAAAGGCAGGCCGGCCACCCGTCGGCGCCCCACAAAGCCACTGTGAAAGGGCCATATGCCTGAGAAGTCAAGCCTGCCCGCCCGACCGGCTCTGCCCGCCACCCCCTCGCCCCTCCTCACTGCTGGAACTCTGGGAGGCAGAGGGGTTCAGCCAGTGGAGAAGTCATCGGAGGAGGCAGAGATGGAAAAAGGGCCCAGCACCCCCTGGCCCCTGCCTCCCTTCGTCCATCAAACACTCGGCCTCCAGACTCGGCCCTGAGGAAGGGCTTCCACCTGGGGTTCGCTGGACCCTCAGACCCTGAAGACGGGGCTCTGGGGTTGCACAAAGCCTCCTAGAGCAGGCAGGACTGGGCAGGACGGCCTCAGGAGAATAAAGCCAGCAGCGGCTGATGCATTCTGGCCGCACCGTGCGCTGTTCCTACAGCGAATCACAGAGCCCTGCGGTAGCCCTAAGAGGGACGGGTATGATCAGCCCCGTTTTACGGGTCAGGAACAGAGGCTCAAAGGGGTAAACTAACTCCACGGCAGAGTGACCGTTAAAGCTGGGCAGCTGGCTCCCAGAGGTCCATTGGAGCCGGGCATCCAAGGTCCTTGCAAGGGCCCAGGAGTGTCTTGCCCCGTAGGCTCCTTCCAGGCCTTCGAACCTCGCTGCAGCCTGGGCTGACTCTCTAAACTACCTCCTGGTTCCCCCTCCTGCAAAGCCGCACCCGGAGTCCACCTAGACCACGAAGCTCTCCCGGAATGCCCGTGGGATCTGCCACCCACGCCATGCTCCCTGCACTTGATATCGACTCCTGCTGGAGACTGACGATGAACTCTTAAATCATCTGTTCTGTTTACCAAATACACCTGACCATCCGGCTTCTAAGAGCTTTACCTGAACTTCCTGAGTGAGAACGGGGTCTCACCGCCCTCGAACCGAGGACACTGTCGTAGAGAGAGGTCGTGCCTTTCCAATAAGACTGGGAGGACCTTGAGGGTAGAAACTCTGATTTCTCTATTATAACTGAGTGTTAGCCCGCGCTGGCTAACAGTGCAGTGGTTCCTCTCATTCTAGAATGTTCTTAATGACAGTCATGGGTAGGAAGGGCAGCCATCGGTTTCACAAAGAAACCACGTACCTTGTCATCGCAGACACAGTAAGAAGTGACTCAAGCCTCTCCAGAACCTCAGATTCCCTCCCAGGACCCTGTGCTGTGTCATTTCTATCCATCAAGTTCTGACTGCCCCACCTCCACCTTTCTTTAACTAGGCCTCCCAGAAAACTCCAACACCCAATGTCACGTTGCATGTCCAGGAGTACGGAGGAGCATGTACCCAGTAGCTACTTATTAGGCACCTCCTGGGTGCCCCATAGCCTCACACTGAGCAAAGCTACAGCCATGAATGTCCACCACAATGGAACCCAACGGATATCTCAGAACCCTGCCTTTAGAGAGAGAACCACTCCCTTAAAGGTGGGCAGGGGTGCAGGCCAAGCCTAGAATACAAATGTGACAGTCAAGCGGGATCACTGGAAAAGCAAGCCAGCCCCCCATCCTCCAGGGGACGAGGGGCGTTAATGGAGGCCAGCCTTCCTCCTTAGAAACTAAAAGCTTGACCTGGGAAGGCCGCCTAATAGACAGACTTCCTCTCTGTAGACCAACACCAAAGCCATGGGGTTGCTTCTCCACCTACTGCTGCCTCCAGAAATTCCAGAATAAAATGCAAATGTTCACTGCAGAAGCGCCCTCCACCCTGGCTACAGGCACCCAGCACCCCAGCCAGATGAGGCAAGGTCACTTTGCCCAGAGGCGGGTCTTCAGGGAGTCTGTGGGCTGGTTGGAAAGACTGGGGGCTCCAGATCGGAGCCCTGGGTTTTGTTCCTGACTTTGCCTCCAACTTGCTGTGTGACCTTTGGCAAGCCCAAACCCCTCTCTGAGCACCATTTCCCCTATCCCTAAAAACCAGAGGTCCTTGCTGGATCTTCAGGAACAATCCCGAGAAGGGGGCCCTGGGTTATATCTGATTTATTCAGTACTTCACACTCCCAGAGTTCAATCCCGCTCCTGGCACACAATAGGGCTTTCAATAAATGCCTAATACTGGATAAATAATGATCAGTCGATGGGTGTGTGGGGGGGAGCTCCAGAAGGAACTGGGACTTTTGGGGTACTGTGGGCTACAGGACAGCCTGAGGTTACTGGATTCTTGCGCGGACAGGGAAGGACAGGCTTTGTGACCCTTGTATTCTGCTTCTCAGTTGTCTCCAGGCCCTTCTTCTNATGCTCTACCGACCGAGCTGGCCACGCGCCCCTCGGTACCGCTGTTATTATTGGTGTTGGCATACGGAGAACTTACTCTCCCTCTGCACCCCCCGGAGGCAAGCACGTGTGCAGGACACAAAACACAAAGGAATGAATGCACGTGCGAATGAATGATTGAATGAATGGCGACCCCTTTGTTATCCCTCCCTCGTTCTCCTATGGCAAGAGCTTGGCATAAACCCCGGGCACGCCCACAGCCTGCCCCTGCCCTCCTCCCCCAGGGGAGGCCATCCCAGACACAGAAAGTGCCCACCGAGGAGAGGGCACCGCTGGGGCACAAGAGTTCGCAGGCACGAAGGGCCAAAGCGGGATCCAGGCCCGCCGGAAATGGGGCCCATGGAGGCCTGGCTCAAGGCCTCAAGGTCAGCGAAGGGGAAACAGCAGGTGGGGCCCCAGCGGCCAGGGACAGATGAAGCTGCACCACACGGCGGCGAGGAAAAGGCAGGCCGGCCACCCGTCGGCGCCCCACAAAGCCACTGTGAAAGGGCCATATGCCTGAGAAGTCAAGCCTGCCCGCCCGACCGGCTCTGCCCGCCACCCCCTCGCCCCTCCTCACTGCTGGAACTCTGGGAGGCAGAGGGGTTCAGCCAGTGGAGAAGTCATCGGAGGAGGCAGAGATGGAAAAAGGGCCCAGCACCCCCTGGCCCCTGCCTCCCTTCGTCCATCAAACACTCGGCCTCCAGACTCGGCCCTGAGGAAGGGCTTCCACCTGGGGTTCGCTGGACCCTCAGACCCTGAAGACGGGGCTCTGGGGTTGCACAAAGCCTCCTAGAGCAGGCAGGACTGGGCAGGACGGCCTCAGGAGAATAAAGCCAGCAGCGGCTGATGCATTCTGGCCGCACCGTGCGCTGTTCCTACAGCGAATCACAGAGCCCTGCGGTAGCCCTAAGAGGGACGGGTATGATCAGCCCCGTTTTACGGGTCAGGAACAGAGGCTCAAAGGGGTAAACTAACTCCACGGCAGAGTGACCGTTAAAGCTGGGCAGCTGGCTCCCAGAGGTCCATTGGAGCCGGGCATCCAAGGTCCTTGCAAGGGCCCAGGAGTGTCTTGCCCCGTAGGCTCCTTCCAGGCCTTCGAACCTCGCTGCAGCCTGGGCTGACTCTCTAAACTACCTCCTGGTCCCCCCTCCTGCAAAGCCGCACCCGGAGTCCACCTAGACCACGAAGCTCTCCCGGAATGCCCGTGGGATCTGCCACCCACGCCATGCTCCCTGCACTTGATATCGACTCCTGCTGGAGACTGACGATGAACTCTTAAATCATCTGTTCTGTTTACCAAATACACCTGACCATCCGGCTTCTAAGAGCTTTACCTGAACTTCCTGAGTGAGAACGGGGTCTCACCGCCCTCGAACCGAGGACACTGTCGTAGAGAGAGGTCGTGCCTTTCCAATAAGACTGGGAGGACCTTGAGGGTAGAAACTCTGATTTCTCTATTATAACTGAGTGTTAGCCCGCGCTGGCTAACAGTGCAGTGGTTCCTCTCATTCTAGAATGTTCTTAATGACAGTCATGGGTAGGAAGGGCAGCCATCGGTTTCACAAAGAAACCACGTACCTTGTCATCGCAGACACAGTAAGAAGTGACTCAAGCCTCTCCAGAACCTCAGATTCCCTCCCAGGACCCTGTGCTGTGTCATTTCTATCCATCAAGTTCTGACTGCCCCACCTCCACCTTTCTTTAACTAGGCCTCCCAGAAAACTCCAACACCCAATGTCACGTTGCATGTCCAGGAGTACGGAGGAGCATGTACCCAGTAGCTACTTATTAGGCACCTCCTGGGTGCCCCATAGCCTCACACTGAGCAAAGCTACAGCCATGAATGTCCACCACAATGGAACCCAACGGATATCTCAGAACCCTGCCTTTAGAGAGAGAACCACTCCCTTAAAGGTGGGCAGGGGTGCAGGCCAAGCCTAGAATACAAATGTGACAGTCAAGCGGGATCACTGGAAAAGCAAGCCAGCCCCCCATCCTCCAGGGGACGAGGGGCGTTAATGGAGGCCAGCCTTCCTCCTTAGAAACTAAAAGCTTGACCTGGGAAGGCCGCCTAATAGACAGACTTCCTCTCTGTAGACCAACACCAAAGCCATGGGGTTGCTTCTCCACCTACTGCTGCCTCCAGAAATTCCAGAATAAAATGCAAATGTTCACTGCAGAAGCGCCCTCCACCCTGGCTACAGGCACCCAGCACCCCAGCCAGATGAGGCAAGGTCACTTTGCCCAGAGGCGGGTCTTCAGGGAGTCTGTGGGCTGGTTGGAAAGACTGGGGGCTCCAGATCGGAGCCCTGGGTTTTGTTCCTGACTTTGCCTCCAACTTGCTGTGTGACCTTTGGCAAGCCCAAACCCCTCTCTGAGCACCATTTCCCCTATCCCTAAAAACCAGAGGTCCTTGCTGGATCTTCAGGAACAATCCCGAGAAGGGGGCCCTGGGTTATATCTGATTTATTCAGTACTTCACACTCCCAGAGTTCAATCCCGCTCCTGGCACACAATAGGGCTTTCAATAAATGCCTAATACTGGATAAATAATGATCAGTCGATGGGTGTGTGGGGGGGAGCTCCAGAAGGAACTGGGACTTTTGGGGTACTGTGGGCTACAGGACAGCCTGAGGTTACTGGATTCTTGCGCGGACAGGGAAGGACAGGCTTTGTGACCCTTGTATTCTGCTTCTCAGTTGTCTCCAGGCCCTTCTTCTTCTCCTAGGGGAAGGGGGTAGGGAAGAAGGCTTCTCTCTCCCCTCCCCTCTCCATCCCTCTCCTCCCCCCCCACCCCGCCCCGCCACAAGCCCCTCTCCAGGCCAGTCTTGGGCCCCCTGTGTCTCAGGCTGGGCTGGTCGCTGGGCAGCCAGAGGCCTTTCATGGTGCATTCTTGGCCGCCCCTCCCCACCCTCTCTCCCCAGCAACCCCACCCTGTCATGCTCCCATCAATCTGCGGCAACCGGCCTCTCCAGCTGGCCTGGCTGGGCTGTTCCCAGGGAGAGCAGGTCCACAGTGGAAGGTGGTGGAAAAATGTGGACAAATTTCTGATTTGCAACACTCTGGGAAAGAGTTTATTGCCATTGTTTGAGGACGAATGTATAAATAAAGCAAGGCGAAGATTGCAGGGGGAGGCCGATGAAAGGCAGAAAACGAGAAATTTTATGGCCATAAGGAGCGTACTCTAATGGTGATTTCTGAGGCACTGGACCATGGTAGTTACTTAGCCAAATGATCGCTGTGAAGCTGGGCAAGGCGGCTTATTTCTTAATTACTGTTACGTATTTTGTCAGGCAGATGCCCCAACCCTGGAAAACTTGGTCCTGAAGCAGACACCGGCTTGGAGTCAGGTCCCAGGGCCAGGATGCCGGTGGGCCGGTGGGAAGGCCATCACTTGCACCCACTGGGGGGTGGGGAGGGGCAGGGCCTGCCTCCCTCTCCCTCTGCCCAGGCTCCTGACCCCAGATGGGAATCCACCCACTGCACACATATGTGTTGAGCCCTTGCGGGCTCCAGGCTACCCATGGCCGTTGCAGCCCAGGAAGAAACACACGATGTCTGGCTTCAAATGATATTCGAGGAAAGCAGCTAGGGGCTCGACTGGGACTTCTGTGAGTCTCTGTGCAAGATAACTCAGGACAGGACAGAAGGTGGGAGGAGGCGGGCTGAGTGGTCAGAAGAGAGCTGGTGGGGGGAGGACGGGGTGGCTGTGAGATACTGTGTCCCCTGCCTCGGTTTCTTCACCTGTAAAAAAAAGGGGGGTGGGACTAAATCATCCCCTTTTGGGTCATGATTCTGTGATTCTCTTGCTCTCACAGCTGGAGAGGTTGGTTTTTCAAAGGTGGCCTGCATTTCCCCCTGGAACACTTTGCCCCTCTCTTACTGGTTCGGCGCTGTCAAGAACACAGCACCAGAGGGACGAAGGGGTTTACGTTTTACTGAGGACATCCTGCGTGCCAGGAGCTCAGTGTGCATTACGTCCTCTCGTGGAATTCCTCCCGGTCATCTCAGTGCTCCTTGGGAAACACCCAGAAAGGCGTGGAGACTTTCTCAGATGCTAAGGGGTAAAGCCTCCGTTCAACCCAGGTGGGTCCCCAAAGTCACCAAACACATTTCAAGTAAAGCAAGCCCCCTCCCTCGCACCTTCTGGACCAGCATTAGGCCATCAGAATCTCCTGGAGGGCTTGCTGGGCCCCGGGGTGGGGTAGCTTCTGACTAACTAGATAGAGCCGAGAAGGTGCATTTCCACCAAGTTCACAGATGGTGCCAGTGCTGCTGGTGGGGACACACTTTGGAACCACCATTCTACAGAAATTCAGAGAGAAAGAGCAACAGCAAATGCAAAAACCATGCCACTCTGTTACTTCTTAACAGAATGGAGGGACTGAAAGAGAGTGCCAAACCCTCAGCCCCCTCCCCCACAACGGACCCCAAACCCGACATGTTCTTCACACTGGGGTTGGCGGGGAGAAGACTCAGCCCAAGGTGGGCCCAGCCAGAGGGAAGCTTGGCAGGTGAACTTTCTTCTCTGTGGTCCCTGCTCCTGCTTCTTGCCATGGTGTCTAAGTCATCAGATTCTCTTTCTCTCTTTTAAAGATTTTTATTCATTTATTTGAGAGACGAGAGAAAGAGAGAGCACATGAGTGGGCAGAGGGAGAGGGGGAGGGAAAAGCAGACTCCACTGAGCAGGGAGCCCGATGCGGGGCTCGACCCCAGGACCCTGAGATCATGACCTGAGCTGAAGGCAGACGCTTCACCGACTGAGCCATCCAGGTGCTCCTCAGTCATCAGATTCTTGACAGACCACAGCCCAGGATGCCTGGAGTCCTCATCAGGACCCAACCTGTCCCACCCCACCTCAGCCTCCGGACCCGCCTCTTTCCACCCCTTCTCTCCACCCTGGCTCCCTACCTAGGTCCTCTTTCCCTTCCCCCACCGTCGTTCCTTCTGGACCCACCAGTCAGATTCTGTCACTGGTATGAACAAGGGAAAGAGCTGTCACAGTATCAGGAGACTGACCTTTACAAGGCTGATGTCAAGGACCACACCTGACACCTGCTTCCCCTGTGACCCATCTTCCCATCTCCTCGCTTGAATTATTTGGAGGGGCAATGTTTCTGCTCCAGAAGGAGGATGATTTTTTGTTTAAAATCTGTTTTGTTCATCCCTTTATTCCCAATGCCCAAAAGAGGGCTCGGCCCATGGGAAGAGCTCCACACATGTTCATCCAGTGAATGAATGAATGAATGAATGAATGCGTGGCCTCCTCCTACGTGCCCAGATCCGTGCAGTAACTTGGAACGTTTCCCCAGACGCCTGTGACAATTTGTTCTTCAAGCCAACGTGACTACTGGTGAGTAGGTTACAACCGTCCTGCACAATCATCTCATTAGAGATGTATTTATGCAACACCAGACACCTGGCCCCATGCAGAGCCCCAGCTAACCAGCTGAACCATTGCAAGAGGTCCGGAGGATTGACGCTCTGTAAACCAACACACGGGTACTCCACTGAATTCCCCCTTCTGCATCCAGATGTTTGGTCCACTCAGAGGTGACCCAAATGCAAATGGGGTGTCTTAATGAAGGCTTCGAGATCCCCTCCCCTGCTGTGGGATGATCCCTCAGCCACCCCGGACTGCAAGGGTCTCCCTGCTAAGAGTCAGACGGCTTTGGGAAATGGGTGGCTGGAGGGAGCCAGTTTTTAAGGGAGTTAAAATCCAATTTGATCCTGCTGCTTACGCCTTTTCTAGTTTGATGTGTTTTTGATAAAAAAAATTTTTTTTGATCAATAAAAATAAAATCTGTTACTCGCACCCTGGGGCAATTATTGCGCCAGGCCCAGTTCGCTGAATCTTGATAGAATAAATAATGCTATTTTTCCAAAACGTGGCCAGCCATAGGTTAGTGACATTAAACCAGCAGGGAGGGGGTAGAATCTGAAAACGTACTGGTTCTCTGAGGGCAAAGTCAGGTGCCTAGGGGGTGAGGGATGGGGCTTCCCAGTTCTGAAGGGCAAGGGGTCCTCCCCAAGAGATAAAACAGCGCTGCTCTTACCTGGAGCCAGGTACTCTGCCCGGCGTACATAGCAGGCATCACCCATGACACTCAGACCTGGCGGGCACTGATATCCGAGCAGTTCCAGGGAGAAGACTCAGAGAAGGGCAATGCTTTACCCAAGGTCACACAAGCTGCATGTGGCCATGGGAGGACGGGAGGACGGGGGCTCTGGTCCATCAGGACTTTGAGCCCACATGCAGACCCCCTGCCGCTCCGTCTCTCTTTTCTATAAGTGAGGGCGGTGAAAAGGCCTTGGAAGGTGGAGACCATTCCCACACCAACGCTTCCTTTCCAACCCTCCCTTGCGCCCTTCCCTTCTCCCCGAGAGGCATACTGGGAAGGCTCCAAATAGCCCTGATCTGGGCAGCCGGAAAGGCCAGCATCCTCTGGCCCTGGGGCTGCATGTGGTGGGAGGGGATGTGGCATGTGAGATACGGGTGGATAGCATGGGAAGGTGCTGAGTCCTGTGCTTTGGGGAATCAATGTGGAAGGACACACACCAGTGTTAGCCATGGTCCTACTATGTGCACGCGTGTGCTTATAATTCGAGACAACTTTGCTTTCTGTTACGTATTTCTGAACAAAACAACAAATTATGATCTTTTAGTAAAAGAACTTCTTACGTATCCTGCAAGGGTCAGGGGAGGGGGGACAGCTTAGTGGCCTCACAGTCTGTGCCAGGCATGTGAGACCAGGCTAGGAGACCCAGTGCCTAGATTCGGAGGGTCAGTGGTAAGAGAGCAGGAGATTCTGAGTCAGGGGAATTCTCCAGAGTGCTTGGGGATGAGGAAGGGGCTCGTGTTGGAGGTGTGGAGGCTGGTAACCTCAGTAGTTGCTGACAGATGGAAATATGCCAACACTGAGCGCCCCATGGGGGTCGAGCCTACCCGAAGACTTAGAGCAGAGCCGAGATGCAGGATTCGAATCCAGGCCCGCCGAGCCTCCCGCGATGCGGGGAGGGGACACGCCTCCCCAAAGCCCAGTGTTTAGCCTCCCAGCCCCCCTTGCACGCAGCCACGGGGGCCCCCCAGCCCAACCTCCAGCTCCCATCGCTCTCAGGCTCGGCCGCCTGCCCGCTAATTAGATTCCCCTGGAAATAAGAGTGCATTGTACAGTCCCGCTAAAGGCAAACTGATTTCACAATTTCTTTTCTTTCCTCCTCTTAATAACTCGCAATGTCTCAAGGAGGCTTTACTTACAGCCTGCACACTGGAAAATTATTCTTCTCTCATGCACTCATTTTTCTCTTAAGGAAAATTGAAAACTGGATTTCTCCTCCATCACGGGCCCCCTCTCTTTGCCTCTCTTGTGCCCAGACTATTCTAGTCCTTGGCCTCTCTCTACCTTGCAAGCAAGGCCCCCCGCCTTCCTGCCCCACAGCCTGGAAAGGCTGGCAGCCCCAACTAATCTTGGGAACAGTGAGGCGTCTTTCAAAAGTTTAGAGAGGGGCCGGAGGGAGGGGGCAACGTGGTCCGCTCCGCTGCGGGACGCATTTGCCTCCAGAGAACTGGACCGGCTCCAGCACTTTTGAGGTAGGAGCTGGGTGAGTGAGGGACCTTTATTGATCCCATCGGGTTCCTGTTAAGTGTCAGGGAGTAAATTAGAAACAAATGGGTCCCATTTCCATTTCTGAAGGCATCTCCCACCCTGCCACTACCCTTCACATTCAAGGGTACATGTGGTGCCTGATGGGACGAGGAGCCAGGTGGATGGAGGCACACAGGTGTGGGGGGTGGTTCGCACGGCCTGCAGCCCCTGCTGGCTGGCTGGCACCCACTCCCCAGCCCCGGGGCCAGAGCAGCGAGTGACGTGTGATGGATGGACAGATGAACGGAGAGACGGATACCTGGGTGGGGGGAATGCGGATCTGGGCTATAAATTAGCAGGTTTCATGAATTAGGATTTGAGAGCCCCCCAAGGGGGAAGTAAGAGGGTGAAAGAGGGCGCTCGCTGGAGAACGAGGCCTGGCCTGGGGCTGGGCAGACGGAGCAGCCAGAACGGCCACCACCATGGATTGGAGCCAAGGAAGGATGCAGCAGGTCCCTGGCCCTGGCACTCAGGACGTGTGGGACAGCATGGGACCCTGAGCAGGGCAGCCAAAGCCACCCACTCCACCACCACCCTCCACCTGCTTCCCAGCTTCTGCTGCCCCTGCTCCCACCGTGAGAGCTGGAAGTGGGCGAAAGATCCAGCCACACCTNAATCAATGTGGAAGGACACACACCAGTGTTAGCCATGGTCCTACTATGTGCACGCGTGTGCTTATAATTCGAGACAACTTCGCTTTCTGTTACGTATTTCTGAACAAAACAACAAATTATGATCTTTTAGTAAAAGAACTTCTTACGTATCCTGCAAGGGTCAGGGGAGGGGGGACAGCTTGGTGGCCTCACAGTCTGTGCCAGGCATGTGAGACCAGGCTAGGAGACCCAGTGCCTAGATTCGGAGGGTCAGTGGTAAGAGAGCAGGAGATTCTGAGTCAGGGGAATTCTCCAGAGTGCCTGGGGATGAGGAAGGGGCTCGTGTTGGAGGTGTGGAGGCTGGTAACCTCAGTAGTTGCTGACAGATGGAAATATGCCAACACTGAGCGCCCCATGGGGGTCGAGCCTACCCGAAGACTTAGAGCAGAGCCGAGATGCAGGATTCGAATCCAGGCCCGCCGAGCCTCCCGCGATGCGGGGAGGGGACACGCCTCCCCAAAGCCCAGTGTTTAGCCTCCCAGCCCCCCTTGCACGCAGCCACGGGGGCCCCCCAGCCCAACCTCCAGCTCCCATCGCTCTCAGGCTCGGCCGCCTGCCCGCTAATTAGATTCCCCTGGAAATAAGAGTGCATTGTACAGTCCCGCTAAAGGCAAACTGATTTCACAATTTCTTTTCTTTCCTCCTCTTAATAACTCGCAATGTCTCAAGGAGGCTTTACTTACAGCCTGCACACTGGAAAATTATTCTTCTCTCATGCACTCATTTTTCTCTTAAGGAAAATTGAAAACTGGATTTCTCCTCCATCACGGGCCCCCTCTCTTTGCCTCTCTTGTGCCCAGACTATTCTAGTCCTTGGCCCCTCTCTACCTTGCAAGCAAGGCCCCCCGCCTTCCTGCCCCACAGCCTGGAAAGGCTGGCAGCCCCAACTGATCTTGGGAACAGTGAGGCGTCTTTCAAAAGTTTAGAGAGGGGCCGGAGGGGGGGGGGGCAACGTGGTCCGCTCCGCTGCGGGACGCATTTGCCTCCAGAGAACTGGACCGGCTCCAGCACTTTTGAGGTAGGAGCTGGGTGAGTGAGGGACCTTTATTGATCCCATCGGGTTCCTGTTAAGTGTCAGGGAGTAAATTAGAAACAAATGGGTCCCATTTCCATTTCTGAAGGCATCTCCCACCCTGCCACTACCCTTCACATTCAAGGGTACATGTGGTGCCTGATGGGACGAGGAGCCAGGTGGATGGAGGCACACAGGTGTGGGGGGTGGTTCGCACGGCCTGCAGCCCCTGCTGGCTGGCTGGCACCCACTCCCCAGCCCCGGGGCCAGAGCAGCGAGTGACGTGTGATGGATGGACAGATGAACGGAGAGACGGATACCTGGGTGGGGGGAATGCGGATCTGGGCTATAAATTAGCAGGTTTCATGAATTAGGATTTGAGAGCCCCCCAAGGGGGAAGTAAGAGGGTGAAAGAGGGCGCTCGCTGGAGAACGAGGCCTGGCCTGGGGCTGGGCAGACGGAGCAGCCAGAACGGCCACCACCATGGATTGGAGCCAAGGAAGGATGCAGCAGGTCCCTGGCCCTGGCACTCAGGACGTGTGGGACAGCATGGGACCCTGAGCAGGGCAGCCAAAGCCACCCACTCCACCACCACCCTCCACCTGCTTCCCAGCTTCTGCTGCCCCTGCTCCCACCGTGAGAGCTGGAAGTGGGCGAAAGATCCAGCCACACCTGTGCAAACAACCGATCTGACAGTCACTGGGACCATTCACCAGGCACCAAGGCCCAGGCACTTATGATCTCACTGAATCCTGGTATTAGGATCACCACTTCATAGACAAGGGCTCTGGNCTGCATGTGGTGGGAGGGGATGTGGCATGTGAGATACGGGTGGATAGCATGGGAAGGTGCTGAGTCCTGTGCTTTGGGGAATCAATGTGGAAGGACACACACCAGTGTTAGCCATGGTCCTACTATGTGCACGCGTGTGCTTATAATTCGAGACAACTTCGCTTTCTGTTACGTATTTCTGAACAAAACAACAAATTATGATCTTTTAGTAAAAGAACTTCTTACGTATCCTGCAAGGGTCAGGGGAGGGGGGACAGCTTGGTGGCCTCACAGTCTGTGCCAGGCATGTGAGACCAGGCTAGGAGACCCAGTGCCTAGATTCGGAGGGTCAGTGGTAAGAGAGCAGGAGATTCTGAGTCAGGGGAATTCTCCAGAGTGCCTGGGGATGAGGAAGGGGCTCGTGTTGGAGGTGTGGAGGCTGGTAACCTCAGTAGTTGCTGACAGATGGAAATATGCCAACACTGAGCGCCCCATGGGGGTCGAGCCTACCCGAAGACTTAGAGCAGAGCCGAGATGCAGGATTCGAATCCAGGCCCGCCGAGCCTCCCGCGATGCGGGGAGGGGACACGCCTCCCCAAAGCCCAGTGTTTAGCCTCCCAGCCCCCCTTGCACGCAGCCACGGGGGCCCCCCAGCCCAACCTCCAGCTCCCATCGCTCTCAGGCTCGGCCGCCTGCCCGCTAATTAGATTCCCCTGGAAATAAGAGTGCATTGTACAGTCCCGCTAAAGGCAAACTGATTTCACAATTTCTTTTCTTTCCTCCTCTTAATAACTCGCAATGTCTCAAGGAGGCTTTACTTACAGCCTGCACACTGGAAAATTATTCTTCTCTCATGCACTCATTTTTCTCTTAAGGAAAATTGAAAACTGGATTTCTCCTCCATCACGGGCCCCCTCTCTTTGCCTCTCTTGTGCCCAGACTATTCTAGTCCTTGGCCCCTCTCTACCTTGCAAGCAAGGCCCCCCGCCTTCCTGCCCCACAGCCTGGAAAGGCTGGCAGCCCCAACTGATCTTGGGAACAGTGAGGCGTCTTTCAAAAGTTTAGAGAGGGGCCGGAGGGGGGGGGGGCAACGTGGTCCGCTCCGCTGCGGGGACGCATTTGCCTCCAGAGAACTGGACCGGCTCCAGCACTTTTGAGGTAGGAGCTGGGTGAGTGAGGGACCTTTATTGATCCCATCGGGTTCCTGTTAAGTGTCAGGGAGTAAATTAGAAACAAATGGGTCCCATTTCCATTTCTGAAGGCATCTCCCACCCTGCCACTACCCTTCACATTCAAGGGTACATCCCCTTATGTGGTGCCTGATGGGACGAGGAGCCAGGTGGATGGAGGCACACAGGTGTGGGGGGTGGTTCGCACGGCCTGCAGCCCCTGCTGGCTGGCTGGCACCCACTCCCCAGCCCCGGGGCCAGAGCAGCGAGTGACGTGTGATGGATGGACAGATGAACGGAGAGACGGATACCTGGGTGGGGGGAATGCGGATCTGGGCTATAAATTAGCAGGTTTCATGAATTAGGATTTGAGAGCCCCCCAAGGGGGAAGTAAGAGGGTGAAAGAGGGCGCTCGCTGGAGAACGAGGCCTGGCCTGGGGCTGGGCAGACGGAGCAGCCAGAACGGCCACCACCATGGATTGGAGCCAAGGAAGGATGCAGCAGGTCCCTGGCCCTGGCACTCAGGACGTGTGGGACAGCATGGGACCCTGAGCAGGGCAGCCAAAGCCACCCACTCCACCACCACCCTCCACCTGCTTCCCAGCTTCTGCTGCCCCTGCTCCCACCGTGAGAGCTGGAAGTGGGCGAAAGATCCAGCCACACCTGTGCAAACAACCGATCTGACAGTCACTGGGACCATTCACCAGGCACCAAGGCCCAGGCACTTATGATCTCACTGAATCCTGGTATTAGGATCACCACTTCATAGACAAGGGCTCTGGAATGCAGAGAAGCCATCACCCGTGGTCGCCCCAGCTCACAGGGAGCTTCCTATGTGCCGGGCACCGCGAAGGGCTTTGTGTGGATTAGTGGATTTAGCTGTTGCAACAATGTCACAGTTACTCCATTCACAGATAAGGAAACCAAGGCTCAGAGAGGCAGAGTGTGGGGTCGATCTCAGGTCTGGTGCAGGCACTGGCCTCCTTCTTTAGGATGGCTTCTCTACATGGACTGGGTCTCTAATGTTTGAGACCTCCTTTCTGTGTCAGGGGAATCCAGAGGTTCAAGCTAGGAGCAATCTAAGAGAAAATTCAGCCCCATCTCATTGTCTTACAGATGAGAACACTAGCCCAGAGAGGGCATGGGACTTGCCAGAGGGCCACACAGCAGGTCAGTGGAAGAGCTCACACTGCCGTCAGGGGTCAGGTCCCTCTCTAGTCCCAGAGACCCGCAGACACTCTCAGGGTATGGCCAACAGCAGCCCCCACCCCCACCCCAGGCAGGGATGCCCTGACCGTGCTGTCAAGAAGTCCATGTTAGCTACGTCCTGGGGCTACTGAGTCAGGACAGGCTCTGGAGCTCGAAAGATCCTCTGGATTCTTCCTGGCCTCCCCCGTCAGGCTGGAAGCAATGCCAAGGGGCTGCCACCCGCAGTCTGAGGGTCCTCCAGACCTGGGAGGAGGACCATGGAAAAGGCAGAGTAAGGCCAAGTGCTAGGAGTTGTGTCTAGCCAGGCTTCGGATCCAGAAACATCATTCCTCCGTTCCAGCACGAGGGGGCTCAGGAGACCAAGCACTGGGGGTCTGAATCCTGGGTGACCTCGAGCAGGTCACTTAGACTCTCTGAGCCCTAGCATCTAGGAGGCAGGTGGGTGCTCAGGCAAAGTGAGTGTCTGAGGAAGGGGAGGCAAAAGAGAGACCCCTGTCCTTGGGCCCCTGATCCCTCCCAAGGGCCCCAAAGAAAACCGACACACTTGCTAGCCCTCTCCTCGTGGGCCCTGACATGTCGCAGGAAGAAACTTGAGGAAGATGGGCCTGGCCTGGGAAGGGACTCCACTAAGGCTGAGTCACTGTTTGCTGAAGGTTACCTAAGATGCGTCCAGACAAGAATCGGCCAGGGTCCTCCCGCGGGGCCTCCAGACACACCAGCCTGCCCAAAACCAGGACAAAGGCAACCCTCCTTCTGGGGAAAGGCGTACTAGTCCAGGAATCCAGGTCCAGAGGAAAGCTTATGTAAATGTATGCAAAATCCCTGGCTCTGATCAGGTGCTCCATGAATGGAAACCATTATTATTTTTAACAAGCATTTAATGAGCACCTACTAGGTACCAGGTGCTTTCTCAAGAGCAATCCTCTTCTATCTGCCTTACTGTTCTGTGAGAGGGTGCTGGCGCCGCCCCCTCACCCCCGGTGTTGGTAGGCGAGGCCGTGGAAGCCGGGAGGGGCTGTGGAAGCCGGGCCAAGCAACCCTGTGGCTTCAACACCCACAGCTCTGACTCTGGATGAGGGGTTCTCAACCCGGGCTGCTCACTGGAATCCCGGAATAAAGGTCTGGGGTGCAGCTTGGGCCCTGGGAGGCTGAGAGCCACCAGGGCCTCTGGATTTTGCTCTGGATTTGCCCATCTCCTATTCAGCTCCCGAGGCAGCAAGGCTCAGAGACCTCGTGGGAGGAAGAATCATGGAGATTTCGGAAGGAGGGGAGAACTGGGACCTGGGAGTGGAGGGGTGGGTACGTGTCCCATTGGCCTTGGCTGGGGGAAGAGAAAAGACTGGCCCCTCCCCAAACCCTGGTGTTTCTTGGGCCTGCTCAGGGCTAGAGGTCCCAGACAAAGCTGACGGGGCGGGGGGTGGGGAGCAGCAACTCCTGGGACTGGGAAGGGCGGGAGGTTGGGGGGGGTGGTCCTTGACAGTATTCCACTATTCTTACCACATTCTCAAAGCAAATTCCAGCCTCCCACTCCCTCTAATCTCCCTCTTCACTCCAAGGACGCAAGACTTGTAGAGACCATAGGTGTGCATCTCCTTAAATCTAAACTCAAACCCCTCTGCCTGCAGCCTCCGGAATCCATCTGTCTTGTGCTCCCTTGTCGTCTGAGGATCTGGCTTCTCGGGAAAAGGTCTGCCTTTACGGCGCTGTTGCAAAGCCAGGGCTGCTTGCAGACCGGAGCATCCTTCCTCCCCCTGCGGGGAAGCCCAGCCATAGAACACACTTCTCCCTGCCCCTTCCCTCTCTGCAGGACTGCGCACTTGACCAAGAAATTCCGAGTGTTATTATTCTCCCCCGCTTTACAGATGGGGAACAGGCACGGAGCGGTAAAGCAGCTTGCCCAGCAGCACACGCGTCTAGCGGCGGTAGGGTCAGGACTCGAACCTGGCTCCTCTGCTCAGCTGCCGAGCCAGGAGCTAGCGGTTGAGGTCCTGCCATCTTTTGATCTGCAGCAGGAGGGAATGGAGCCAGACCGAAGGAAGAACTGCTCGCTCTCAGTGGTCTAGGCCCCACAACCAGCTGCTTTGGGGGCAGCTATAGAATGCCCCGGGGGGCCTTTCCTGATGACCCCAAAGGACCCCTTCAGCTTACCATTGGAGTCAAGCTCCCAGATGCCCGCCCCACCACCACCAAGCAGTCTGAGTTTTTCCCCTGGTGAGTTGGAGGGGAAATTCAATCCTGTTTCCTTTCCTCCAAATGTGCCAAAAGCTTGTTTGCTCTGAGAGGCCCTTGAGGCCTTGGCTTCCCTGGTTTCAAATAATTGACTTTCAAAGCCTGTCTTCAGGTGGAACGCTGCCACGTAGCACCTGGGCGAAGGGCTGAACCCCAAGGACTCTGCCAGGGAATGAATGGGGAGGTGCCTGGGCTCCATGATTACCCAGACGCCTTCCACAGTCACCTCTGGGCCCGCCGACCCCTTCCCCCACCCCGAAGCCTGTCCCACAGTCACTGGCTGGCATCGGGAGCTGCGATGGGGGAGGCAGGCCCCCTTGTGCTCCTGAGGCTCTTACTGGGCAGCTATTAGGGAGAATGTGGTACATGCAGGTGTGTTCACCTGTGCCACTAGCCCTTCTGGGGCTTGAGGCAGAGAGCGTGCCACCCCCTACCCAGCCCATGAGGTCTCTCCCCTAGAGCGCCACTGAGCCACTGTGCATGGAGGGGGGTGGAGAGGCTCGAGGTCTGGGGTAGGTGCAGAGCTGGGCGTTTTCCTTTCCACACGAAATTATTTTGAAATGGGATGAATTTCATTGGCACCGTCTCGTTCCCCGGCCCACTGCGTTGGCCCGTGACAATGAAGGACGCATGCTACAGAGTGTTGTCAAGGCCACTGCCATGGAGAGCCGGGTCACCGTCAACCCCTCTCCGTCGGCCCGGACTGCAAAAACAATAAGCTGCCCACATTTATCGAGCACTTACGGTAAGCAGGCAGTCTGCTAAGCTGTGTGTAAGCATTATATCATCTGACAGGCACAGCCACTCTATATGGAGCCCCATGTTGCATCAGAGGAAGCCAAGGCCCAGAGAGATGCAGTAGTTTTCCCAAGGACACACAGCAGAGTCAGGATGGGCATTTGGGTCTAGCGGACTCTGGCACCTCGGAGCTCCGCTACCCTCCTACACGGCCATGTTTAGAATTACTAAGACCAGAGGGCAATGTCTCCGGCTGGGCCTCATCAAATGTTCCCTGGGAAAGGTAATGCATCGCCCTGTTTCCCCTCAGGATGTGGGGTTCACCTGTCCTGTGTCTAGCGGGACAGCCTGTGTCAGGGGAAGAGGTCCCAGAATAGGGAGCTCCGGGCTCCCCCTCCTCTGAACCTCACCTTCCTCATCTGTAAAACGGGGGCATGGAACTAGGCAGTCCAAAGCTCTCCCCTCCTCCAGATTTGACCCTCCATCACTTACCAGGGGACCCTGAGCTACGGGTGTCACCCTCCGGGCTTCAACTTCCCCAGGCGTAGAACAGGAGTGACAGTCGACTTCACAGACAGCTGTGAGGGTCGCAGTTTGGGGAGAGCTTTGGAAACTGTAGAGTGCTGGCCACATGGGAGGGCTGTGCTGACGCTGTAAATGGGCTCCCAGCACGGCGGCCTCAGCCTCGCCCCTGCGAGCAGCTCTTCTCTCCAGTCCGCAGCACCTCACCCCCCAGCCCCAGGCTTTGTCTTCCTTTTCCCGGCTCACCAGCCCCCCATTTGTCATGCCTCCTGGCCTCCTCCAGGTTCGGAAGACTCTCAACACTTGGGAAGGAAAAACCCAGATGTGGCTACAGGCCGTGTGGGGGACACAGGAGAGGTCACCGCTGCCCCAGAAGAGTAAGATCATCTTTCCAGCAAGACAGAATCCGGCAGGCCCTGCCGCTAATGAGCTGTGTGACCTTGGGCAAGTCACTTAACCTTTCCGGGGCCTCTGCCCCGCCATCTGTGAAAGTGAGAGGGTCAGACTGGATGCTTCCAGAGCGGACATGTGAGAAGGCTCTGATGTAGGAGACGCTTTTTTTCTACTCCAAATCCTAATGTTAGTACAGCGATCTGGGGGAGCTGTGAGTTTCAAGATCCCGATCAGGGAAGAGAACGAGAGCGGAGGCACCCTGAATTCTTAATGCCTGTGGGTGAGATGTGGGCCTACTAAGTCCCCCTGTCTCTCTCCGGGGGCAAGAAAGGGAGGCTGTGGGGGTAGGGACCCATCCTGGATGGGCTGGTAGCAGCCGACCTTCACTTCTAGTTCACGTTAAAGCCACCTGATGGCCCCTGTCCTGTCGGGAGAACATCAGTGCTGCTAAGTTGTCACCTCACAGCAAGGCTGCTGTTCTTATCTGGAATCTGTCCGTTGAACACGGTGCTGTATTTTAGGATGGGGCCAACCCCTCCACACATCCCGGAATATTCCAGGGGACTTTGAAGAATCGGAAAACTCACGTGCAAATTCCAGCTCAGCTACTTTCTAGTGGGAGGCCTGAGGTGATCGTTCCCATCCTCTGAGCCTTAGTCTTACCTTCTGTAAAACAGGGACAGCAATAGCTTCTAGAATGAATAGGTGACTGTGACAGGCACGGGGACAGGCACATCTGTCCTCACCTGTCAGATCGACAGCGGCTAAAGCAATTGATAACACTCCTAGTCGGCGAGGCATCAGGAAGAAGCAGCCCCTTGCACCAGACTCCAGAAAACGATGTCCCTGATGTGCTATTAACTACTGAAGTCCGGAATGGTGCGTGTTGCAAAGCCCATTTTGCCAAAATAAACATATGTGTGTATGTGCGCATTTCCCTGAGGAGAAATATCTAGGCGATCAGATTCCCAAATTATTCACAATATTTAACTCTGGGCTCGGGGGGCCGGGGGTGGAGGGGGGGATGGCAAACTTTTTACTTTCTATACCCTTCCAGCATGTGACTTTCTTTTCCCCACAACAAGCGTGTCATTCTCATATAATAAAGAACCAATAAAATGTTTTTGAATGTTGGAAACCAGCTTCCTTTTTTTTCTAATTCCAAGCAGAAGCCTGACTTGAAGCAAATGCCTCTCTCACAGGGCAAGTGCATAAATGACGGCACGAATGAAAGAAGGAACGAGCAAACTAAAGAAGGAACAAAGGCGCAAATGCCAGGCCCTCACAAAGGTTACCTAGCGTTATCACACCACCAAGCATCGCTTAGCGGGTCCCTCGAGGATGGGGGGCAGGGGTCATCACCCTCCGGCCCCTCTGGAAGACAAGATCACCGAAGCTCAGAGAGGAGGCGAGGCGTGACTTGGCCAGGGCCCCAGTCACATGCTTCAGCAGTGCTCGCTTCGGACTTTGGGGAAACCAGAGCCCCCTCCCCCCCAATTCGGGGTCCTCCCCAGCCTGCCAGAAGCTCATGGAAGAGAGGCTGTCCCCCTGGGCCTTGAGCGCCCGCCCTGTCCCTGGTGAAGCGCCAAGCCCCGCGGTCCAGCCCCAGAGCAGACCTCTGACGACCAGGCTGTGCTCAACCAGGGACCAAAAAATAAATAAGGCTGTTCTCTGGGCTCCAGGGGGCCGGCCTCCACCCCCTCCTTGGAAACGTTCTTTGATTTCAAAACAGGCTGGAGTGTAAAACCAATAAAGCTTCCTGGGCCCATAAACAAACAGGCAGCCGCTTAACCTCCCTCCTCCCAGTGCCCTCCGCCCACCCCCTGCCACTCGAAGGCGCAGGCAGAGGGCAGGGCTGAGTGCCATTGTCCCGGGTAATTAATTGCGGTAATAAGGAGCTGCACAAAGCTTCAAAGGCCAGGCCCGGCCACGGGAGCTGGAGCCCGGGTTCCTGTGTTGCAGCCAGAAGCCAGCCTGGGCTCCGGGCCCGCCTCTGGCAACCAGCACTCACGTTCTGAGGGCCTACTGTGTGCAGACGCAGCACCAGGCCCTCGGCTCTTTCCCACACTGAGCTGGGTGTTATTCACCTGTTCTCCAGATGAGAAGACTGAGGCTCAGAATGGTTGTTTCTTGCCTGAGGTCACAGAGCAGAGAAAGAGCTAAGTTGACACGGAACCCAGGCCCACGTGGGCTTCCAGAAGATCTGGAAGGAGAGCCGGGACAGACCGTTACCCTTCTTCGGCCTCTGCTTCCCCATCAGGGAGATGGGCGGGGCGGGGGGCATGCAGGCTAATGCCGGAGACAGGGACACACCACGGCAGGTTTGGGGTGGGCAAGGCTGGTGGGTGGGAGCAGAGATCAGAAAGTTTCTGGACAGATGCACAGGAAATGTGAGTTTGAAGAAAGATAGACAAACGCATGTCCATCTCATGAGCCCCAAAGCCCCAATCTCCCACAGAGCCTGGGCCCCACCCCAAGCACCTTTCACGCTGACTATGGGGGGGGGGCTATGTTTTCCTGTCTGTCTCTGCCATCAAATGAGGGGGGCAGGGAAGTTCCATGTCGCCGTCCACCTCAGCCCCTGGCATGTGCTCAGTGCCCAAGCAGGACAGACTGATCTCTGACAACAGGCTCCTGAAATCCTCACTCGACCCCTAGTCTGTGCCCCCAGCTGCTCATGTTGTTCCTGTCCTCTGTCCCCTCTGGCACTGCTGAGCCCCTACGAAGCCCTGGGCTCACGGGAGCGGGAGCGGCTGTCACCACATGATCTCACCAAATCCTTACGGAAACCCTACTGGGGACACTGGTTCTAGCTCCATTTACAGGTGGGAAAACAGGGTCAGAGAGAGGAAAGCCATTCTGAGCCGAGGGGTCGGCTACCACTTCCCCCCCAACCCCTTCCACCTCCCAATGGCCCTCCTGCCCGCACCCACCCCCTCCTCGGCCATGTGCTCACAGGCCCCACCTCTGGCCCCCTTCTGGTTTTTCGCTCAGGATTCCTGAGCCCAAGGAGCCCGGCTTGTTTATAGCCCTGCCTGCCTGGTTGCCTTGGTCCCAGCTCAGGTCAGCTCTCTGGGGCTAGTAGGGGCTTTTGAACGTGCTAAATACGGGTTACAGGGGTCAGGGGTCATAGCCCTTCCTTGGGGGAAGTTCGACTTGAATCATCCATGAAATAACAAGTCTTATCTGTGGGGAGGGAGGAGAGGCAGATTTCATACATACGGATGCTAAACTACCTCCCTGCCCCTCCATGCTTCACTCACCGGTGCCCCACTCACCCCCACCCCCATCTCCCAACAACCTCCTTGCCCCACTGTGCCCCATCACCCCCACCCCATCGTGCCCCTCTCACCAACCCCCCCTTCAGTCTCTCTGGATAGATTCTGCATCTGGATTTCCCGTTTCCTTCCCTCTAATTCTGTCCTTAAGCCAGAAAAAAAAAATCAGGGGTCTGGGGGATGAGCAGAGTAGGAACGAAAGGAGGAATTTAGCATCTGCTGGAGGCCCTCTTTGCTGTGAGCAGATCCCGATTTGGATGGTATCACTTTTGTGTCCCAGGCCAGGGGAGGACTCTGCAGAAACCAGCCGGCCAGCGTGGCAGAGGGCAGATGCAGGCCTGGAATGCTGTTCGTCTAAAAAGCAAAGGGCTGAGCTCCCTCCGCCCTTCCCCTGACAGGCTCCCCCTGGCTCCAGCCGCGAAGGACCCCCCCTACTCAGCCACCTCGCACCAAGGGCAGATGCCCAAAGGGTTTCTCCAAGGGAATACTCCCAAGCACCGGGCACTCCCATGCTTTTCAAAGCCCTTCTGCAGGCCCTTTCCCTGCCCACCCAGCCCTGTCACTGAGCTGGCATGAAGCTGAGATGCCCCCCTGGATGGTGACAGGCCTGAGCCTCGGAGGCCACGGCATAGAATGACCCACCACCCTGTTTGCTCAGGACTAAGGGTTTCCTGGGACGTTGGACTCTCAGGGCTAAAACCTGGACAGTCCCAGGCAGACTGGGACAGAGCGTCGCCCCATGGGGGAGGGAAGGCCGGGGGCTGAGAGCAGGCTCCTACCCCTGGGGCAAGAGTGATTTTCCTTCTACCTGCTACTTTCCTAAGCCCCTTCCCCCAGGGAAAAACCACCAGGGAGGATGGCTGCAAACAACCCCTCTCCCCTGGGCTCTGTTATGAGGCCGGCTGTTCAGAAAGTGAAGGTAAATGACGCCATGGTCCATGGTCGTTAGGGACGCTTGCTTTTCAGGCCTCCTTGGAACCCAAATTAAGACAGGTGTGGGGTTGGGGGGGAAGGGGAGGTGAGGGAGGGGCTAGGCCTCAACCCTCACAGAGGCCTGGTTGTCCCTCTCCCTTCCGCTGCTCATGTGTCTCAGGAAAGTTCTAGATTTAGGGAGTGCTTACTGGGTACCCACTCTGCTTACCGTGTTGTGCTGGTACTGGGTAGAAAGCCCTCAAACGACATTCTAATCTGGCACGGGGATAGCAGCAGAGAGCTAACCTCACCAGGACAGTGAATCTGCAGCTCACACACGTACAGACACACACATACACACATGTGCACACAGGCACGTGCAGTTAGAGGGCACCAGGCCTGGTTGGAGCCGTAGAGTCCTCTCCTCCAGCCGTGATGGACAGGAAAGGATTCTCCTAGGGACACTTCACATCCCAGCATCCCGTCCGATCTCTCTCAGCCTCTCCTGCCTGGCGAGCTGGGGTCCAGGCCTCCCCCGGACGACCTCCCTCTCGGAGCGCATGGGTCCTCCCTGAGCTCACCGAGCTCTGACCAGCCGGGCCACCAGCCGCCGTGGAACTGGGGCTAACATAGGTTTTTGGCCTCAACCCATTCTGAACACGGCCGCTAAAAAATGGGAGCAGGGAGGGCAGGCGGCTCAGGAGTCGGGGAGCCCACAGTTACCCCCCAACTCAACACGTCCCCGAGAAAGGCCCGTCCGGCCCACCTCACTGCTCTATCCTAACTTGCTGAGAAGCAACACGCACCTTGCTGTAAATGCCCATATGCGCGATGGCATACATTAGGTCCTCCCCCAGCCCCAGGGACACAGGGAGTGTTCGGTAAAGGGGCTTCTTACTATGAGGACAGGCACGGCTTGAGAACCCCATTCTCCGCCCTTCTCCAGAAACACCCACCCTGGGGTCCCTCAAAGACACAGCAGGCCACACTCGCAACATATGGCTGGAGGGCCACTGGGCGAGGGGGGTGGGTAGGGCCGGGGAGGAGGGGCAGCTGGGGCAGGGGAGAGGCGAGGAAGGGTGTATTTAGGAAAAAAAGAAAAACCCACACAAAACCGACAGAATTCCAGCCGATTATTCCTCCAGCTGCAGACGCATATTAATGCAGGAGGAGAGGGGGACGGAGCTTCAGGCTGGGGAAAGAGAAACAGCTCGAGGTTCCTTTTAACAAGCCCTTGTCTGGCTTGATCTTGTCACTCTAAAGAGGGCCATTGAGAGGTATTCATGCGTCGGCCCTGGGGGGACAAAAGGGCCCAGTATATATACTGACTGCTCAGTTGCCTGCGGGCCTTGGGGCTTTTGTCTAACCTTCCCTTAATAAACTTTTGGGAAGAGTTCATCAATCCACTTCAATAGCTGATGTTCTCATTTTCAGAGAGAGAAGAAAAGTAGCAGAAGGCCAGCGTGTTGTTTTTTTTTTTTAAGGAGGCATTCTCAATAAGAAGGTGAATGGGGGAGAGAAAGGGAGAAAGCCTGTAGACACCCCACTTTAAAGGCAAAAAGAACACATCGCAACCACAGCCACAAATTCTAAATGGGAGCCCAGACAAAACGTCTATTCATCGGGGCCCTGGAGCCAGCCTCGGGCCGCGGGTCTCTGGGCCCGCCAGAGCCCGGTCCCCTTGGCAGAGGTGGGGAAGGTTCAGTTCGCAGCTGTAGGGAGCCAAGAGAAGGAATTTCTTCGAAGCGAAGTGTGTATTAGAGCCAGCAGCAGGCAGGAGCCCGCCCTCCAGCTTCTTTCTTAGATCTGGGGTCACCTGGTTGCCTTCCCGTCGGGGCGGTTTTTAAAAACCGGAGGTGTTTTTCTTTATCGAGGGCAGGGTGGGCAGTTTTTCCTTCTGCTTCTAGGGCCAAGGGGACCTCCGCCCTCAGGCGGGGTGGGGCAGGCACCCCTGGTCTCTCCTGGAAGCCAATATGCCCCCCAGCTTTGCTTTGGGTTGTAGGAAAGTGCGCCCGTGGTCCTCACCAAAGGAGTGAGCTCTAGACATGCCCCGCGCCTTCCACACTGCGTGGTAAGGTGCGGGCAAGCGGGCTGAATGCGGGTGTAGGGGACAAAGCAGGAAGGGTATGGCTCACATTCCTGCAGTTCCAGACACCACGCTAGCTCTGGCTTCGTTTGTGCCAGGTCCCTTCTCAGCACAAGCTGATGTTCTGATGACAGACGCCCTGCTCGTCGTCTTCCTTGAGGAAACTGAGCCTCGGAGAAATGAGCCCCGATCCAGGGTCCCGAAGCAGGAAACTGAGATCCAGACTCGAATCTTATCAACTCCAAATTTCCAAGTTCCCCACGAAGCTGGCTCTTATATCTGAAGGTATTATTGGTAATAATGGCTCCAAATATGACTATCACCAACAGTGATCGCTACCAGTGTTCTTAGAAAGTGCCAGGAGTCGTTACAGGCACTTGCCATGCGTTCTTTTCCCCACGGCTCAGGGAGGCAGGTCCTATTAAAATCCCCATATTACAGATGGGGAGACTGAGGCACAGAGGCTACGGGACGGGCCCACGTCAGATAGGCAGGAGGGCAAAGGCAGATTCCAACTGGAGTCTTACTCTGGAACGGCGTGCCTCCGCCCTCACACGGTTCCGCCTTTGATGAAAGGCACGTGCAGGAGGAAGGAAATAGTTGAAGAAGGAATCAGGACTTCTGCCCGGGCCAGGCCTCAGAGGTGGGTCTCCCAGGGCCTGGTTCAGCTTTGCAGTGCATGCTCCCAGACACACACACACACACACACCCTCTGCAAGTCTCCCCAGTGGCTCTAGTTCAATGTTTTACAGGCCTAATGAGTGTTGACAAGTTTAATGAGTTTGTTTTAAAGAGGGGAGGGGGAACCTGGTCAATTTGAGATTTCCGAGTCAAATGAATTAGCGGAGACCGCCAGACTTCAGCTGACAGGTCTGGAAACCCTCCCGCCGACAGCAGCCTTGGGCCACGGACCCTGGCTCCCCTCAGTGGGAGCCGGGCCCTACGCCAGACACCGGGAGGGCTCTGGGGGGGCCTCTGAGCGGCCCTCGGGTGCCTGGGTCCCAGCCGAAGCCCATCTCCTCATCCCGCAACCCCCTTCCCTGCAAGCCCACCTCTGATGGGCCCCCCTTCTGCTGGACTCTCCCCCCCCCACTGGGTCCCCAATGAGAAATTTGATTCAAACCCAGTTTGGCACTTGTTTGCATATTGATTGCGTGGTAATTAAGTGGCTTCATCTGCGGAGGGGACGCGCCACCTGCATTTCTAAGCTTCCCAAGCCTGGGCTGGGACCGGCCGCAGCCCTTGTTTCTGACCGTGGAAACTGGAATCCAGGGAGACCAGCTTCTGGCCGCTGGAAGGGAGTACGTCGTCTTTGTTTAAAATAGCATTTATTTTTTTGCAGAGAGATGAACTGGGAAGGAGCTTGCAGAAACCTGACCAGCTCCCGACGAAATAACAGAGTCAAAACGAAATCATAAACATTAGGCCAAAAATAAAGGGATACGTATGCGCTTCTGGCCTAGGATGTCACCGTAGTATGATAAGCACATTCAAACCAAGATTAGTTTTCCCCTTGACTGGCCCCTCCTGAGCCACCCAGGGGCTGCTGACATGACTCCTGGACCCAAAGCAGGAAGGAGAGGCCTGGTTCTAATGCCTTCTGCCTCTTTCTCTAGTCCTGATCTTGGGAACTCTGAGCCCCAGTTGCCTGATCTGTAAGATGGGATTAGTAAGACCTGTGACAGTCGCAGGACTGTGGGGCTCACAGGGGATGTGCCCCTCACATGGTACGTCCTCCACGGTCCCAAGGTTGCTTCCCAGAGCTGCATCCCCGCCGAAGGGGAGCGTGAGCTCTTCATCTCTAATTCTTGTAGCCTTGCAAGGAGCCCACCCAACGTTGTTTGGTTTTCTCCTTCTGCTAGCCCGGGTAGCCTGTGAAGTTCTCAGGTGCTATCTGTCCCCCTTGCCACTCACCAGGAGGAAGTGGGTGAGCGGAGATTCAGGAAGGAAAAAGGCATTGCACCCTGTGCCTGGGTTTTATTTATTTTGTCGTGTTTTGTCGTCCGCTTCAGGAGAACAGAGTTGGAGGTAACGCATCTCGAGCTGGGTCACAGGGTCTGGGTGGATTCCTGCTTCTCTCTCTCTCTCTCTCTCTCTCTCACTCGTGCTATTTCTCCCTGGGAGGGGGCACCCCTTCCTTTAAGCTCCCCCAAACCTCTGGTCCAGTGCAGGGCACTCTGTGAGAAGCGTTCCTTCCAGCGAGAATTTCTTTAGAGACTCTGTTTTCCCTTTCCAACTGGGAGCACGGAGCTGGGGGGGGGGGTCACTCCGAGTCAAATGGGCAGACCCTGTGAACCGCCTCTCCGGACGGGGCTGTCCTGTCTCTCTGGCTACTTCTTCACTTCCTAGATCTCACCATTGTTCAGGGCAGCAGCCAGCTGCAGTGTTAATCTTTGACGTATTTGCAATCCCAAGAAAGAAAGGCCCGCGTGCAACAGGGCTGGGCTGGGGGCCCGGGGAAGAGGCAGAGGCTGAGACACCCCAACCAGGAAGGGATCCTGCATGTGACCGCATGCATCCCCCAGGCTCTCCGTGGCATTTAAACCTTTTGTTGTCTTTCAACCTTTCCTGGAGAGCCCGGGAAAGAGGCTGAACGGAAGGCAGCCTGCCCTGGTTTCCCTTCCTGGCTCAGCCACTTGCTGGCTGGCAACTTCTGGCAGATGACTTGACTTGATTCCCTAAGCCTCAGTTTCCTATCTGCAGAATGGGGACAGATGCTTGTACAGCAGAGGCAAACTCACTGATCCACACCCTTGAGGAATGGATGCAGCCCCACGAGTATACACACACTCCTTATCCCCCAGTGACAGCCCCAGGGGCCATCCACCCCACTGCCCCAAAGGATGCACACCCCTATCTGCACAACCACACACCCCCCGAACACGTTCACAACCAGCTGTCACACTTCATGTCACAAGAACATACCCACATGCACCAACAGAGGAAGATAGAGCCCCCCACCCCCACCCCTGGCCAATCTAACAAGGACCCGCTCTCTCCCCCTCTTGACTACCAAAATATGGCCCATCAGCAGCCATGCATACACAGGACAGTTGCAACAACAAACTACACACAAGAAAGAACAGCCCCTCAACAGAGTCCCAGTGTCTACCTTCCAACACACTCCCAAGGCCAACTGGGATTTCTCCATTCATAATCCCAAACGCAAGTCATGCGTGTGGGCAGGGCACTCCTACAAAAAGATGCATCAGCAGGCCCTCCTGCTCAATCCTTGGTTAATGACAAGCCCTTTGCTCCAGAGGCAGGAAGCCACTTCCCAGGAATTCACAAGACTCTGTGAATCGGAGGAGGGCATCCCAGAGTCAGGTGCCTGCCACGGAGCTGGAGTGTGGCGGCAGGAAGAGTTTGCGGCCATCTGCGTGCAATGCCTGGCTCTGCTCCTTGGCTGTGTGACTCCAGGGGCCTGGGCAAACCTCTCTGAATTCTGCTCTCATCTGCAAACTTGGGATACTAGATCCCTGTAGGGCAGGGCTTGGGGGGCGGGACATCAGGTGACAGGAAGCAAGTAGAGCACCGGGCAAGGCTCCTGACCTGTAGCAGGAGGTGGGCACGTTGAGAACACGGGCTTCCAATGAGACATACCTGCCTATCTGTGCCCGGAGGGCCTAGGCACCTCCTTGTGCCTCCGTTTCTGTATCTATAAATGGGCATCTTAATAAATCCCTCCTTTAAGGTACCCTTGGGAGGATTTCATGGATTCATGAAAGTGCTTAACCCAATGCTTGGCACACAGTCAGCTGTCAGGGGGCTACACTCCTGAGTAATAGATGTTCAATAAAAGGCCGCTGCTTTCCTACTACCCTGGTCTCAGATCACATATCACCTCTTTGGGGAGGGCTCCATGATAACCCATCACATCCCCAGGTGGCCACTTTCTATTGCGACTCTGCGTTCTATCCTCCCAATCCCTGCCCACCTTCTGAACCTATTCCCTGATTTGTGAACCTGCTCACGGGCCTCCCTGCCCCCGGGGCGTCGGTTCCACGAGGCCAGGGCCTTGTGCACTTCGAGGTTGCACTTCTGGCCCCTAGAACGGGGCCTGGCACATAGTAGGTGCTCAGTACATTGTTGCTGTGGGAGTGAAATGGTAGTTCTAGCTCCACCTTCCTGGGGCAGTAGGGAAGGGGGAGGGGAAGAAAGATGGTGGAGGCTGCAGCTGGAGGGGGCTTCCCTTCTCCTCCCATCCCCTGCCCTCCCTGCACACACATTGCCCCCCACCCCTTGGGAATGTGATTCCCAGCTGTTGGCCCAGCCTTTCCACTGCAGGCCTGGGATTCTCTTGCTGCCTCCTGCCAAGAGGCGGGTGAGCCTTGATGGGTTTACCTGGGTGTTAATCCCCTAACAATCCCCCCTGGCCTGACCAGACCGTCAGCCTCTATTCTTGTCCTAGGTCTAATTAAGTGCCTGAAATGCCACTTCCCTTTTGGAGATGAGGCAGGTAAAGCCTAGCCTGCGCTTTGAAGCCGGGGAGGCCGGAAGCCCAGGCAGGTGCACAAGTGGAAGGAGGAGGGGAGAGGCGCTGAGAGGCAGTGGGGAGGAGTGGGGTGGGGGGAGTGGGAGCTTCTGCTGCCCCTCCTTAGAGAGGAGGAACAGCTGCAAATCTCCTACCACGAGGTGCTTAACCTTTTGGGGACCCTGAGCCCTAGAGACCCAGGGCAGCTAAGGATCCCAGGGAAATGCACGTGTCCATACACATACCTACAACTGGGATTCAATTCTAGGGGCTCATGCTCACCCCCAAAGCCTCTAGAGTCCCCAGCTTAAGTTGCTACGATGCCATTTTAAGTCTCTGTGTCTGTATCTAGACGCACAGCCGGGTGCATAGCCACAGCCACTGATCCGGATCCGTGAATCCAGACAGCGAGACCCCCAAACTCAACAAGATCATCTGTGGGGAAGAAGAAAGATTTTCCATTTCTATTTTGTCTGCTTTTTTTATAATTTGAAATTTTACGAGTACATATGACTTTGGTCATAAATCTTTATGGAAAAATATGCAGATGTGTCTTAGAGCCCCCAATAAAGCCATCTGCATTTGATTTGGGCAATTCTTATCTTAGAAGCCTCCAAGGGTCCTCTGTTCCATACCCTCTGCTTTCAGACCTCTCAGCTCATTTTGATCACGCACTCCCTAGGTGCCAGCCCCCTTTTCTGAAAGCGTCTCAACTCCTGTGCTCCTTTGGTGGTTTGTGCCTCCATGGGATGGGTAGAAACACTGAGGCCCAGAGAGGTGAGCAGCGGGCCTAGGGCACCCGCAGTGGGGAGGCTCCGCTGGGTCCTGCTGATTATGAGTCGGGAGCTATTTCAGTCCCCCACCGATGTTTTGGTTGGAAGGGCTGGGCCCAGAGCTGCGATGAAAGAGAGTGTCTGGGAGGCCATGCCCATGGTGTGGGCAGGAGTCCGGCACAGCAGGACAGGCAGGGGTCTTGCCCTGACAGCCCCCTTGTTCCTGGCATGGTGCCCTTGCAGGGACAGACCCTCGGTCACCAGATGTTCAGTAGGGGCAGGTGACAGTAATAAAAGGTGAGGGACCCAGCGACTTTGGAAGAATGGTCCATTCATGGTGCCTAGTTTAACAGTCTGAAGACCAGATCCCTGTTCTGACCCTGCTCCCAATTTGCTGTGCAACAAGGAACAAGTTTCTTCCCCTCTCTGGGCCTCAGTTGCTCCATCTGTAAAATGGGGCGTTGCAGTGGGCCCGTGGCTCAGAACTGGGGTGGCCATCAGAAGGACCAGGGTAGCTCACCCCCAAAGCTACTCCTCTCGCATGTCTGAAATCAAGAAAGTGCCCACGTCTGCACGCTTTGCAAAAGCACCAGGGTTATCTGGGACACACACTTTTGCTGTCCTGGCTCGTGGATCTTTCCATTTCCTACATTCTGCATTGCATCCTCCTTCCCGGACCACGCCAGGATGGCACTGCAATCCAGCTGCACCACCGGTGCCCCCCAGAGAAGCACAGAGAGGGTAATGGCCCCCCTGGTCACACAGCAAACTGAGCAAGGACTCAAAAGGTAGATCCCAGTGCCTGGAGAACAGCCGTGCCTGTTGTCCCGAAGAGACCTCCTAGCCAGGAGAGAAAGTTCCCTAACGCAGGGAATAGAAGAGGAGGGGAATCATTTGTCACCAGATAAGCCATATCAGCTTATCTCTGAAGACCAATAACCACAGCCCCAGGGCTCTGATTCCAGGTGTAAACAGAGCCTCTCTGGCCCTCCCCCTCCTCCAGAGTAGCCTCCATTGGAGGTAGTCCCTATCCTCGCTGGGACAAAGCCCAGCCTCACCAGAGCGCTGGGTTTGGACTTCTCTCCTCTGGAGCATACGTGCCCAGTGCCCAGGGCATCAGAGCTCCAAGGGTCCTCGCCTTCTCCATCACCCCAGAAGCTCCTGCTCAGAAAGCCAAGACTCGGAGGAACTCACTTTGAAAACCACCAGACCAGCTGTGCCTTGCCATTGTTCCGACAAAAGGGCAAGAACCAGAGAAATTAAGTGGCTTGTTCAGGGTTTCACAGCAGTTAGCACCAGAGCCCAGGGCCTCTCGGGGGAGGCCATTCACATGGGGTCTGAATTCCACCCCTAGCCCCCATACTGCCGTGCCTTTCCCTCTGGGCTTTATGTCTCCTTGCTGCGACAAGAACCTTTCCCAGGAAGATGGCCAAGTCTGTGACCTCTGTCAAGTCTCAAGATCCCAGCAGGTGCTCATGGGTGCTGGGAGCGTGGGTGGTTGTGGGGGGTGCTGGCTGGAGCCACAGTATCCCCTGGGCCTGGATCTAAGGTTCCTGAAGAATGGGGGCAGGTGTCGGTGTCGGCGACTGCAACTGTCCCGACGGGACAGGAAGAGCAGCCGAACTTGTGCCCTTCAGGCCTCTGAGGGTAAAGGTCTCGGGGTCCTATAGACACTACTAGGAGAAAACCCTCCTCTCCAAATCTTTCTGAGCCTCAGTTTCCCCCTCAGTGAAATGGAACTTCAAAAAAAAAAAGCATGCATCACATTAAGCACAAAGGGTGACAGGGAGCAGGGATGGACAATCGCCAGACTTCCCACGCCCTCACCCCAGGCTTCCTGAGCTCCTGGAAGCAAGACTTCAACCAGCGTATTTTGTTCCTCTATGGACGTAACCGCCAGCAAACCAAACCAGAATTACCTTTCCCTCCTCTGGGCTCACTCGTGCCACACTTGCTGGACCTCAGCTTTTCCATCTGTAAAATGACCAGATGAGTTCTAAGGCCTGTTCAACTCTGCCTCACCCTTTGGGATCTCGGCCTGGAGTCCTCTGATTCCAGGGTCAGGCTAGCTGTCCCAGGAGCCAGCCACAGGCTCAGCACGCCAAGGCATCTAGTAAAGGGGGAGGGAGGGACTGGGAACAGTGCCTCCTCCCTGCCTCTCCTCCATCTCAGGCCTGGGGACCTCTCCTCAACATCTCTCCACCCACCCTCTGCTCTCCACCCCCTCTGTACCTTTCTCCTGCTCCCCTCGCAGCACTCACCTCCTAGCGGGCCTCCCCACACCCTCCAGTCCCTTCTCTGATTAGTCCATCACTCGCTTGCTGAAGTCTCTTGTTGGCTCCCTACCACATTTGGAGCAAGTCCCAACTTCTTAACTCAGCCCGGAGGTGCCCAGCACCTGGGCTCTAGGGGTACGAAACCCGCCCCCCCCCACACCCAGGCCCACGGAGGAGTGGGGTGCGGGGTTAGAGGAGAGCAGGCTGCAGGAAGCTGGGCTTATGAGACAGCTGTGGATGAATGGATGAAGAGCCAAAATGCCTTCAAAGCACTTCAAGTCTTTCCAGCCAGTGCCTAGACCTAACTTCTATTTCAACGGAATGGGGAGCAGCTCTCCTTGGTGTCCCATACCCTCTCCAGCCTCCTGTACACCTGGAGGAGGTTTCTGCCATCTCCTTCAATCACCAGATAGGGCTCACCCTGACCGTCCCCACCCGGGGAGGAATGACCCTCCACATATCTAACAGTGTCTGTTGGGTCCCCAGAACTGGCTCTGTTTCTGCCTTCTTCCCCTGGCCTTCTGTTCAATGAGGAGCCGCCCGCAGGACCCACTTATTTCTTTTAGATCAGGAGGGACGCCGTTCATTTGCGCCCAGCTCAGGACCTGCCCCCCACCCCACCCCAGCCCAAATGTGCTGATTACTTGTAGATTTACAGCCTCTTACTTCTCAAGTCACAGGGGAGTGGCCTTGGAGGAGAAGAGGAGGTGGAAGGGATTGGAGAATACTATTTATCCAGCCTCCTAATGTGCCCCCAGCTTATGTAAGACACTTCCCCAGGCACTTTGCAGGTATCATCATCGGTGGGACGGTTTTGTGGGATCACTGAGACTCCAGGGGCACCTCATTCAAAGTTGCCCAGATCTTTCAGGCTGGGGAGAGGGCTCCTCTGTCTCCTTCATCCCCCTTCTGCCCAGCACCCCTAACTCAAGCACCTTTCCTAGAGCATCTCAGGGGAATGGCCTCTGCCCACCAGGTGTCCCCATCACACACCCGCAGGTGGCCACACTGGACCAGCTCCCCAGGTTCACAGAGGAGAACAGCTGAGAGCCAGAGCCTCGTGCCCAAGCCACTGCCACGCTGCTCAGCGACAGATACACCAGTCTCACCGGCCGTGACTTTCTCCTTTCCCCCTGCCCCCCCCCTCCAAGAAAGCCACTGACTCCCTCTGGCGCGGCCCAGCTCCTCTAACCCCGCACCCCACTCCTCCGCGGGCCGCCCGCCGGGGGCAGCTGACCCAGCAGAACCCCGGGGATGAAGCCCTCCGCCGCCAGCTTCCCTCGCCTGCAGCTTGGGTTTTGTTGTGGGGTTTTGTGCGTCCTGTTTTGTTCGGTCTCCCCGCCCCTTCCCGCGCGGGGCCGCCCCTC
>NC_048228.1:13431516-13448915 GCF_002007445.2 Ailuropoda melanoleuca | reverse complement strand
GGGAGGGGGGGTGCGCGGCCCGGGGTTGGGGGGGGGAGGAGAACCTCCTGGAGCCTCCCTCTCCCCCTCCTGGGACCCGCTGACCAGTTTCCAAGGAGCCTTCCCGGCCCTTATTTCCTCCTGCCTCAGGAGGTGGGGAGGGGCTGTTATCCCCACTAATCCGACGGGGAAACTGAGGCTCGGGCCCCGGAAGTCACTGAGGAGGAGCTCCTCGGCAGAAGTTGAGTTCCCAGCATTCAAACCCACCGCGCAGCCAGAAGGGGGAAAGGTGTTTTTGTTTGTTGGCTTGTTTGCTTTTTAGCACGGGGCGGCGAAGGCGTCTTTCCAGCGCTAATGGTCCCTGGGGCACAGTTCTGAGAGCACCAGCCACGCTTTGTCGCGTCACCTGTATAGCCCATTGAAGGGAAAGTCCCAACCTGAGCACAATTCGACTCCGGAGAGAGGAAAGTTGTCCACACCCCTTTATTAAACAAAGTTCCAGAGCCTCTTTTCTTAGGGTTCACTCCCAGCACCTCCAATCAATCCCAGAAGCGCCAGTGCGATAATTCAGAATCTTCCCCTATCACCAAAGATGGGAGAGGGCAGGCATTTGCTGCCAGCTGGAGGGACCGTAATAGAGGAAGGGGTATAGACTGGGGGGAGGGGGAAAGAAGCAGCAAAAGAAAGCAGAGGGGCGTCTCCTAGCTGCACCCTTTCTCCCACACGCCTACATTGGAATTTCGTTTTCTCTACCGGACTTTTGATTCTCCGAAGAATAGTGTGAACCTGAGCTCAGGAAGTCCACNCAGGGATGGACAATCGCCAGACTTCCCACGCCCTCACCCCAGGCTTCCTGAGCTCCTGGAAGCAAGACTTCAACCAGCGTATTTTGTTCCTCTATGGACGTAACTGCCAGCAAACCAAACCAGAATTACCTTTCCCTCCTCTGGGCTCACTCGTGCCACACTTGCTGGACCTCAGCTTTTCCATCTGTAAAATGACCAGATGAGTTCTAAGGCCTGTTCAACTCTGCCTCACCCTTTGGGATCTCGGCCTGGAGTCCTCTGATTCCAGGGTCAGGCTAGCTGTCCCAGGAGCCAGCCACAGGCTCAGCACGCCAAGGCATCTAGTAAAGGGGGAGGGAGGGACTGGGAACAGTGCCTCCTCCCTGCCTCTCCTCCATCTCAGGCCTGGGGACCTCTCCTCAACATCTCTCCACCCACCCTCTGCTCTCCACCCCCTCTGTACCTTTCTCCTGCTCCCCTCGCAGCACTCACCTCCTAGCGGGCCTCCCCACACCCTCCAGTCCCTTCTCTGATTAGTCCATCACTCGCTTGCTGAAGTCTCTTGTTGGCTCCCTACCACATTTGGAGCAAGTCCCAACTTCTTAACTCAGCCCGGAGGTGCCCAGCACCTGGGCTCTAGGGGTATGAAACCCGCCCCCCCCCACACCCAGGCCCACGGAGGAGTGGGGTGCGGGGTTAGAGGAGAGCAGGCTGCAGGAAGCTGGGCTTATGAGACAGCTGTGGATGAATGGATGAAGAGCCAAAATGCCTTCAAAGCACTTCAAGTCTTTCCAGCCAGTGCCTAGACCTAACTTCTATTTCAACGGAATGGGGAGCAGCTCTCCTTGGTGTCCCATACCCTCTCCAGCCTCCTGTACACCTGGAGGAGGTTTCTGCCATCTCCTTCAATCACCAGATAGGGCTCACCCTGACCGTCCCCACCCGGGGAGGAATGACCCTCCACATATCTAACAGTGTCTGTTGGGTCCCCAGAACTGGCTCTGTTTCTGCCTTCTTCCCCTGGCCTTCTGTTCAATGAGGAGCCGCCCGCAGGACCCACTTATTTCTTTTAGATCAGGAGGGACGCCGTTCATTTGCGCCCAGCTCAGGACCTGCCCCCCACCCCACCCCAGCCCAAATGTGCTGATTACTTGTAGATTTACAGCCTCTTACTTCTCAAGTCACAGGGGAGTGGCCTTGGAGGAGAAGAGGAGGTGGAAGGGATTGGAGAATACTATTTATCCAGCCTCCTAATGTGCCCCCAGCTTATGTAAGACACTTCCCCAGGCACTTTGCAGGTATCATCATCGGTGGGACGGTTTTGTGGGATCACTGAGACTCCAGGGGCACCTCATTCAAAGTTGCCCAGATCTTTCAGGCTGGGGAGAGGGCTCCTCTGTCTCCTTCATCCCCCTTCTGCCCAGCACCCCTAACTCAAGCACCTTTCCTAGAGCATCTCAGGGGAATGGCCTCTGCCCACCAGGTGTCCCCATCACACACCCGCAGGTGGCCACACTGGACCAGCTCCCCAGGTTCACAGAGGAGAACAGCTGAGAGCCAGAGCCTCGTGCCCAAGCCACTGCCACGCTGCTCAGCGACAGATACACCAGTCTCACCGGCCATGACTTTCTCCTTTCCCCCTGCCCCCCCCTCCAAGAAAGCCACTGACTCCCTCTGGCGCGGCCCAGCTCCTCTAACCCCGCACCCCACTCCTCCGCGGGCCGCCCGCCGGGGGCAGCTGACCCAGCAGAACCCCGGGGATGAAGCCCTCCGCCGCCAGCTTCCCTCGCCTGCAAGTCCCAACCTGAGCACAATTCGACTCCGGAGAGAGGAAAGTTGTCCACACCCCTTTATTAAACAAAGTTCCAGAGCCTCTTTTCTTAGGGTTCACTCCCAGCACCTCCAATCAATCCCAGAAGCGCCAGTGCGATAATTCAGAATCTTCCCCTATCACCAAAGATGGGAGAGGGCAGGCATTTGCTGCCAGCTGGAGGGACCGTAATAGAGGAAGGGGTATAGACTGGGGGGAGGGGGAAAGAAGCAGCAAAAGAAAGCAGAGGGGCGTCTCCTAGCTGCACCCTTTCTCCCACACGCCTACATTGGAATTTCGTTTTCTCTACCGGACTTTTGATTCTCCGAAGAATAGTGTGAACCTGAGCTCAGGAAGTCCACGTAAGGAGAAAAAATTGCAAGGATGAGGAGCATGGGTTCAGGGGGTGGACGGGGTGGGAGCGGCTCGCGCAAAGGCGGGCTGGAAAGTTCCAGGTTCCTCCTTCTGCCACTGGACCAACAGTGGGAGCTGGTTCTCGCCTTACAAGAGAGTGCAGGAGAAAGAAGCCCTCTTCTGCAGGCTTCCACTGGGAATGAGAGAGTTCTAGAGGGTTCCTTAGAACCTCCCCCCTCCCCGACCCCTACCAACCCCAAAGTTCTTGCTCTGGAGGCGATCTCTGAATCTGATTTTTGTGCAGCTCAGATAAATCCAGCGCGGACTACAGGGCAGGCAGGTTTCTGGGGAACCGAAGGGCTTGATTCCAGATACACGATCTCCACGCAAAAGTGTACACAACACGCTACCCCAACACAGGGCATCCCACAAAACTTCCCCGAATGTTGCCTTCTTTTCATCTTTCCCAAGTTGCGTAGAGACCCACAACTGTAATTCGAACCAGGAGTGGACCCTCTCCACCTGTTACCCCACAAAGGCTGGCAACCGGGGGAGGGTCCTAGGGAAAGGCAGCTACCCCCTCGAATGGGGCTCTGCTGGGTCTGGGTCCCATGGAAAAGACCCCAGAAAAGTTCAGGGTGGAGTTTTCCAAGCTACTTGTTGGGCCGACGCCCCACCCCTTTTTCTGTCCCGTCCTGGGGTCAGTTTGATCTCTTTGCGGGCGGCAGACAAAGAGCACAGTGAAGGGGAGAGGCTCGGGAGCCCAGAGGCCTGGCCACTCCTTCCTCCTCCTCTCAGCTCGAACCCAGGGTGCTTCCAGGCCCTGTCGGATGCCTGTGACTCCCGAAGCGGGGTTGGGAGCTGCCTGCCAAATCCGGCTCTGCCCCCAGACGTATCCTGTTGCACACACACCCGGACCTGCACAATCACACACAGGCAACACTCACAAACACCAAAACACACAGGCAGCCTGGCAAGGGGGCAGGCGCACACAGAGATCCAGGTGAACGCACGCAGACACATATGTACTGCGCAGGCCTGTTCATCGTGGGCTTGGTTATTTTCTGTCTCAACCACCCGGCTCAAAACTCTCTGAAGGCAGGGACCTTCCTGATGTCTCAGGTCCTCCTGGGCACCTAACACAATGCCTGGCACATAGTAGGTGCTCAACAAAATTTCACAGACTGAAGAAACTCACTCTTTGAAACAAATTTCTTTTTCTTCCTTTTTTTTTTTTTTGGTGGGACAGACAAAAGGAGATCACAGCATTTGTATTCAATTTGTATTCATTTCATTCTCAGAAAAGGCGCTTCCAACAAATGAATGGGGGGGGGCTCTGCTGCCTCTGTTTTGGAAAGGGGAAGAAGCAGCAAGGGCCAGATAGAGGGCAGGATTTCAGCCTCAAACTCTCCCCTCTCCCCAGTTCTATCTCCTCATCCTGAGCTCCTGGGCCCCCCCTTGGGGATGAGCGGCTCCCCCAAGAATGTTGGAGTTACCAGGAAACTTGCAAATAGGAGGTTCCTAAGGGGGTGTGGCCTCTAGAGGCCCAGAGACCCCTTTATATTGTCGGCAAATTCTGTCTGTATGGACTTGTGTGGTTGGCCAGTTTTTTTTCTCCATTCAATCCAATTCTCCAAGGGGTCTAGGGTCCCCCCAAAGAACAAGAATCTTTGACTCAGTCCAGTTCTCTGGCTTTCATGGGAGAAAACTGAGACCCAAGGAAATTGAGCAAGTTGTCCAGGATGACGTTGCTCATGAGTTGGGGGCAGGAAAGACACTAGAACCCTTCCTTCCCGAGCCCATCACAATGCACTCTGCCCCTCCGGATGCCTCCTGCCTAGCACAGCTGGCTTCAGATGGAGACAAGGCAAGCCTTAGGAGGAGGGAATGGGACTCGCAGCTGCTAGGAACCTGTGGATGGGAACTGGGCCTAGAGCAGCACAAAACCTTCAGCTCTCCAGGGTTGCAGCCTCGCCTTTACTCACCCTCCATTCTGCAGTGTGGGAAGCCAGGGAGTGCGGACGCTGGACTGCACGCCATCCCTTCCCAAAGCTGAGAACTTAGAGGGGCTGCTGCTAAAACCCGGAAGGCAGCGAGCCCCGCTCTCCAGGCAGTGAAACCCCGACAGGCCTGTTTATTTAGCAACGCCCTGAATAAGGGTTCCCCGCCCGCCCCCCTCTCTCCTTGTTCCTAGTCCCAACCGGGCCAGGCTCTCCGGCCGGCCCCTTCCCAGCGCCCCGGGTTGAGCGCGGAGCTCAGGCCCCCCGCCTCGGGGTCGGGCTCCCTCCCGCTCCGCCGGCCCGCCTTGCTCGCCTCTAATTAAGCGGCGGGATCGCAGCGAGCCGCCGGGCCGCGCTGTAATATGATGAACTGCCTTTGTGCCAGTGTCACTGAAAGCGCTTCTGATAAGGGGAAGCCGCCGAGGATCAAAAGGACGACAGCGGCTCGCCCGCCTCCCGCCGCTGCCCGGCTTTGCGCGCTCGCCTTCTCCGCCCGCGCTCTCCCGCGGGCTGTCTCCAGGTCCCGCGGTTTCTCCTGATCTGCCTGTCCCAGGCCGGCCTTTCGGTGACTCTGCGTCCTTTTGTCTTTCTTTCTGCTACTCCGCGCCCCTCTCAGTCCCTCCGCGTTTCTCAGCGTCCTCAACCGCTCTAGGCACTTTCTTTCAGGCCCGCGCTCTTTCTCACTCTTCAATGTTCCAGCGCGCAGAGTTCTCCCTCTCTCCCCCCATTGCCGGTCTCCTCCTTTCTGACTCTCGTGCCACCTCTGTGGCTCTGCATCTCTCCGGTCTCTGCCATCCCTCCCTTGGTCTCAACCTGGGCTCAGGCCCAGCGCCCAACGAGGGCCCCCGCGACCAGATCTTGGACCATTAGCTGACACGCAGTCTCAGGGAAACGGCCGGATCTTTCCTCAGCAAGCTTGCAGAGCTCTGCAGCACCTCCAAACCCACCCTCACTCAGCTGCCCACCAGAGTGCCAGGCATGAGCGCCCCAGGCACCCGGGAATGCCCCCCCCCCCCGGGGCCTCCTCGTAGCATGACTTGGGCGCACACACTTCCCCTCATCCCTCCTGAAGCTGCAATGTGGGGAAGCCTTTCTTCTCCCCTGGGGCTGAGGTTCCAAGTGCAGCCGACCCCCCTTTGGGATCCCCTTCCCTACACCCCTTCCTTTGGCCCCCACCTCCCCTTTGCCCTCGACCCTTTCTCTTCCTCCTCCAGGCCCCTCCCCTTCACGGGCTCCCGGTCCCCTCTGCGCTCTCTCTCTGGACTTCTCTCCCTGGCCTCTGCCTACCCTGCTTCACCACTCTGTTCCCCCCACCCCCACCCCACTTTGTTTGAAGTTTTGGAGAGATCTATCTACTAATGGCGAAGTTTCCCCCTTAGGTCACCGTTCTGCCTTGATTCGATTTGGGAAGGCAAGTTCCCTCCCTCCCCCTGCCCGACCCCAGCCGGGGCCAATTGCTCCAGAGCAGGTCAGAAAGCGCTGACCCCACTTCCACCTTTTCCTCTTTCAGCCAGAGTTGGGGGGGAGGGGGAAAAAGAAGGAAGGCACAGGACAGCAAAAACTGAGGGGGGCAACCCAACCTTCCAATCCGCTCTTATCCCCATCCCCAACTGGGTTTTCTAATTACCTCATTAGTCTGGGATGGGAGAGGGAGAAGAGCTATTTTTCTGGAATTCCTGGAATGTGCCCCCCCATCTTAGTCATGGCCTTCAAGGCCCCAAAGCCGCTGGAGCATCTCCCCTGTGGGGTTTCTCTTCGATGCTCTTAACTGTAGGAAGGCTTCCCCTCACCAGGCACTTCTAAGTCTCTTCTGTGAGTGTGAGTTCTGTCTGGCTTTAGGAGAACTGCCCAGGCCAGAGCCAGGGACCTTGTACATTTCGTGTTTCCATAGATGCCCATTAGGAAAGAAGCCCTCATCAACTTTGCCCATGATGGCAAATGGGAACTCCCAAGAGGCAACCTGGAAGGAAATCTCATTTGCTCAGCCCTCTCTCCCTATGTAAAAAAATATATATGTTTTTATATAATATTTATATAAAATGGAGTATGTGACAACTATCATTTTCAGAAAGATATTCTTTAAAAAAAAAAACCCAAATAATCACCTTACTGCTTTAAGGCTACTGTTATATGTGCTTTTAAATCCTTCCATGTAAATTCCACTGAAAAATTTGGAAAGCTGTGAAAGGGGAGGGGGCGGCGGGGGTGGGGGGAGGTTAATCCGGGTTTAACGCCGCGATGCCGTCTTAGGACCAGGGTTAGCCTGATTGCCTTATCTCTTCCCAACATTTGAGACGCCCATATTTCACCCAGCCAAATAGCTCCGAGAGCAGCACAGATGGTTGCCGTGGTCGCGCCTCAGGAAAATGTGTTATTAATATCTAAATAACTTCCCAATACTGTCTGGTAAATCTCCCCTCCACCATTCCAAATGATGAATTCGTTTGAAGTCTTCCCCCAGCCTCATCTTTTCAATGTCCCTCTCTCTCTCTCCCTCTTCTTCTTAGCCAGGCTTATTTCAAACTGGTAAATATCTAATTCCTTTCACGGCTGTGCCGCGCACACGAGTCTTTTAGGTACAAACGCCTGGAAACAGCCAGTGTGTGGCGGTGCGTGCCCCGAGGTGAACATAAAACCCGCACGCCTTCGCGGCAGGGGACCCCACCCCGTTTAGAAACGCGTTCGGGAAACTGGAGCTGAGCGGGAACCTCAATCTGGGAGCCCAGCCCTTCCCCGGCAGGCCCTGGGGACCCTCTCCGGGCTCCCCGTGGAGTCCCAAAGGCACCCCCCACCGCAACACGCAGCTCTTCCGCGGCTCCTGGCCCCTGACTGCACCCCCAGCCCTCCAAAGTCTTCCCTCGATCTCTGGGGCGGATAATTATCCTCCGCTCGCCTGTTCTCCCTTGTTTCAAGTTTGTTTGCTAAATGTCTTCTATTAGATTATGTTCGTTCATTCCCCCTCCAACCTTATCTCCTTCTGTCTCTACTCTCCTTGCCCGTCACGCTCAATTTAGGCACGAGTTTATCTGGCAAACAGTTTGCCGACTTTGTTTATTTACCGCGGGTTCCGGGGCTGCGAGCGAGCGCGCGAGCGCCAGTGTTTGCCTTTGTAATACTTATCTCATTGTTGTTGTTCGTTAGTCTCAGCTCCCTCCTTCCCCTCTCTCTTCTTCGGTTGGGGGGATGGAGGGAAGAAAGGGGGAGTCTTGTCGGCCCAGTGTGGGCTCGCCCCCTCTCCGCTCACCCCATCCCCCCACCGCCGGGGCGCGGCGGAGCCCTCGCCCCCTCCCTCTCTCCCTCTGGTCTCACTGAATATCCACTACTGAGCGCAGCCTAAAGCCGGGGAATTGCCTGACACCCTCCCATCTTCCTCCGAGCCCCCATTATGCGAAGCTGATCCCACTCTGAACAGCCTCAAATCCCGCCTGGACTCTGTTTGATTAGATTGCCAACCCGGGGTAATCCTTTGATTTGGTGGAGTGTCAATTACCTTTCTCTAAACACACATTTACAGAGGAGGGAACTTGTTGGTTTAAATCAATGCAGATTGTTTCTTGATAAATGGACTATCTTCATCCCCTCCCTCGCTCCCTCTTCCCAGGCCCCTCTCCCTCTGCGTCTCCTCCCCTTCCCTCTGCAGCTCTCGCCTCTCCGGTAAACAATGCCCCTTCCAGGTGTGAAGCCGGGGGAAAAAAAAAAAAACGGTGTGGGCTGAAGGGAGCCGTGCCCCCCTTCCCCTATTCATGCGCTCCCCCGGAGCCTAATTAAATTTGGCAGGTCCTTGTACACACAATCAAAACAGCTTCCTCCAGTGTAGCAAACGACCGAAAACCGCATCAGCAGCTAGCCGCGCTGCCAAATTAAATTGTTTCCCACCTCCTTTTACAAGTGTCTAAAACCGACACTTCGGGCGCTCCCCTCCTCTCCAAGCCTTCTCCGTCATCTCCCACTCCACACCTGTAAGTTTGCTGCTTTAAAAATAAATGAAGGAAAAATGCAAAGAAACACGTATCTGCCTCACACACACCACCTTCGGCCCCCACCCCAGATGGTCCTTCATACCGAAGAGGTCGGCAAATTCTCGGATGGACTTTGACAATGGCACTTTCCCCCCTGGGAGAAATCCATGCTCTTCTTCTTTTAAATCTCATGGACCCCCCCTTATTTCATATTAATTGTGACCTCTTTCGGCGTTGTACCCTAGAGGCCCAGGTGCAGCCCCATGTCTGATCTGGTCAGTTTCAGCCTAAGTTTGTACGTTGTCAGCTGCATGAGGCTTTGGTGTTATTGTTTATTGCTGTTGTTACTGCTTTTTTTTTTTTTTATTTCTTCACACTGCCTCCCCTTAGCTCCCACAGAGAAATGGTTTGACTTTTTGCAAACCCCTATCAAATTTCCCACCAGTGTCTCCCTGGGCTCAAGCTAGGAAAATCTTTTTCTTTCCCATCTGTCCTCAGATCCTTTCCCGGTTGGGTCTCTGGCTGTGTCTCCCCTGATCCACCGAGAAAGGGTGAGGAGAAGAGAGTCCAAGTGGATGAGGGCAAGGAACAGTCCATTTCCCTCTCCAGGTGAGCAGAGCAGGGCTGGAGCCCCTATCCGCCGCAGTCTGAAATTCTCACAACCAACAATCCTAATAACTCAGTCTTAACAAAGATAAGAGCAAAAAAAAAAAAATATGGAAAGCCTCATGAATATCAGCCCAAGGGGAGCAGGAGTGAGCTGTTCAGAGATGAAAGTGCACAGAAATAAAAGCTCAATTTAATCTGCTTTAAAACCCTTCAACTTAACGTTTGTGCTTCAAACTCTGAGAGTGAGGACTGATTGCGGATAAATAGTTTCTTACCATGCCTGGGAGCTATAACACCCTTCTGCAACACAGTTTCCTATTCAGCAGTCCCAGTTTTCATTACCAGCTCTAATAAGTCTTAACATTATTAAATGCCAAGCGGACGATAGGGAAAAACGGACTCAGGGAGGGATCTCTCTTTAGCGCTTAAAGAGGAGAGCTCTTAAACCCCTTCTTGGAAGGCTCCCTGCCATGAGAGGGGCAACCCCCGGAGAAAGCATTTGTCAAGAGCGAGAAACCAAAACAAAGTTTGTGGGTGTGCACCCCTCCCCCTGCTCTGCCCTTTGAGGCATCTCTGCCTCTCCCCACCTGGCCGACTTGGGTGGAGGTTAGGAGGTCTTTTCACCTTTAACTTGGCCATGAAGCTGACGGCTGGGGCCTGGGAGAGAGAGGAGAGGTTCCAGCTGGGTGGTTCACCGGGATGCCTGCCTCCTGGCCCAGGTGCTCTGGGGGCTGATAATGTTTTGTCCCCCGGAGGGACAGGACAGCCCTCCCTCATCCTCACTGTCATTCTGCCCGTTCACACCCACGTACAATCACCCTGCACACCCACGCAGAACCCCACTTGCAGAGAATACGACCCACGGTATAGTGATCCAAAGACCCACGGGCAAACAGCCACACGGAGTCGCACGCGCTTACACAGCCATCCAGCCCACAGTCCCAGCGCCCGACGTGCCCACTGTCACTCAAAACCTGCCAGGCTCTCTGGATCCCAGACCCACGGATTCCATTTCGTTTCTGCAGCTCTTCTCCAGACTCCGCTCCCGGGCTCTCTGCCTCCCCGTCTGGAAGCACCAGGCTCCTCCTAACCCCTTGGAGATTTGGAGCTTCCTGGTTCTGCTGCAGGGAAATCCTCTCTCCAGCGAAGCTGCCTGTGAGCTGGTTTTGTAAGCCCTGACCGACGCCAGAAGCACCCGAACTCCCTGGAGCCAAAGGGATCCCCGAAGTACATGCTTTCTATCCCCTTCCTCTCCTTTCCTTCTTTCTCAGAAGAGACTATCTGTTTTGCTTCCTCACAGACTGAGCTGGACAAACCCCCGGCGTACACCCCCCCACACACACACCCCCTAAAGTCTCTCCAAACAAAATCAAACCTCCTTCTGCCTCTCCCCGGTACTTCTCAGAAACGGTGTCTGCTGTGTGGTATTTCGCCAGCAAAGATCATTTCAAGTTCAATGTGCCCCACCCCACAAAAAAGAAGTCCAACCAAATCTCTTTCTGATACAAACTGAAGTCAGGAGTGGGTCCCCCCACAGGGGTCCCCAGGGCTCTGGGCTGCCTCCGCCAAGCCAGGGGCTCCTGAGCAGCACGGGGCTGCTTCCCACTGCAGACCCGAGGGCTCCGAGGCAGGCCCGGCACAGCGGGGTACCAGGCGCAGCTCCGTCCCTTTCTTCCCTCGCCCTTTTGTCCCTGGCGGGACTGGGCTCCACTTGGGGCCCTGAATGTCAATAGCCCGCCCCTTCCCCAGCTCTGGGCTGCTCTCTCAAAGGAGCTGCCTCTACCCCTCCTCCCACTTTCCCCCTCCACCAGGCCCGTGGGGGCTGGGCCTCCCTGGGTGTTGTCTTTGGAAGCGGGCTTTGTCTGTGAAGTTCATCTTCAAGGTTGGGGGAGACTACTGACAAATGGAGAGAGAGACCTGAGCTAGGAGTTCACGGGAGGCAAGGAGAGGGGGTACCTTGAGACCCCTCTGGAAAGAAATTCAAGCAAAATGTGCTCTTTACAAGTCTCCAGTTTGGGGCACTCCCCCACTTTTTCCAAAGCTTCTGCTTTGCAGGTTTGCGTGACCACTGTCTTTCCTGTCTCTGCTGCCTCCTGGCATGCCCCTTTGTGGGCTCGCTTCTTTTCCCCAGCCAGTCTTTGTGACTCAGGGCCTTCTATTTCTGTTTCTCGCCCCCCACCCCCCACTTAAGGCACACTTACCAAGTCTCAAAGAGAACTTCAAGGGGAGGGGGTAGTGAGGAAGACTTTCCCCTTCTCCCAAAACTTCCCCGTCTATAAACAAAAGCACACTCCCCTTTCCGGGGTGTGCAGGCGCTTGAAAGATAAACACCTTCCCTAGCCGACCACGAGAAAAAGCGGGGCGTAAGGCTCAGACTCCAGCCGGCAGGCAGCCGGGCTGCAAGAGAGGAGAGTGTGGGTGCAGTCAGAAGCTTTCTCCCCGCCTGAGATCCTCCGATCCTGGGCCGAGGGGAACTTGGCCTCAACGACTGGCCCCGCCAGAGGCAAGCGCCTGACTGGTGCACCCACCCTTCCACACCCACCCGGCACTGTCTCTTCCGGCCCTGGCAACGCGGGGCTGAGGGTTAGGCGGCGGCCCTCGCTAATTTTTATTGATTGCAGCGGTCAGTCAACTGTCAGGCAGGGTTTCAAGGGACCGTTTAGAGAGCGTGTGCGGGTCTGGTTAACAAATTCATTTAGGGAGCCGCAGGCCGGCTCCTCCTTCCTCGCCCCCCGCCCCCTTGTCCAAGCGTCCTATAAATAATAGATTCACACCGGGACAAGCCGCCAAAACGCCTGCCCCTCAGGGCACACGCCCCGGAGTGCTCCGCCAGGCCCTGCGCGCGGCCTTGCGCACTCAGCGGCGCGCAGTGCACCAACCCGCAACCGGCTCCCCGGGGATGCCCGGGCCGTCTGCGCCCCGGCTCCGCACTCTGCCCTAGTCCGGGGCGCACTGAGGGGGGCGCTCTCCGCAAGCCCCGAGGGACTCCTGGCTGCCCCGGGGTCTGCGGGTCCTCCCGCTAAAGTGCTGTTGCTAAACTTGGGCGGCGGAAGCGAACCACTGGCCCGCACTCCCGTGGGCGCCGGGAAGCCGGGTTCGGCGGTGGAACCCCCCCCCACCCGAGGTTCCCTACCTTTGTCGCCCAGGATGCCATCGATGCTGTGCTTGGCTTTCTTCTCGCTGTCGTCCTCCTTCTTGTCTGCTTCATCCTCCTCCTCTTTCTTCCCGAACTTGATTCTGAGCACGCGGCTAATCGAACTCACTAAACCTCAGAAATTCAAAGGCAAAAGAGCAAGTATAAGTTGTTGGGGAAGCGGATCCTGGCGACCTGGGCCCCTGGGAGAAAGCCAGGCAGTCCCTCCCCGCAACCCACTGCAAGGGGATTCCCACCCACTGCCACCTTCCCCCCATTTAAGCATCTACCTCTGAGTACTGTCGCAGCCTAGGGAAGCTGACTCACGTGGGGCACGCTCTTGGTGGCGCACTCCTTGCACACACTTGTGCCTAACATGGTCACATCCCCCGGATGCCCTCACTCACACCCACACCTGCTTCCCCAGGACCTTGCCAGAGGCCCTCCAGCCCCTTTGGCTGCCACCTCTCCACTCAGGTGTGTGTCCCTGCCCTGCATGCCTGGATGCCCCCGCACATGTGCACACGTGCACGTCCACCCCAGGCCACTTTCTGTCTCACAGGCAGCGTGGTAGACGGCCTCCACGGCTGGCTGGTGGCACTAACAGAACAGAAAGAGTGACTTGGGGAAAGGGGTCCAGGGAGCCCACGGAAATCAGCCCTCCTAGGACGGACCCATCTCTCTAGGCCACTTCTCTGAGAACACGCCAAGGGAGCTCCTGTTATCACCCAGCCTTACAGGATAACTTTTTGCCCCTTCTGTGCCTCCTTTCTTCTCTCCTTCTGTCCCTCGTTCCTCTTCTCTTTCTTCCTTCTCCTCTCTGTCTCTCCTAACTTTCTCTTTTCTTTCCTTCTTCCCTTCCTCCATCTTCCTTTCGGTTTTGATTCCCTCCTTTGCCCCAACTCTGCACTCCGGCTCACTTTCCTCCCAACTTTCCCTGGAGCTCCCCACCTTTCCTCACCTTCTGTCTGTCCTGCCTCCTCCCCGCACAGCCGAGCCTGAGCCAGACTGTGCCCTGCCGGCTCCGCTGCCTTCTCACCTGAGGGCACCGTGCTGCGGTCACAGTGTCCGTCCTTCAGCAGCCTGTCCCGGATCTCCCAGCTGAACATGCCGGGATTCTCCCTCTTGTATTCCTCTATCTTTTTCTCCACATCCGGAGTCGCCACCTGCTTCAGAAGTGGAGGTGGGAGAGCAGGAGTGGAAAGATGGGGTGGAGGGAGGGAGACACTTTTAATATCCAAATCCCAAGAGCCCCAGGCCAGGCTGGTGGCTCTGGTTCCCATGTCCTCCCCTCGCCCCCCCTTCTGAGATTGGCTTTAACCTTTTACAAAACCTGTGCCTGGCTCCCAGGAAGGCAGCTGGGTGCTTAGGGTAGTGATGGGTAATAAGACAGAACTAATTAGGGTTCTTGTGATCCCCCCACCACCCCGCTCACTATTTCAGGCAAGACTGAGGGGGGATGTCCCCTGGTCTGGGATGATGCTGGGGGTCGGGGCAGATGTAGGGGCAGTCCAGGGGTGATTCATTGGCCTCAAAGTCCCGGGCAACCTCAGTTATCCTATCCCCTAGAAATCCAAATAATGAGCGGGACATCTGGGGGTGAGGACACTCGCCCCCTGTACTTTCCATAGGAAGCATATAGACACCCCAGTGGTACTGGATGACACAGGGTAGTGAGAGGGGCCACAGCCAGGATCCCCCAGCCGTGGGAATGCCGACTGCCAGCTCTGCAGCAAAGACACTCACTCTGGGCTTGCTGCCGCCAATGGCCCCAGGCCGGATGGACCCAGTCTCCTGGTAGCGGCAGAGAATCTTGGAGACACAGCCGTGGGAGACACGCAGCTGGCGGGAGATGACACAGGGCCGGATGCCATGGTGGGCCATCTCCACTATCTTGTGGCGGATGTGGTTAGGCAGCGGTCGCCCGTTGATGAAGACCCCCCCAAGCTGATTGACTCGGCCTTGGCCAAGTGGCGTGGACACTGGAGAAGGGAGGGGAGGTGAGGAAGGAGAGAGGCACTGGGTGAGGATGGGGAAGAGACAGTGAGCTCCCCCCTTGACTCCAGTTTTGTTTGAGCCCCAAGACCCCTGAAAAAGGGTCTGCGAGTTCCCCACATTTGGAGCTGCGGCAGTTCAGTGGTCAGGAAAAAACTGTCAGAAAGCTGAGAGAGGGTCCCGGAAGGATGGAGAGAGGAGGCACAGCTGGCTGTTACAGTCCCCCAGATGCTGTGTGCCCCCATTCTTATGGTCACACTATGGGGAATGAGGACAAACTCGAGAGGGATCTGATGCTTCTGGAGAACAGGAGGGAGAGGGCAGAGCCAAGAGGCTGATGGAGTCTTGGGAGTCTGTGGGACCAGTGGCTCGGTCCCCTAGGATGCAGTTTGGGCCGCAGGTCTGTCTGCCTTGGGTGAGATGTGGCCCTTCTGGTCAGTTTCATGCCCTAAGTGGTCAAGACTGATCCATTTTGGGGGCAGCCAGAAGAGGCTGCTGAATTACCAGTATTCACAGCCCTGGCCTGGGCAGCAAACCTGTCCTACTTAGAATTGAACAGCCTAGGGACTGGTGACACGATGCTGTTGGTTGCTGCCTCTGGGGTCACCTGGCTGTCCCTTGAGGGACTTTCCTTGCTTCCAACCCCTCTCAAAGTTCTAATTTCGTTTTGGGGCGATTTGGAGGAGATGCTCTGCTGTCAGCGAGCTCCCCTATCAAATACCTATTTGGCTTCAGGAATCCAAGGTCTGTCCCTGCAGGCTCCTGAGGGTGGTACACAGATGGGCCAGCGTCTCCCAGTGTGGGTGACTTTGGGAACCAGGGAGACAGGCACTCCTGCTGTATGCTGGGGAGGGGAGAGCTCCTCGGAAGCCTTAATGCAAAGTCTACACAATTTCCTCACAGAAGGTTGGGGGACACCGGGTGCACTAATCCGGCCTCCATCCCCCCAATTTGGGGACCAGGCGGCTGCGGAGATCTGGCAGATTAGAACGATTTCACAGACGCCGGAGTGGAGGGAGCTGCCAGTATAATTGGAAGGGAGGAGGCGAGAAGGGGCTCGGCTGCCCAGCCATTCCTACCGCCTCCTCCCTCGCGCTCCCGGTCCCCCCACCTCTCTTTGTAAAAGTAGGTGTCTGAAGCCACCCTCGGATTTAATCAGAAATCGTGCGTCGCCAAGTCAGAGTCACTCGGTCTCCGTGGCGGGATATGCCATTAGCGCTAGAGAGCTCTCGAGCGCCCAACTTTATATTCAAGAGCCTCTTTAGCGACCGGCGCTCGGCTCTCCTCAGTATTCTCCGTCATGTTGGGCAAATATTGTTCTAATCCGCTCGCGTCCTCGGCCGCCTGTTTTACTTGCATTCGCTACAGGAGAGTGCTACGGCAAATCCCCGGGCTTGTGCGCTCTCCCGCCTGCGTGGTTGCTTGCGCGCACTTGATCACGGAGCCACTCTCTTCGCCTCCGTCTAATTCAGGGACCCGCGCCGACTCGCTGCCAGAGGGACCCCTCCCTCCCCAGATCGCAGGCTGCCTGCCTGTCCATCCCCTCCCCGCCTCCTTTCCCCTTCCTCACGCACAAGGGGCTCATACAATTACAAGAAGAGTAATTAAAAAATGAAAGTGGCACCTATCTCTCACCACTTCTGTATGACACCCTGGGCTCCCACTCCCAGAAACCCAGTGATCCCTCGGTTGACAGGTTGAAGGCCTTCCATTAGTTTAAAAAGAAAACAAAAGAAACACGCAGGAAAGGGTCTTGGCAGCACGCTCCCACCCTTTCCTCCAGCCGGGAACCCGTCCACTGCCAGTCCTCTCTGCTCACCCCGGTGCTGGGTATTGACGGAGGGCACATTACAGAATTCACAATTTTCCCCTTGTCTGGACACCGCGGTGCCCGCTCACCGTCTCTCCCAGGAGAGTTGCAGAGTTCTGAAGCGCAGGTGAAAAGTTTTGGGGGGGTGGGAAATAGTTACTATTTATTATTCCAAATTAGTTTGTTTCCAAACCAAAAGGCAGGAGTTTCTGTCTGGTGCTTTGGAAGAAGCCGATAGCCTTCCTAGTTTAGATATATAAACTATCACTAACATTGCTGGGTATTTCGAAATAAAAGGGATTGGAGGACCATACCCGGAGTGAAAAAAGAACAGTTCCAAACGAGAGTAGAAAGCGCTGTAGCCGGCCAACGCAGAGAGCTGAGAAAGTAACCGGGAGGAAAGTATCTGAAAATAGTGGAAACGAACTGAAATTCGCCAGGACTTGAAATTTACTAGGGGCCGAAATCTGCCGGGAGTTCCGCCCTGCGGGGGAAGGCCAGAGCCCGCGCGACCTGTGAAGCCCCGGCCGCCGGTCACTGAAAGCCGCGCAAAAACGGACAAGTGTCGGCCCCGGAAACTTCCAGGGGTCCAGCGCCCGGACTCGGTCCCCAGAAGAGAAGGGGACCCTCTGCCCTCCCGCGCCGCTGCCGCTGGCGCCGCCACCACCCCTGGAGATCGCTGCCTCTCCAAGACCTCGGGTTCCCGGCGGAGGCGCGGCGAGCCCAGACGCTCTTACCTTCCAGAGGGAATCCCGTGCGGGGATAGTTCTGCCCGGGAGCCGGACGCATCATCCTCGGTACGGTGCCGGGAAGGGCCGCCATTCTTGCGCACGCCGGGGACGAATCCAGAGTCGGCAAAAATCGCTTCCCGTCCGCTCCCTTTACCCCTGCTGCGATCTCTTTCTTTCCTCCTTCTTCCACTTCTCTTTTTTTAACCTCTTCCCCCTCCTCCCCTCCACACACGC
>NC_048228.1:13377152-13430954 GCF_002007445.2 Ailuropoda melanoleuca | reverse complement strand
GGCGGGGCTGGGGGGACGCGGCCGGAGGCAGGGCCCCGGCCTCGGACGGGCAGAGGCGCGCTCTCGCGCTCCGGGCCAAAGTTTCTGCGCCGAGAGGCTGCCGAGTGGATTCTCTTTCGTATTTATTAATATATTTATTCTCGCGCTCGCTCGCTCCCTCCCCGCACTCCTCTCCACGCCTTTCTCCAGACCACACTCACGACTCCCTCTCACACCAGCTTTCACACCCCGCCCCCCACAAGGCTTGGGGAGGGAAGGAGGTGGCTCTCGAGTTTCGGGGCTTGAGGGGAGGCGACAGGGGGTGACGGGGTTGGAAAGAGAAGAGGGGAAGCAGGGTAAGTTGTGCAGAAGTGCTCAACTGGAGGGGGGGAAAGGCAGCCAACGAGATCTGATAGGTTCGGACTTTTCTTTTATTCATGAGGAGGGAAAGGGGCCAGGGCGGAAGGGAGCCGAGGACCAATAACGAAAAGAAATCGCCAACGAATATTTTTTTTCCTCTCTCTTTTCTAATCCCCGGCTCGACCTCGTTTTTGGGGGGAGAATTTGAACGGCCCGTTAACACATAGGGAGCGAGGCCCCGGGGGCTGGGGGACGGCGCAGAAAGGGAGGGGACCAACTTTGTGCAAGTGTCTTTTTTTGACGAATGGGCCACATCGGACGAGTGCCCGGCCCCCTGGTCGCCCGCCTCCCCTCTCTGCGTCCCGGCTGCTTGGGAATGTCTGCCTCCGGTTGGTGGCTCCTCTGGATTCTCGCCTTTTCTCTGGCCTCCCAGGGTCAGAGTCCGCTGATGATACGTCTCATTCTTCTCGCTCACACACTCTGAAATTTCTGCCAGTGGGGCACACGGGGGACCCGCCTAGGGTGAATTCAAGGGAAGGGTTTATGACTTTCTCTGTGAAATAATGTCTCAGCCCCCGTGTCCAGTTCTTGCCCAGTTTCTTGCAGCTCTGAGAAGCCCAGAGTGCTCAGAAAACTGGGTGTGCCAAACGTTAGGGACTATCTCTCCTCCCCTCCTCTTCTCCTTTCCCTCACCCCTGCGCAACCGGGTCTAAACTCGCCTTCCTCTTCAGGCCCCTGGCCACAACCCAGAACCCCTTTCCAGCGGGCAGTCCAGCGCCCTGAGGCTGTCAGCAAGTGGGCTCCCAGGATCTGGGAGGGAGGCGGGTCAGGACTTGGTTCCACCTTGAGCCCATCAATTCTGATCTCCTCCGCTCAGAATTTAGAGGGGGAGGTGTCCCAATTAAAGGGTCAGGGGTGGGGGTGGTGACCAGAGGTCCTGCAATTCTGCGCTCTCCCCAGCCCGAGTGACCAGACGCCCCTGCCCCTGGACACGAGTCCTGGGGGCGAAACGCCCTCCCAGCGGGGCAGGACGCCAGGACTGCAGGCCTTTTGTCTCCCCCGGGAAAGAGCGTCTCCGGCCCAGCACTGGAGGCAAAATACAATAAAATCAACCCAGCCCTCCAACTCAGCCCCCACCCCGCAGCCCGCCCCCTGCCCGCCCTCTCCCGGTCCTGGGGTCAGCCTTGTCTTGGCCTGGGGGGGCTCTCCTCGGGCTGGCCCTAGTGTGCCCCCTCCCCTCCCCTTTTCCTCACCTGTGACCTTTGCCCCTCTCAGCATGTGACAGACTCCCTCCGCTCCCTTCTCTCCCAGCACGAGGGGCTCATCAGGCTCTTGGCGGGGAGGCGCTCTGGGAATGGGGGCCTACGGAAAAGCAGTTAAACCCACACCCTCCGGTGGCTTCAGAATTGAGGGGGGGCTCAAGTCGCTTTGGAATTGGAAAGGGAGACACCCGGGTGCCCTGCCCAGGCCAGGGTGCCGGGCTGCCTGAGTTATAGGGGCCCTAACAAGGTTTTCTTTTCTTTTTTTTTGTCTTTTTTCTTTTCTTTTTTTAAGATTTTATTTATTTATTTGACAGAGAGAGACAGCCAGCGAAAGAGGGAACACAAATAGGGGGAGTGGGAGAGGAAGAAGCAGGCTCCTAGCGGAGAAGCCTGATGTGGGGCTCCATCCCAGAATGCTGGGATCACGCCCTGAGCTGAAGGCAGATGCTTAACGACTGTGCCACCCAGGCACCCTGCTAACAAGGTTTTCTAAGCCCCTTTCATTGGAGGTGTACCCCACTATCCCCACAGTCCCTGAGAGAGAGAGGGAGCTGAAGTTTGAAGCCACGGTGTGTGTGTCTGGGGAACATGAGCTCGATTTGGGGCCCTTCTTGTCTTGCTGGGGGGTCTGGCCTGCCTTGACTTCCAGGGGTGGCTATGTGTTTTATATATATGTGTGTCTATTACAGATACACACGCACAGATAGGCACACGATACATCCCACACACATATACACGTGTATATTACAATATGTTGTACGTTCACTCACTCATTCATTCATCAGGAATTTCCGTCCTGGCTTGGAAGGATTTAAGGCACCGATGCTCCTTCTCCGTATTTGTATTTGTGGGTGGACCCGGGAGTCAGTGCCTGTATCTGGGTGAAGGTGGGTTTGTGTGTAAGTCTACTGTAGGTCAGTCTGGGTAGCCCTGTGTTTCTAAGGGAGGGTCTGTGTCTGTGTTTATGTTTTGGGGTTGCTTCCATGCTGCCTTGGCTAGCTCTCAGCGCAGTCAGGAAGGTGTTTAGGTCAGTTCCTGGGGCCAGGGAAGACTTCTGGAGCGAGCCCTGCAAGGATCCTGGAGGTTCCACTTCAGTCCCTCCTCACTGACTTTGTGGCGGGTGCCTGTGCAGCTTCCAAGCTGAGTAGGGAAAGCACACAGCCTGACCCCTCAGTTCAGGGCCCACCAGTGGGCTGTGGCTGGGGCATTGAGCCCCAGGTGTCCTGCGCGGGGGGGGGGGCACCTTACCCCTTGCCTGGTTCCCGCGGTGCCCTGCAGAGGACCCAGCAGAGGGTCCAGTTGCCAGGGAGGCCCTGAGCAGTCTCCCCTAAACCCTCCGCTGGAGGCACCAACCCTGAGTTTTCGAAGCTTGGGGATTCCGTGGGTTCCTGCGGGGCAGGCAGAGGGGGAGGAAGGGGGGTGTCTGTCGGAATGAGCGTGGCCGTTCTCGCCTGTCGGAGACCAATTTCACAAATGATTTTTGCAACAATTAAGAAGTGTGGCGGGGTGAAATGGCGATTTCACATTCAGCGGGGGGAAAGGGGGGTTCACCTAGGAACTGGGGCGGCTGCAGCTGGAGGTGGGGGAAAAATCTTTCCCTCTCTTCCCAGCTCCCCTGGCTAACCCCCTTGCCCAAATTCTCTCCCCACACACATTCATCAACTCCTAAGACTTCCAGCTGCTGCTGTAAGCTCGGAGGGGCTCAGATCTGCATTGTGTGTGCTGGGCTGGACTTGGCCTGGAAAGTTTCCCTTCTGCCCCTTACCCTAATCTCTGCCTCTCTCCCTGCTTCTTTCCTGCGTCTTCATCCCTCCCTCTTCCCCTCTCTCTCCCTCTTGGTCTGCCTGTCTCTCTGTCTCTCTTATGCACATTCATGCATGCATGCATGCATGCGTGCGCGCGCACACACACACACACACACTTTTCTGTCTCGCAGTCTTTTCCATCTCTTTTTTGTCTCTATCCCCTTTTACTCCTTGACTTTCTGACTTCTCCCCAGCAGTTTTCCTCTCTCCATCTGTTCATTGTGTCCACTGCCTCCCCCTCCATGGTGTCCTGAAGTATGTAGGGGCTTCCACTCCACACCAGGCTATACCTCCAACCTGTTTCCTGGGAATACCTTTTCTTTGGTCCAGATGGGGTTGGGCAAAGACCTTCCGGAAGGGTCCTTCTGCTTTGCATCTAGTTGGGTTGTCTCTAAAGGAGCATCTCAAAAGTACTCCTGTACTCCTGCTCTCTGGCTTGGGTAACTGATCCCTACTTCCACCTCTCCCTGTCCGGTCTGTCCCCCACCTCCTGCCCCCAACACCTCCTTTTAAGGGCAACGACAATGCTCCTAGAAATTCCTCCTCCTAAGCTCCCCAAATGAACCCTCCCAATGGGAAAGAGAGACCTACACCCAAGGATCAGGACCAAGATGCCAGGTTGACATCAGCTGGGGGAGCTGGCCTTTCTCTGGCTGCTTCCATCCCAGTCTGTGAATCAATGGGTCCAAAGGGTGAAAGACTGAGGGCCACACCTGGGGCTTCCTTGTCCCTGCCCAGTGGTCCCTTCCCCTAGCCCAAGGGAGAGGACACTCTTTATTTTAGATCCCTGTGTGACGAGCACTTTTTGAAAGCGATTACCCAATGAGTCTTCCTTTAAAGGGTGATAAATCCACCTTGAAAACCAGGGGTTTTGATTTTCGGTGGGCCTTTTGCATTTTCAGAGGCTCTGGCCAAAGACGTCAACAAATGGAATTATTCAGTCTTCAAATGTTTGATAATGACAGAGGAGGGGGTGGGGGTGGGGAGAGAAATGGAATCCCCATGAACAAAGGGCCTTCTGGAGGCTGCCTCGGTTCCGGATGCTGGGATTCCTCAGTGCGGCCAGTGAAGGGGGACCCTTGGACAAGAGCACCTTTCCCTCCCTCCCGCAATCTTCTATTATGATTTCTCTCCTAAGAAGTTCCGCTCTTGGAAGAGCGACCTTGAAATATCTGTCCAAACCAGAAGAGGAAGGGGAGGGAAACTGGGACATTTTCTGGCTTGACATTTCCCTTTGCCCCAGAAAAATAAAACAGTACGAAAATAGTACTTGTTGGATTTCAGTTCCCAAGGTAAATAACAACAATAACAGTAATAGGCTTCTCCCTGGCCCACCTCTTCCTAGGATCTGGGTGAGCCTCTTCCCACCACCCTTCTTCCTGGCCTTGCTCCGCCCTCCCCCTCACCCCTCTCCCCTCTCCCCTCTCCTCCTCCTCCTCTTGCTCCTCTGGGCTCCTGCTAACTGCTTTCCACCCACTTTCCGAAATGGAATCAAGGCCATTTGACAGCATGTTCCCTATTATCCGTAGAAAGCGTCCCCTCTGCCTGGCAATCCCTGTCTTCTTTTCACTCCTGGTATGGGGATGAGAGGAGGTTTCTTCCATTCGGGTAGCCTAAAGGGAATGGAATGGGGGCCGAGGTGACCTTGTGTGTGAGGGTGCATATGGCCATATGTGTAGCTGAGAGCATGTGTGTGTAGCTGTATCAGAGTGTAAGAGGGCATGTGAGTGTGCCTGTACGTGGGTGTGCACCCAGGAGGGCACATGCATACCTGCAGGTAGGAGGAGCTGGAGGTGTGTGCGCAACCAGAATCCCGGTGTCCTGGAACCTTCGGAGAGCATGAGGAGGGAAGGCTCCTCCCAAGCTCCCAGCTGCCCGGACAAAAGACCAAGTGTCTGGTGGATGGCGCTGTGCTGCCTTCTCTGGCCCCTTTAGATCACCACTCCAAGTTCAATTTGCGCAGAGTCCAGCGTTCCTGGGTTGTAGACCGAGCCCTTACACAATTAGTTATCACAGCCGAGCATCTGTGGAACCGGCAAAGCATTTTCATTGAACGAATCAGAGGGGGGTGCTGGCGCCCAGCTCTGGCTGGCCTGGAGCTCCAGGCCGTGCACAAATTCCAGGGAAGCCCACAAGCCCAGACTAACTTTCCCTCCAGGCCCCCAGGCTTTTGGGGGGTGGGGTGGGATGGGAATGAGGACAAAAGGATCAAAGGCTGCCTGTTTCCCCACCTCAGATGGCTAAGGGGAGGCTGATGGAGTTGGGCTCCTCTGGTTCAGGGCTCTCCTCCTTCCTGGTCTCCTCGGGAAGCCCCTTCCTCTATCATGGCCTCCTCCGTAGGGAGGGGTCTTTCCTCTCCTGGGTGCAGGAGCCCTTGTTTCGTGTGTTCACACTTGTAGTCCAAGCGCCATAGGAGATGCTCTGTGAATCTTCATTGGCTGAATGAATGAATGAATGAATGATTCTAGCACCAGCAGGATATCTGGACTTGGGAAAAGGCTGGGGAGACCTGGGCTTGAATCTTGTGAGGCTGGCGATTCGCAGTGACATCGAACCTTTGGTGTGCGCCTTCTGTGTGCTAAGATCTCCTGGAGCCCTTGGAGTGTCTGGAGGGCGGCTAGGCACACCTGCGTGGTAAAGACGCTCTGATGGAACTCAGACATGGCTGATGTGCAGCGTCCTAAGTGGCCGTGATGAGAGCTGTTTGCGCCTCGGTCCGCAGCCAGTACTCGGGGCACGCCGGCACGCCGGCTTCCTCGGCTCCCGCTTCCTCTGCAGTCAGCCACTGGGACCTTTCTGCATTCATCTCTGCAAGCATTCTAGGGCTGAGCTCAGTGTCTGGAAGAACACAGAGGGTGCTCGATAAAAGGCAAGTTGAATGATTGTATTACTTTTTGCTCTTGGGCGCCAATATATATAACTAGCAGTTTGGAATGCCCACCCTGTGCCAAGCATCAAACGGCAGGCAAGCCTGTTTATCTCAAAGTCCCCATGTGTGGTGGCTATTGGTGTCTTCTGTGTTATAGAGGGGGAAACGGAGACTCGGGGACGTGCAAGGTCAAACTAAGACTGGTCCAAGGTCAAAGAGTATCAGGTGGTAGGGAAGGAATTTTAACACAGGCTTCCTTGACTCCAAAGTCTGCTGTCTTTCTTGCTCCCATGTAGTCGCTTGCTGCCTCAGTTTCCCCTTTTATAAACCAGATGATCCCTGGCACTGAGCACAGAGACTGGCACATGACAGGTGCTCACAGGTGCTACTGAATGAATGAATGAATGAATGAATGAATGAAGCTGAAACGTTCTAATGACCGTAGCATTGAATGTCCTGCCTCGGGAGTCCATGGGGGTGGGGCTAGGGGATTCAGGATCAGAGCATGCTGGCTCGGTGAGGGAGCCTTTGAGATGACCTTGTCTAAGGACTTTTCTGCTTCACGAGCCCACTTCCCTCCTGCGGGCTCTGTGGAGGCCAGAGGGGCTTTTGCCTGGCTAGAAAGTGCCTGCCCTGAGGGAAGAGGTGGCCAGTCTGGGGGTTACCCAGGAGCCCTGGCGGGTTCCAGGTCTTCATTGAAATGTATAGGCAGAAGGGAGGGCACGCTGCATATTTGTCTAGGTGAATTAAAAGCACGATCCCCATTTCCCAGAGGGAGCCATTGGTTCATATTTATACATTTAGTCTTACAGGTGTAAAATAGGTTTCCTTTATGCTTATATAATAATTTTTCATTTGAATTTCAAGGCTTTATTCCCTTCTTTGGATTCAAGTCTTCCACCTGAACCCGATTCTCTCCATAACCGTTAATTCCTTCATCATAAAAATGAATTCCATCTAATTCTCTATAGTGACAGTTAGAGCAGATCAAAAAGTGCCTTTGCAAAGGGGCTCCCCCCCGCTTCTGCCATTGTAGTTTTCAGCTGGCCTGTTCTCCCCACCCCCTCCCAGTGCTGAGTTTCAGAAACCAGGGCTGGGAGCAGGAAAACTTATTTCTCTCGCTCAGGAGGGCTGTGCGTGTGCGCGCGCACTCGTGCATGGGCGTGCTGTAGAAAGTGCTCCTCGGTTTCAGAAAGACAGGACGATAGCAGTGTTAATGGTGACACGGTACTTACGAGCCAGACACTTGCTAGGCACTTTGCATACAGTCTGATTGATTGCTCGTACACATCCGTGAGGTAGATACCATAACTTCATAAGACAGGTGAGAAGCCAAAAGTCCATAAATGTGAAATAAATTGTCTGGGGTCACACAGCGAGGAGTTGGTAGGGCTTAAGATTTAAAAAAAAAAAAAACTTTATTAAATATTTCACACAGACGTTATATAGGATGGGTCCTTCCAGACACAGCTGACACCTTGACACAGTTGTCCCCTCCCGCATTCCCTTTCTCTTCGTCAAGAAGAAACCACAGTCATGAATTTGGCACATTTCATTTCTATACATTGCTGTCGTAGGCTGAATCACGCCTCCCAAAGATATTGGGTCCTAATTTCTGGAGCCTGTAAATGTTACCTTACAGTGTAAAAGGATCTTTGCCAGTGGGACTAGATTAAGGAACCTGTGACAGAGAGATGATCTTGGATTATCCGGGTGGCCTAAAATGCCATGACCGTGTAATGATGCGAGAGGGGAAAAGGGGTGATTTGACACAGAGGAGACGGTGCTGTGCTTGAAGAGGCAGAGATTGGAGGGATGTGGCCATAAGCCCAGGAGTGCTGGCAGCCAGCAGAAGCTGGAAGCAGGAACAGATTGTCTGCAGAGCCCCTGGCAAGAGTGTGTCCTGGGACACCTTGGTTTTGGCCAAGTGTTAGGGTGACTTGGGACTCCTGTCCTCCGGGACCATGAGAGAATAAGTTTCTGTCGTGTTAAGTCACCAAGTTTGGAGTTGTGTGTTACAGCAGCCTTAGGAAATTAACACACATGCTTTTATGAGTTTACTCCATATTTACAGGAAAACCTGTACTTTTCAGTTTATATAATGGTATGCCATGAATGCCACTCTGAAACTTCACACAGTGTGTTTGAGATTTATCCTTACTGACACCAGGAGTTTTTTTTTTTTTTTAAGATTTTATTTTTTTATTTGAAAGAGAGAGAGCATGAGCAGGGGAGGGGCAGAGGGAGAGGGACAAGCAGTCTCCCCCCTGAGCAGGGAGCCCGACTTGTGGCTCAGTTCCAGGACCCCGAGATCATGACCTGAGCCAAAGTCAGATGCTTAACTGACTAAGCCACCTGGGTGCCCCAGTAGTGTTGGTTTAAAAGCAGGAAAAAAAAAAAAAGAATCTAATTTTCCGGGCAGATACAGCTGGGTCTTGCCGGGCCTCATTCTGCCCTGCAGAGTGCCCTGCTGCACCTGCCTCCCTGCACTCCCAGGTCCAGGGACTCTGTGAACACGGATTTGCCATGTGTCGGATTCACTGGAGCAGGGGGAAGGTGTGGGGACCTGGGTCCGGGTGAACTCAGGATTCTGTGCTGTTGAATGAAATAGCGTGATTGTGAGTGTGGGAAAGGGGCTGGTGATAAGTGTCCCTGGCTTTGTATGATTGGTTTAAGTTGATACACATTGATGAGAAAGTACAAGTTGATACAAAGTAAGTTTTGTTGGACACTTTTATGGTCAATGGAGTTTTTATGTCCATTTTTAAAAACTTGATTCTCGCTTCCATATTGTGTGGAACAGGGGCAGGGTGTTATCAACCTCAGATGAAGGAAAACGGGATTAGGGTGGTGAAGTGGTTTTCCTGGTGTGCTAGAGTGAGCAGGTGACAGCAGGGGTTAATCCAGGTGGGTTCAGTGAGTGGCGCCCTGTAACAGGGTGCGGGATTTGAATTCCGGCACTTAGCAGGGCTCAGGAAGGGACAGTTTTTTAGGGTTTATCCTCAGTTGAGTGTTATTTTTCCTCTTGAGGTCCTGGGCTATAACTTACATTCTACCAGAAATTATCAGGGAAATTTAGAAAAGCAAGCAGCCAAACCAGTTGGCTGGCATCAACTGTTATAACCAGGGGGCTTGATTTATTCCTTTTCTGGGGGTCATTGGGGCATGATGACCTGTGACCTGGGCTGCCAGCAGGGGTAGGAGCCCAGCAGATTTGGGGTCATCTAGGACGTCTGGACAGACCTGATAGACCACTTTCCAATTGGGTTTTTCATTATGTAGGGGGCAGTAAATCAAAGGGACTGCCCCAGGCTACAAACTTAAAAGGGCCCCAGGCTGATGGAATGGGGCTAGGAGGGTACTGATGGGGGGAGAGTGAGGGCACCTCTGGCTGGTTAACAAGGGGATCTGAGGGGAACAAAGTAACACACAAGGGGAAAAAAACCCACCAAAAATAAAATCAAGAAGTAAATGACAGACCAGAGAAAATGCTTTCAATAGTTCAATGTCTTTGCTATATAAAGAGCTCTTGCAAATCAATAAGGTTGATGCTCCATCTTTAGGCAAAAGGACACAGACGGGCAATTTATTAAAGACATACATCTTTAATACATGAGGGCTAGAAGTATATGAAAAATTGTTCATCTTACCAGATACTTAAGCAAAGCAAATTAAGACAGTGGTGTACCATGCCCACTCATGAAAGTGGCAGTTGTGAGGGGAAAAGAAATACCCTCCAGGGTTGCTGAGGGTTCTGGAAGCTGGGACTCTCATATACTGTTTGTGGTGGAGAATTGGTACCAGCTTTCTGAAGGGCAGCTTGCAAAGTATGTTTTAAAATCTGTAGAAATACTTAGAACCATCCTTGGGATATCACTGTATACTTCTAGGAACTTATCAGGCACATGTGCAAAGATACAAGTATATTCATCACAATATTTTTTTATAATAGGGAAAACTGGGGGGAAAATCTCAAACAATGTAATATTGGCAAATATATCATGAACCATGCATTTGATGGAATCCTCTGGAGCCATCGTAAGACACATGGTAAGAGGTGACACTTGTGTAATGTTTCTTTTGCTTCATGCTAGCAACCGTCTAGCTCAGTTAATCCTCACCACTGTTCGAGATCTAATATTATTACCCCTATTGTATTGGCTAAGAAAGTGAGCCACTGAGAGGTCCAATAGCTTGTCCTTGGTCCCCTACCTGGTAAGTGGCAGGTACAATGTGAACTCAGGCAATCTGGCTATAGGGTCTGTGTTCTTTTTTTTTTTTAATTATTTTTATTTTTAAATTTTTTAAAGAGAGAAAATGGGAGCAGGGGGAGGTGGAGAGGGAGAGAGAGAGAGAGAATCTTAAGTAGGCTCCATGCTCAGCACAGAGCTTGATGCAGGGCTTGATCTCAAGACCCTGAGATCATGACCTGAGCTGACATCAAGAGCCAGGTGCTTAACCGAGTGAGCCACCCAGGCACGTCTAGGGTCTGTGTTCTTCACTGAGTGAATAGATGATTCTGGGCGATGCCGGTGGATCTGGAACGGCCCCATTTTTGTCTCTGTAGAATGCTGTGCTGGGTAGGAGTTGGGGCAAATTGTATTACCTCTCAGAATTTTTAATCATCTGGCAAAATGTTCATGAAAATTGAGTGAAAAAAAAGAGCAGCAGCTTCCAAAACAGCATGATCCTACTTTATTTTTTTTTAAAGGTTTTATTTATTTGACAGAGAGAGAGAGAGCGAGCGAGCACGAGCAGGGGGAGGGGCAGAGGGAGAGGGAGAAGCAGGCTCCCTGCTGAGCAGGGAGCCCAACGAAGTCCTAGCACCTTGGGATCATGACCTGAGCTGAAGGCAGATGCTTAACTGACTGAGCCACTCAGGTGCCCCAGCAAGATCTTGGTAAAAAAAAAAAAAAAGATACATATATGTAGAGAAATAACCCTAGAAGAATGTATGGCCACATGCTGAGTGCTACTACGGGGTAAGATTATGGGTGATACTGGTTTTCTTCTTTTTGTCACCACGCATTTTTCTAAATTTTCTGTAATGAGGATTATACCTTTAAACAACGAAGGCATCTACATGGAAGTTATTACAATGAAAAGAAACAGACTTTGAGGCCATCTTCATGCCTCAGCACCTAACTACCCCCAACCCAATATCAAGGCAAAGAAATCAGTCTCACAGGTCACTCTTGATGTTCCCCTAGACCTTGGCCATCTCTTCCTTCCTTTCCGTTTGGGGAGTGGGCAGGCACGGGTGTGATTTGCCTCCACCCAGCAACAAAGAGAGCATCCGAAGCACATGTCTGTCTAGCATCATGATGGGCCAGTCCCGGGGCCAGGCACCGACAAGCAACAGCAAACGGTCCTCTGCCCCTGGAGTCTGTGGCAGAGCTTGGGTGCCGGTCACCTCTGCCCGATGTTGAGTCTTGTGCCTGACCACCATATTATTCTGCCCCCAGGTGAATAAAGTTGTTGTTGTTTTTTTTTTTACCCTTTTGTCTGGGCCATTCGAATAGCTTCGATGGGCTGGAGCATTGATTCTCAGTGTGGTCCCTGGACCAGCAGCATGGGCACCACGGGGAAGCTGGTTAGAAATGTGACTTCTCAGACCCCACGCCAGACCTGCTGTATCTGGGGGGGTGGGGGGTGGGGTGTGGTGGTGGCAGCAATCTGTGCCTTCAAAAGCCTTCCAGATGATTCTGAGGCATGCTAAAATGTGAGTTACCAAATCAGAAGGATCATTGTGCATGTTTAGAGCCTTCGAGGGTGTGAGAGCCATTTCTCATTTTCTCAGATGCCCCCAAAGTGACTGGCTCTGCTAAACTCGTTTTTGAAATCCTGGAGACAGGCTCTGGAAAATGAGTTCGTCTTCTCCATTCCCCACTCCCCTCCCCTCCCTCAGAACGCTGCTGACAGCTGATTAATGGGGAACGACTCTCCAAAGATTTCTTTACATATATTAGGTTAGGAAAGGCTTTGAAAACTTTTTGTAGCAATTGTGTCTGCAAAGACTCCCTCCATTGGCTCTCCTGGGGGATGGAGAAGTGGTATTTGTCTCCTTTGAATTTAGACAATGATTTCTATTCTTATCCCTCTCTGGGCAGTGCTGGACCGGGAGCCAGGGAGCCTGGGTACCCACTTGGGCTCCAGTAGAGATCCACTGTATGACCTTGGGCAAGTCACTTCCCCTCTGGGTCTCAGTGTGCTTCTCTTCTTAATTATGGGGTCAAATGGTCCCTACACTTGCATCCATGATTTGAAACCTGGAAGTTTTCTTCTGTCCCGAATGTCCAGAGCTGGGCATTATGGAGAAGGTTCATGGAAGTGTGTCTCACATATTGATTAATTTTAGGGAAGAAACCCATGGGGTTGTAAAGAGTGTGTGTACTTGTGTGCATATGTGTGTATCTGTACCCAAAACACTGATGTGGGTGAAAGTCCACAGGAAGGAGGGTGCATATGGATGCAGGTAAAAAAAGCAGCTTTCAGTTTTCTTTATTCCCTGAAAGACATGTTCACAGAAAAGTGTTGACTGATACTGGGTAGCTGTGATTTGCAAAATACGGGCCATTCAAATGTGCTCATTGTCAAGTCAAACATATTTTCAAGTACTCATGGACACCAGTGGTTTTCCATTAAAGCTGGGAATCTGCATTAAAGCAGAGCTTCCTTGGGGCGCCTGGGTGGCACAGTGGTTAAGCGTCTGCCTTCACGCTCAGGGCGTGATCCTGCCGTTATGGGATCGAGCCCCACATCAGGCTCTTCTGCTGTGAGCCTGCTTCTTCCTCTCCCACTCCCCCTGCTTGTGTTCCCTCTCTCGCTGGCTGTCTCTATCTCTGTCAAATAAATAAAGTTAAAAAATCTTTTAAAAAAGTAAACTTTCACTAAAAAAAATAAAATAAAATAAAGCAGAGCTTCCTTGGAATGAGCTGGGGGTCCTTTAAAAGCCCTTTAGAAGCAAATTCTTTATTTTTCCTTCAGGTGAAAAGTAAATCCTAGAGGGTGGGGAAGGGAGAGGGTAGTAGTGAGGAATCCTCCTTGAACCATGCGTCCCACTTTGTATGCCACACTTTGGACCCCCCCACACCTGGGGTGGGAGTGCGGAGGTGTGGGAGCCTGAGCCAGTTGCCCCTGGCTGCAAGTGGTTGGTCTCATCTATTTATCCCAGTTATGATCCATTTCTGGGCGTGCTATGATGTATAAAAGGTTGGGAAGTAAGCACCTCCATCTTCTCAGTGGTTCACATCCAGGGTCTGGAAGGAAAAGAGCACCTGCTCTTGTCTCCGGCAGCTGGGTCATGTCCCCTGACCTACAGCTGGGTTATAATGCCCGCCAGTCCACAGTTTTCACCTCACACTGGGAGTCTCCGTGTACCAGCTCTAGGCCCCGGGGCACTGCTGCCCAGCTGTAAGCCGGAGCCAGGGATCAAGATTTCCAGCAGCCCTATCGGCTGAGCCTACTCTGCACAAACAGTCCATTTGGAGTCTATTACCCCCGGTCCTATATAGATACCAGTTGTCATTCCCAAGCCACAGAGCCAATAATCTTAATCTTCAACCCTGCAGACACTCTAGGGTTTAGATCCCCTGATTTGCCAGCTCTGCGATATTGGGTGAGTTAGTGTGCCCCTCAGTGCCTTTATCTCTTCATCTGTATAATGGGGATGTTAGCAATGCTTACTTCTCGGGGACTGTTGACAGATGCAATGAGATAATGTTTGAAAAGCGCTTAGCACAGAGGCTGACAATCAGTACTCGTGCAATGAAGTAATATTACTTAAGTTCTTCACGAATGTTTACAGAGCCAGATGTGGTGTCTGTCCTCAAGATGCTGTGTAGCCAGCGGGGCAGTGCGGACACAAGAATGAGAAACTGGGGGGCGCCTAGATGGCTCAGTGAGTGAAGCGTCTGCCTCTGGCTCAGATCATGATTCCAGGGTCCTGGGATCGAGCCCCACATTGGGCTCCCTGCTCAGCGGGGGAGCCTGCTTCTTCCTCTCCCTCTACCCCTCTGTGCCTCTCCTGCTGACCCCCTGCTTGTGCTCTCTCTCTTTCTCTCAAATAAATAAATGCAATCTTAAAAAAAAAAAAGAGAGAGAGAGAGAAATCATTCAAAAGAGCTTGGGCCCTGCAGCCAGGGATCTGCGTTCAAATTCCCACTCTCCATTTTCCAGCTGTGTGACTTTGGGCATTGGTAGAGTTAAAACTGATTTGGAGGGTCGTCCAAATTGGCAAATAACCAGCCCCGAGTGGCCTGAACACAGGGTTAAAGTCGAACTCGCCCATTTGAACCTCAGGGGATCAAGCTTCTCTTTTCCCTGGTGAGGGATTCCAGTGGTTTGCCCAAGGACACACAACCAGTCAAGTGGAGAGGCGGGAGTGGAGGGAAGACTCAGGGAGAACCATCTGCATTTAGATCCAAGAGGACACTCTCGACCTTCTCTGAGAAAGAAGTCCATCACAGGTGGACTGGGGGGATGGACAGACACATTCCTGGGGGAGGCTATGCGTCCTCCACAGCCCCACTGCCTCACTCGGGTTGGGTTTTTTTCTATCGCTCTGTGCAGAGGCTGCATCTTCGGGAGGTGGCCAGGAGCAGCCCGCAGCCCAGAAGCTTCTTTGCCTGTGATCTGAATTTCCCCCACTGCAGCTGCAGTGACAGCCAGAGAGCAAAGACGCGTTTAGACCATTTGCAAGCTGGAAGCCATTTCAAAGGGAAAGCTGGTCCTTGATATCTCCTGCAAACATTTGGAAAAAAAAAACTTTTTGGATTTTAAAAGCAACACTCATTCTTTGCAAACTGTAAGAACAAAATCAAGAGGGCCCATCACAAAATCGTCCTTGCATTTTCAAGTATTCACTGCCAGTATTTTCCCTGTACCTACATTTGCAATCATACCATGGGTTCAAGGGCTGTTTTACTCAAATGTGTGTGAAATGTATCTTCGTGTCCTTGGTTTTTTTTGTTTGCTTGCTTGCTTGCAGACAGCATGTGTAATAGCTATGCAACGTAACATTATATGGACAGAGTGCCGTGTCTTTAGGACTCAGTTGAGACTCAGGGGCTGCTTTCCCCTTTCCCAGGATAAATAATGCTGGGATGAGCCCCCGGCACACCTGTGGAAGAAAAGCCTTCCCTCTCAGCCCCAGGGAGGAGTGAAGCCCAGTAGGCTCCCTGAGCCGTTTTCCCATGGCTTGGAGTGGGACCAAATGCTTGGGCTCCAAATGCTTGAGGCCAGACCCTTCAAAGAAAGGACTTTCCCCCTTCTATTAATTGGGCAATTTGGAAACCCAGGCTTGAGTAAAAATATTATTTTTCCCCAGTCATTCTCAAATTGCTTATTCACCAAGTTAAAGCAGCCAGTCAAAGCGAGGGAAAAGAAAACAAAACCCCAAACTTCGAACCAGCTGTGCTGTGTTGTGTAGACAAAATAACCCTTTGACAGACCGATCAGATCACCTTTTCGACCTGTTGATTCTCCATAACGTTAGCGAGACTCAGCTGTCCCAGTGGTCTGGGTTTTGTTTATTTCTTCTTTTTGCTTTGTTTTGTTTTTGCTTGGTTTGTTGTGCAAACAATAGTCCAATATTAGAGATGAAATGAAAAGAAGAAAAAGATGGTCACACACACTCCTAGCCCAGAGGAGTCAGACTGGTTCTGCCCGTCCTCTCTCCTCCCTCCCTCCTCCCTTCTTCCTTCCTCCCTCCCTTCCTCCCCCTCCCCTCCTCTCCCCTTCCCTCCCCTCCTTCTCCCCTTCCTCCTTCCCTCCCTCTATTCCTTCCTTCTTTCCTTCCCTCCCTCCCCCCTTTCTTTTTTTCTTTCATTAATCTTTATACATTTTTAAAAATTGTGGCAAAAATCACATACATGAAATATACCATGTTTTACCATCTCACACTGTACAACACAATGGCATTCGATACCTTCACAGTGTTGTGCACCCGTCACCACTATCCACTTCCAGCTCATTCTTGCTCATACAGAAGGAGAGTGGCACCCATCAGCAACCAGTCCCCATCCCTCCCCTCGACCCCAGCCCTAAGCAACCACTAATTTACTTCCTATCTCTTTAGTGCTTCCTATTCTGAGTATTTAAGTCCTATAAACGGACTCCTACAATATGTGTCCTTTGGTGTCTGGCTTCTTTCACTCAGCATGACGTTTTCTTGGTTCACCCATGTTGTAGCGTGACTCAGGATTTTGTTCCTTTTTATGGCTGAGTAACATTCCACCGTTGGGTTGTACCACTTTCGCTGTTTTGAATTGAGCATCCATCAGGCAGCCTGGTGCAGCGGAGGGCAGGGGGCGCTGGGGTGATGAGGCTGGCTGACAATGGGCAGTCAGCACCAAATATGACAGCCATCTGGGGAACGTAGCCTGTGTAACCACAGAATTAGCCAAACTGGCTTCTGGATGAGGATACTAAGTGGGTCATCCACATTGGTTGGGAATGTTAGGTTTCTAATCTTTAAAAAGGAAATAGTATCATTTTTGAAAGAGTTGCCATGGGGATTAATTGGTTAATGTATTAAGAGTTATTACTTTTTCCTATCAATAGGATTCATTCAGTCGCTGACATTTCATTTAATTCACACAAAAGTCCAGCTTCATTTACTCACAGAGATACTTGGCTGAGCCTGCTTCCTCTCCCACTTGCCTTTTATGGCTGTTGAGAGGATGGTATAACTTATAAGAAACTGCAAGCCATAAAAATCTCCAAAAATCCCTTTAAAAAACCCCAACAGGGATTAGCTTTGGTTTGGTTTATATGCCCACTTCCTATAACAATAAAACATGATTAAAATGAGATAAAAATTCTATAGGCCTATTTTGGGACGGTTAAAAAAAGGTATAGAGTAATCAAAGATGAGAGTGGGGCTAAGAGTTGAATCAGAATCCTGGGCCAAGAGAAGCTGTGGCAGTTGAATATAAAATTTTGCTCTGAGCTTCCTAGTGGCCAAGGCAAAAAAAGAAAAGCAAGTGGATTTGATCGATCTGATGCAGGGTCTCTCAACCTAGGTACCACTGACATGTTGGGCTGGGTAAGTCTTTGTTGTGGGGCACTGTCCTGCACTGTCCTGTTAGGACGTTAAGCCTGCCTTAAGGCACCTGCCCTGCACCCAGCTGTGACAAAGACGTCCCCAGAGACATCTGGGGGACTCAGTCAGTTAAGTGTCTGGCTGTTGATTTTAGCTCAGGTTATGATCTCAGGGTCATGAGATAGAGCCCCTGTTGGGCTCCATGCTCAGCACAGAGTCTGCCTGAGATTCTCTCTCTTCCTCTCTCTCTGCCCCTCCACCCGCACTCTCTCTCTTTCTTTCTAATAATAATAATAATAATAATAATAATAATAATAATAATAATGATAGGGGCGCCTGGGTGGCACAGCGGTTAAGCATCTGCCTTCACGCTCAGGGCGTGATCCCAGCGTTCTGGGATCGAGCCCCACATCAGGCTCCTCTGCTGTGAGCCTGCTTCTTCCTCTCCCACTCCCCCTGCTTGTGTTCCCTCTCTCGCTGGCAGTCTCTATCTCTATCAAATAAATAAAATAAAAAATCTAAAAAAAATAATAATAAATGTCTCTGGACATTGCCAAATGTCCTCCAGGGGTGAAAATTGTCCCACGGTTGAGAACTGATGACCTAATAAAAGGACACAAACCTTGACGTGGGGTCTTTGGATTAAGGACTAAACAATGTGACCACCAGGGCTTTCAGGATCAGGTCTCAAAACCCAAAGATAAATTTTAACCTGTGATGTGCTCAGCTCATGAAGACATCGGCCTTAGCCCCAGTGACTGCCATCATTGGTGTTCATCTTCTCTGAGTGACACTATCTGTCCCCCCCAACCATGACCATTTCCTTTGGTTGCACACATTTGCCAGATGTTGGGCTGAGCCCCTTGCATGCACCTCATGAAACTCCTAGATCACATCTTTGCATGTCATCGTCACCTGCATTTTACAGGTGTGGAGACTGAGCCGTAGGTGGCCAAGCCGCGTGCCAATGATACCACTAAGTGGCAGAAAAGGACATTTGACCCAAGGTGGCTTGGTCCCTGTACCTTTCACTGCTAGAGCGGTGGATCTCCAATGGGGGCTAATTTTGTCCCCCAGAGAATCCTAGGGACGACTTGGAAATATTTGTGGTGGTTACAGCAGCTGGGGTGGGGGTGGGGAGCTACCGGCATCTATAGTGCCCAGAGGCCACGGTGGATGCTAACAAGCCCAGAGTGCATGGGATGGCCCCAGCCATGATCGGTGCCCCGTGTCAGTGTTGAGCCTGAGAAGCCCTGCCCTGGGGCCTGGGCGGTGGGCGGAAGGTCTGCCGGGGAGAAGGTCCATCGGGGAGAGGAGCCCCGAGGCGTAGGGGTTCTGGCAGAAGAGGAAAGATGGTGAGTGCCAGCAAAGGGTCTGTGACAGGTGACACTTCTACTAACTGGGCTTGGGGGTCCTGTCCACCTCCTAGAAAAAAAGACCCAGAGCTGGGTTTTCCCTATTTCAGCCAGCATCTGCACAGGCCCCCGAGAGAACTGCCACAGCATGGGAGCTCCTCCAGAAGTCTTTCAGGTTCTGGACACATTTCTTTCTTTCTTTTTAGTTGATGAGGAAGAGTTGGAAGATGAATGTATGATCCGAGGCCTGTGGAACTGTCCGAGGTAGTGGCGTGGAGTCACGGGGCGGGGGATGGAGCCAGGCAGGACGGGATCCGGGCACCACCCCTCCCTGCCCGATGGAGAGGCTTCCTGGGCCTCCGGGGCCATTCACTCACTGCTCCTTCTCCGGCCCCTCTCCGCACCCTGAGGATAATAGTACCAGCCACGCTGTTGCTGGGAGGACTCGGTGAGATTGCGTGCGTGGCAGCTGGTGCGTTAGCGCGCATCATCCTTGTCATTGTGATGATCGGAATCAGAGATGACCTGATCCGACCCCTGGGCTCACAGATGGGGAAAGTGAGTTCCAGACAGGCAGCCGTCCCAGTGGCATCCCCAGCGGACGCGGGCCGGTGCCGGGCCCTCTCCTGGCCCAGGGCTTGTTCGGGGGCCCGTCCTGGACGGAGCAGGAATTTCCACCGGAGATCGGAGCCGGGTGTGGAAATGTCTTCTCCAGCCTTCCCCTCCCTGAACCAATTTGTAATTAGTGGCTTGTGGCCAGTTTCTCCCCGCCTCCGAGGCAGACCTGTAAAACCTGTATGAGAAGCTGCTGTGGGCCGGGCAGCTGGCTGAGCGGCCAGTCTCTCTGTTCCGGCCCCTTTGTCCCTCTGCTCCTGCGGGAGGGGGCCGCCGCCCCATCCCGGCCCTCCCCACCTCAGGGCCCTTTCCTGCTGGCTGGTAATCCTCTTGTCTGGGCTGTAATTTGTGAGCGGCTGAGCCCATCGTGGGCTGTGGTGCCCTGCCTGGGGCGCTGGGGTTCCCAATGGTTCTCTCAAGAATCTGGGAGGTGCTTGGTGGGGGTGCCGGAGCAGGGGGTGGGGCGGGGCGGCTGTGGGCAGAGGCCGGAGGAATGAGGGCGGCAGTGGGTACCAGGCCCAGCCGGNCCCGCCGGGGCCCCCCCCCCCCCCGAGGCCCCGTGGGCGATGCCACTGAAGCCGGAGTTCCGGGACTTGGGGCGTCTCTGCCACAGCTGCTGACTTTGGCAAAAAAGAAATCCTCCTACTTAATACACTCTCCTTCCAGATGGGGGGGGGTTTGAAGTCGGCTGTGGAGCGGGAAGACAATCTCGTTACTAATGCACCATAAAGTACAATAAATATTCTGCTGACAGACTCCAAACCCAGGAAACAATTCCAAAACCCTAAAAAAAAAATAATAATAATAAAGAAAAGGAACCCACACCTTCCTGAAGCCTCTTTCTCCTTCGGTAACATTTTATTCAGATGAGAAGTGAAGTCACGCTCCCTCCCTGTCTCCCCTCCACCCAGCACCTCTCTTTTGGGTCAATATCTTCTTCTTGCATGCAGACTCCTCTCCGATGGGACAACTCATGGTCAGCGCAGCCCCCGAGTGGGGTGGGACTTGGTGCCCTGGTCCCAAGCCCTCCTGATGGACTGGGGCCTCCTCAGAGCCTCCCCCAGAAGAAAACCGTCCAGCCCCTTCTTTCTCTGCACCCCACAAGCATGCCTGGTTTCAAAACCACCTCCATTTTTTCATTAAATCCGAGAGTCAGAGGGAGGGAATGACCTGGCTATTCAATTAATTTTTTTTCCCCCGTTCAAATTGTAAGGTTCAATTTCCTTTGGAGGAGCGAGTATCTTGCAGGGGGAGGGGGTTGAAAAAACGAAGGGCTGCATTTGAATGTTTGGTCTTGATAGGAGATAGGGACCAGCATGGAAAATCATCTTTATCACCCCAAAATGGAAGGTAAAGCATGTGGCCTGGGCTGGCATACCAAACGGCCTGCGAGCCCTTATCATAATCCCAGGAGTCGCCCCCCCCCCCACTCTGTCACCTCTACTATTCCAGGCAAGTGTCAGCCGTCTTCCCTGCTGTAGAGAGCTAGATAGCACCGAGCTGGGCCGGCGCAGCGGGCATAATAAGAATTGGAAATTGCTCCCAAGGAAAGTTTCCGAGGAATTAACTTTGGGTGGGTGGGGGAGGCCGTGCAGGGGTGGGGGGGGGCTGGAGGAGGAAGTTGAGGAGCCCGGCAAAGACAAGAAGATTGCTGGTGGCGTCTGAGAAGGGAGGGGGCTGCCTTGAATTTATCCAGAAGGGATGGATCGCTCTGCATGGGAAAGACCGGTGGGCCATCACCAGCACCCATGGGGCAGCGGGGGCTTTGGGACCCTAGAGACCCCCAGCTGCCTGAGAGAGGGGATCTGAGGTCTCTCTCGGCAGGTGCCAAGTCTGCCAGACGGGCTGGGCTGCGTGTCTGTCCCAGAAATCGTGGAGCTTTGGGTCGGACGGGGCTTTGGTCTGATGCCTTTGCTGATTCTCCTGTGAGCGACCTCCACCCTATCCCGGCCTGTCTCAGGCTGCCTGTAAGTGCGAGCCTCCCTGCCCCCCCTCCCGGTGCAGAGGGCTCCTGGGCCTACGAGACACTGCCTTCCAGCCCGTATTCATAAATATTGGTGCCTGGCGCCCTTCCAAGCACTGGGTACCCAGCCCAGCATAGGAGGGCCAGACGAGCTTGCAAAGTCAAGGTGAGCGGGATAAGCACCTTCCTGGACACAGACGCACGAAAAGACCAGCTAGGTGAGCGAGGAGTGCTATAAAGAATAGGAAATCAGGAGGCGTCCTAGGCAGTGGAGCAGCCGTGTTTTAGCCCCATGCCTCGAATTCTCCCCTGTAAAACGGGATGGAAACACCGTGTCTCCCAGGAGGTGAGTTAGATATGAAGGGATAGCACTCAGCCCAGAGCCTGGTGTGTAGTAAGTGCTCAATAAAGCTTTGTTCAGGATCCATTACCTACTGGGGGCAGTGCGGGGGGGGGGCATCGGAAAGCTGGCAGATGTCCCCACTGGGGACAGGAGAAGGTTGGGATGGTTCCTCCAAGCTTCTATTGAGTGCATAGGAGGAACGAGTGGAGCTGGGCCCCCTGGATTTGAAGCCTGGGAACTTGGGCAAGGACCTGCCCCCTGGCCTCAGTTTCCCCATCTGTAGACTGGGGATGATTAGTTTTGTTGCAGAGCTCTGGTGAGGTTTGGATGTGCTCTGTGGAAGCTGCCCCACCCCAGTGTGTTAAGTGAGAGCTGTTCTTATCAAAGGGCCTGATTCCCATTCACGTCTGTGCCCCTGGAAGGGGTGGGTGGGCTGGGTGTTTGGGAAGGAGCTTGGGCTGGGGACTAGATCCCTGGTTTTCTCCCTGGGTGGATACCCCATGCAGGGCTCACATGTCCTTGGTGCAGAGCTGTAGGGCCACACGGGGGCAAAGGGGCAGGCACAGTGTATCATCTGTTGATTTGCGGGGACCCTCAGGGACACCGATGAGGCAGGATACCCAGAGAGGGTGTATGAACTTCCTAAGACCACACAGCAAGCTGGAAGGACTCGGGCCCCAGACAGTGGCACCTGCCTGGCCCAGCCTGGTCCTCGCAGGGGTGTGTAGAGGGGGTGGCAGGGAAAGGATGGCTCTTCCGTTATGGCTCCGGGGGAGCCTGAGCGATCATCCCAGAGTAATTGGGTGCTAATACTATTATGCCTCCCATTTCATACTTCCCACGTCCCCAGGGCTGTCTCTGAGGATCTCAAAGCCCTTTACATGACAATGCCACCATTAACTCATAAATCCTGCCTGGCCTGCTGGGAGGAGAAGTGGGTGGTATGACAGAGATGCTGAGGAATTAACCTCAATTATTTCCTCTGATTCAGACTTCACCGAGTTGTCAGGTTGGCTCTGGGGTTTGTCAGGCTCTGGTTGCTGCTTGCGGGGTGGAGGCCAAGACGCCGGGAGGGGGCTGCTGAGCGGAGCTCTGCTCTCCAGCAGTTTGTTTCGTGATATTCAGGACATCCCTGTGGGTTCATATGCCCACTTCAAAGCAGGAGAGACTCAGAGATGCGCGATGACTCACTGACGGTCACACAGCGAGGAAGGAGCGAGGCTGGAACTGGACCCCCAGCTGCCGCTCGGTCCTCAGTACAGGGTGGTCTCGGAGGGGAGCAGGGCAGGGGTCAAGGGCCTGGCCCTACGGGATGGGGCACCTGTCTTCTGCCAAGGTGCTGTGAGACTCAGGGCGGTGGCTCCCTGTCTCTGAGCGGGATCCCTTGAGCTGACGCTTCAGGGTCAAGGGTCAAGATCTTAGGTTTAGTGATTGCTTCCAGATTTGAAGGGGTTGCCTTGCCCCCCGCTGTTAGGGAACCAGGGGGCCCCTGAGGGAACACGGTAAGGGGAGAGGGTGGCAAACTCATTTGTGCGTTCATTCATTCTTACCTATGATTGTTTTCGGCGTGCTCTCTCAGTAGGGTGAAAGGTAATGGGACAGACTCCGGGGGCAGGCTGCCTGGGTTCAAAATACCCTTCCTCTGTGGTCTCGGGCAACTTCCTTCATCTCTCCAAGCCTCAAGTGTCCTCATCGTTAAGATGGGCTGCTACAGTGTTGTTCGTTCACCTGGCCCACCTCCTTCCTCTGAGCCCGGCCCTGCCGGCCGGCCTGGGGTACAGCCGTGAATGAAGCAGACAGGATGGGCAGAGCCCATGTGACCTGGCCGGGCAGGCAGGTAAAACACGTCAGGTAAATCTTGAACCACCGGGCGACGAGCATGCTCATGGGGGTGTGAAGTGGTTGTGGGGATTAGACCAGATAATCCACACAGATGGCTTCGTGTGGGGCTCGGTGCAGGACGCTGTTTACTTAGCACCCGAGGGGACTCTGGTGTGCCGGGCACTGTGTTGGGGGCTGGGGACATGTGACACGCACAGCTGGGCACGCAAGATGCTTGGTCAGGGTGGCCGGCAGAGCCCACCTGCCCACCAGCAGATGAGGCTTCTCCTGGTGGTGGGCTGCTCTGCCTTCCCACCCCCTGCCCTGGAAGGAGGGGACGCGGAGCCTCTACCAGAACCCGGAGACTGGGCCCCTGGGGGCACATTGCTGGGGGCGGGACCATGTTTCTGTAGCAGCAGTCTCTTGGTCCAGTGCTGCAGGGAAAGAGGACCTGGCTCCCATTTCACAGTTGTGGAAACTGAGGCCCAGAGGAATGATTCGGGAATTGATGCAGAGACCACAAGTGCAGGGGCTGGGGAGGAGCCTTTCGCCTCCCTCCTTGGACCACCCCAGCGAGCCGGGGGCAGTTAGAGATGGCCAGGCTTCACCACTTCGTGGAAAAAAATTGTTTCCCACATGTTTGTCCCGTGTTTGTTTATTGCAGGGCTCAGGATTGTGGGTGAGTGTGGCTTGGGCTGGGAAGGGAGAGACACAGAGTCTGGGTTCGCGTCAGCCCCACCCATTCTAGCCCTAAGGGATGTTGGGGAGTGGGGAGAGGGGCGTGCCATACAGGGCAGCTGAATTTAGCAAGTGAGAACGCAGGATGGCTGGTCAAGTTTGAATTTCACATTAACAATACATAAAATATATATATATATGTGTGTGTGTGTGTGTGTGTGTGTATTAGCATGAATGTGTCCTAAACATTGTCTTGTATTTTATCGGGCCAGCCTAGCTGTGGAAGAACTTCTGAGCCTGGGTTTCCCTGTCTGTCCAAGAAATCTTTTCTCATAACAGAGATTAGGAAGGAGACGGTCCCTGACTCTCCTGTACCTTGATGCAGGGGCTGAGCCGGGGATGCCTTGGGGCGCATGGGACCGTTATCTTCCCTGTGTCCCCTCTGAGGCTATCCTCTCCAGGTTCAGGCATTGCTCTGTTGCGGGGGGCAAGCCGGGCTGCGGGGTTGGGGGGACTTGCATCCATCTGACTCCCGCTCTCCTGCTTCTGAGTGGAGTCACCTTGGGTCCGTCCTCGGTTTTGTCTCTGTGTCATGGGCCCAGTCACAAAGCCTGACCCACAGGGTTGCTCCGATGACATCATGGGTGGGAGATATGCTTGTATTTTAACCAGAGTTGCTGGCTCCAAATGAGCCTGCCAGGTGAGCTGCAAGCTAAGTCTGCTGGGGCAGGGCATGCTGGACTCCTAGTCCAGTGCTCAATCACTTGGGATTTCCTCCAAAGAGGCATGTGGGCTATTATGGAGTCTTAGCGCTGGAAGACTCTTTGGGGGACCACTACTCCGGTGCCCTCTTTTGCCTGGAAAACAAGGCCCAGAGATTCCATGCGGCTACCCTAAGGCCACACAGTGAGTTCCTAGCTGACAGGGATCAAAAGCCTGGTGTCCTGAATCCCAGACCTACAGGCTTTTCCCCTCCACAATGTTATGGCTTGAAATTGAATTTAAGCATACCTTTCTGGAGGCAAAAGTTCATTCTGTACGAGGCTCTACAGTATGGCGGAGAAACGGTAAAGGGTCTCAGGGGCAAGAAACAGAATGCATGCAGCAACACACGCAAACAGAGGAAGTGTGACCCTGGCACCCCTGTCCTTGAGGTTCCTCACTTCCGACAAGGGAACCCTGAGAATAGCATTTATGATCCATTCAGTTGTCCTGTCCTAAAGTCCCTGGATCTGCCCCAAGGTTTGTTGTGTTTTTCCCAATCTGGGCCTTGCTTGGGAGGAGTCTTCCCCTCCCTGGGACTCAGGACCATTAACGCCATCAGTCTCATCTTCTAGAGAAAGACATTTGCATATACTTAGCGTCTAGGAGCCAGGTGATAGATGTGAGAGGCAGTGGGGGCTGTGTTCAGAGATGTCCCTCTGCAGGTACCTCTCAGCTATTGCTCTGTCTGCTTCTGTCTCCAGATCCTTCTCTGTGATTCCCGGTCTTCATCTCTCTGGTTGTCTTTTGTCTCTCTGCCTTTTTCTTTCTCCCTCTCTTCCCTCTCCATCCTCACCCTTCTCCCCTTCCCACCACTCCCTTTTCCCATCTCCTCCTTCCCTCCTTCCCTTTTGCTGCTAAGTCTGTTTATCCCTGAACCACCTTTCCTGCAGGGAGATGCTGGAAAGCCCTGGCTCCAAACCAGTGCGACCCTAATCTTCCCAGCAGACTGCCTGAAATGTAATTCATGAGCAGGGCTCTCCCGGCTTCTCCATCTTGCAGCCTGGGCAGCACAGGCCCCCATGGAAGGAGCTGGGGGGAGCAAGAGTGGGACTGCGGCTGACTGCCCTGGGTCACCTCTGCTCTGTCTGCCCATCAACTTCAGTTCCGGGTCCCTGGAACACAGTTGCCCCTGGAACACAGTTGCCCCTGAAACAGCAAAAGATTGCTTCCCTCTGTGGGCTGTGCAAAGCTCGGGGACCGCGTGGAATCCACGGGATTAGGCCAAGACGTTCATGCATGCGTTGATTCATTCATGCACGGGTTCATTTATTCTGTTTCATGTTTCCCCAGCACCTTCTATGTGCCCCGCTCCACTGCTGGGAGGTGAGGATACCATTTGCAACACAAAGAGGCCAGTTTCTGTTTTGGGAGCTAAGGGTCTGGTGAGGGACAGAGATAGTAATCTAATAGTTACTTAAGATCTTCTTTTAGGGGCACCTGGCTGGCTCAGTCAGTGGAGCATGTGGCCTGACCTCAGGGTTGTGAGTTCGAGCCCCACGTTGGGTGTAGAGATTCCTTAAAAATAAATAAATGAAATCTAAAAAACAAACAAACAACAACAACCAACATCTTTTAGATCTAAAGATCTGGTCTAAAGGAGAAGTACCTGGCGTCTTATAATATGGGGGCTTGACTTGGTCTGTGGGGGGGGGACACGTATGGGGAGCCACTCCCTCTTTTTTGAGTGGTAACGAATCATCATAACACTATTCACCAAGGGTTTATAAAGACAGGCACTTACAACCCCTTCTCCTCCGCCATCACTTTTGATCCGATTTTTATTTTATGTGGGTTGACTTTAGATAACCGTCTACCAGCTGATGTGACGGGGCTCTGCTGGCCCCCGAAGGAGTCCCCAGGGATGCACACTGCTGGCAACTCTCAAGGCCGCATGCATACTCGACGTACTCCTCCTCCTCTCGGACCCCTGCACCAGCACCGGGGAAGGCAAACTCTGCTGCTCTCCCCACCACTGTTCCAGATGCAGGGAGGAGTGGAGAGAGCAGAGAGGAGGTCCTGGGCTCGGCCATTGGAGGATTTGGGGCCAGCCTCGGTCCCCTCTTTGGACACCTGTTCCCACCTGTAAAATGGGCTACTAGGTTCCAGTAAGGCGATCTCACAGAATCTGCTGTGAGGGTCATATGAGGCAATTGATATGAAAAGTGTTTCAGAAGCTCCTGGAACAGTCATCGCACCAACTGCCGTCTTACCCATCAGGGACAGGCCCCAAGGAGCCCAGTCGCAGAAGGGAGGTGGGCTCCCCCTCTCTCTAGGACAGAGGTCCCCTTCCCAGCACCGCGCTGCCTTCTCAGCGGAGCAATGCTGCCACCTAGTGGTCATTCCACTCCTTTCTCTGCGCAAAGCAGAGCTGAGCCACGTTTGCAAAGCTCACGGCGGTCAGGGTTTCTGTATGTGGTCACTGGAGGGCAAATATTGCAATGGTGAAAGAAGGAAATGAGGATATAAGGTCCCTGCCCTTAGATAGAGCGATTGGTCCTCAGGCCCCTTGTCTCCTGCCACTGGATTTGGCCTGGCTGAGCAGAGCAGTCCTCCTCTGGGCTTCAGCTGTTGAATGCCCGTTACCGCCAAAGGCAAGAAACTCATTCATGGGAATCTGACCCTGTTTCTACTTCCTGTCTTCCTACAGTCTATTCTTCACCTAGCTTCAGAGTGATCCTTTTAAAAGTAAATCAGATTAGGCCACTACTCTCTGCTCGAAATCCTACAGCTTCTAGAGTAAAGCCAAACCAGTGTCATGGCCCACGTGACCCACCTCTCAGACCTCACCTGCCCCTTGCACATTCCATTCCAGCCACACTGACGGGCCGCCTTGCCATGCATTAAATAGTCGTGCTTCTCCTGCCCCAGGGCCTTTGCACGTGCTGCTCCCTCTGCCTGGCATGCTCTTCCCCACATGGCCTGCCCCTCATGTTATTCAGCTCTCTTCTTAAGTATCACTTGCTCAGAGAAGTCTTTCCTAACTAAGCTAGTAGCCTCCATGACTTTTCTTCCTCCTTTCCTACCTTACTTTCTCCCCCGGACTCAGAATATATTATAAACTTGTATGTGTATATGGGACAGTGGGAGAAGACATAGCTTCAGAAGCTTTCTGGTCTGAAAGGGGAGACGTCACTCAGGTCCTCTAAGGATTCCCCGTCTGAGGGGGGAGACGCAGCTTCTGCCTTAGGAGATCTCCTACTCAGACAGGGGCCCCGGGAGTACCTTGTTGGAGGCGGGAGCTGTAACCCCCATGCGTGGCACCTGGAGCCTAGGTTGCAGGGAGGGGCGGCTGCTGGGATGAGTCAACAGAATGCTGCTGTGAGCTTGTCAGCACGAGATGGCGATTTTCATGTTCTCCCTACTGGATATCATACGAGAGGTGATTGAAAGGTCCCCACAAACACCATCTTCGGCCAAACTAGAATTCAGAAAACACAGACTCAAAAACAATGTTTAATGGTTGTCCAAAGCAGCTACAATTGGTATAAAAGCCACATGAAGAGAAGGGGCACAGAAACCATGTGAGAGGGTATCGTAGGCAAGATTGTTCAACCACTAGAGGTCTCAGGAAACACACTTCCTGTCAGCCAGGGGCTCCCCCGGCATGTGATAACATCTCTATCTCGTGGATCCCGCAAGAGCAGAAGGAGTTGCGTACAAACGGCCAGACCAGGAGCACCTGACTCTTGCTCGGTCCATAGTCCAAAGGGACCAGGACAGCAGTCATAAAGGTATTCGTAAGACAGGATAGTCTGCCTGCGAGATCTAACTGAGGAAAGACAGTGGGACGCAGGAGTTTACATGGAGCTGAGCGGTCCTTCAAGCCTCATGGCGCCCCAGGGGCCGTGCTGACTGTCGCAGAGCTCAGCGAGTGTCATGGGTCCCACGGAGTCTGTCTGTAGGAAACTCATGGAGAAGGTGAGCTCCAGCCACTGACGCATGACTAGCAGAGAACTGGGGTGTCCTGACTGCTGCTAAGTTTGGAATGGAGGCTAACGTGAGAGTGGGGGATGGAGGGACAGAGAGAGGGGTCTTGACAATGTCAGCGACAGTAGTCTTGATGATGTTGGAGCCAAGGCATCAGGGGCGCCCGGCTGGCTCAGTTGATGGAGCATGAGACTCTGGATCTCCGGGGTCATGAGTGCGAGCCCCGTGGTGGGTGTAGAGTTTACTTAAAAAAAGTTACAAAGCAGAACTGATGCATCCAACAAGAAGTGTCAGGATGGGACAGAGAAGAGTGTGTGTGCTGAGCCCTTCGTCCGTCGTGGCTGGGGACCAAGAACGTCATTCAAAGTTGACAAATCAAAACAGAAGTCTAAAACCATGGAACAGAATGCAAGAAATCACTGAGAAAGGAAACGTCAGTGCCTAAAAGTGGGATGGTGGGGGAAGAAACACGTTCATCTTCTCATTTCCTAAGACACGGTAGACCAAGAATATTATAGAAAGTTATAGACAAAAATCTTTGTAGGGTGGGAGAATCGCATATAAAGCAAAGAGAACAAACTGCATTACCAGAAATATTGAAAACTCCCTAAAAACAGAAAAGAATGTTAGACACGTCAATATGTGTACGTGGATTTCCTTGCCTGGATGAAGACATGCGATCAGATTGGATTCCCGAGCCAAATGCAGCTGCACGCCCTGTGGAAGGGGCAGCCCTTAACCGGAGTAACTCAGAAAGTAAACGTAGTTGCAAGTCAAACCGAGCGGAGGTATCGTGGGCAAACGCAGGTAAACGTCTTGCTGTATCATAGTAGACAATGTGGAGTTCAGTCCAAGAGAGTATCTAATGAGACAAAGAAAGGCACTTTGGAATATACGAGTGTGTGAGCCACAGGGGAGGGGGCAGGAGGGAAGGACAGCGAAGTCCTAGGTAACACGGTGGGCGTGTCTATGACCCGGAAGTTACATGAAATACACAGAGAAACATCCCTCAATTCTCTTTCCTTATTACAGTAGATAAAAGATACAGAGAATCTTTGCAGCTCCATGAATCACTCATCCACTGCCTGATGGTGGAGACAATGTCACATGTTTGTACCCGTCTTGTAGTGGCAATTCCTGTGTTGTTGAGGTTAAAACAGACAACTCATAACAAAAAGAGCCCCTCCCCCCACAAACTGCTTGGAGAGCAGAAGTCTACCTGCCTCACCTGTAGGCATTGTGAGGTGAGCTGCTTCTTTGGTGGGGCTTTCTGGAAGCCAGATCCCTGCCAGTATGGTTCTCTGCTCCCTGTAGAACACTGCCATTGTTTGCATGGTTGACCTGGGTCGCTGTGGGTTCCAGAAAGAGGGGCGTGGGAAGAGAATGGAAGAAGAACACCGTCTCTGAACATGGAAGGGCGGCGCATGGACCTCCATCAAGGGCCGTTGGTGAGCACTTGGCATCATGTGACCTAATCTAATTGCAAGGGAGGCTGGGGGATGTCATCTTGCCATGTGCCCAGGAGGAAGGGAGGAACGGATTGGAGCAGACAGCTGGTGGAGTGGACATCAGTACCAGCGCTTTAGAAACTATTTGCTAGTATCTGCCAAACTCATATGCACATACCCTGTGACCCAGCCATGCTACTCCCAGGAGGGCCCAACGGAAATGAGCTCATATTTGCACCAAGAGACACGAGCTAGAATGTCCACAGCAGCATGACCCCTACTGGCCCTAAACTGGAAACAACGCAGATAACCATCAGAAGCGGATGCTTGTGCACATTGTAACATAGTCATGCGGTAACAAACTATATGGTAATGAATACAAACCAAGGAATAGCACGAATGGATCCAACCAGCATAGTGTGGAAGGAAGCCAGATACCAAAGAGTAAGTACGGTGTGATTTAAATGACAACATCCGACGCTTGGAAATGCTCCTGACGGCCCACGTGGGGAAAGTAGCTCCTTTGGGGAGGGTGGGTGTGGAGGAGGGGCAGGAGGGGAGCTCCTGAGGTGCTGGTCATTTTTTGCTTCTCAATCTGGGTGGCAAATTCACGGGGCTGTTCCCTTCGAGAAAAGTCACAGAGCTATACCCTTCATGATCTGTGACTTTTCTGAATACATGTTCTATTTCAGTAAGTATTTTATTTTTTTATTTTATTTTTTTAAAAGATTTTATTTATTTATTTGACAGAGATAGAGACAGCCAGCGAGAGAGGAAACACAAGCAGGGGGAGTGGGAGAGGAAGAAGCAGGCTCATAGCGGAGGAGCCTGATGTGGGGCTCGATCCCATAACGCCGGGATCACGCCCTGAGCCGAAGGCAGACGCTTAACCGCTGTGCTACCCAGGCGCCCCTCAGTAAGTATTTTAATGCACAAAATTACTGAAAGACAAAAAGATTTGTACAAGTGGAAAGATACATCATGTTTCAGGAAGGGGAATCAACCCCATGAAATTTTCATTCTCTCTCAGCTCATTGATAAACATACTTTGATCCTGGGGAAAATATCAAGTTTTTGCTGAACTAGGTATGTTTATCCTAACAGTCCTATGAAACATCAACCAGTAAGCACAGTGAAGAAAACTCTAGAAAAAGGAGAGTACGTATGGAAAGGACGAATCATAGTAGGAAGCTTCAATCATCAAAACAATGTGGTTTCGACTCATGAATTTGCAAATGGACCAATGAAATAAAACGGAAAAACCAGAAAGAGACCTAAATTCAGATGGGCATTCAGTGTTTAATAGAGTCACCACCCCAAACAGTGAAGAAAAGCCGAATTATTCAACAAATGGGTGGGACAACTGGAGAGCCATTTAGGGGGAAAAAAATCTGGATTCCTATTTTATACCAAAACAAAGTACACAGGAATGTGAAAATGAAGCCATAAATGTTTTAGAAACAAACATGGAAGGATTCCTTTATGACTTTCAAGTGCGGAGACTTTCTGATTGTAACTCAAAAATCTAGAAGCCATTCAAAAGGTTGATTCATTTACTTACAAAAAATAAGGTTAAATAGGGGAACCTGGGTGGTGGGTAGGTCAGTTAAACATCAGACTCTTGATTTTGGCTCAGGTCATGAGCTCAGGGTCATGAGATCGAACCCCATATCGAGCTACGGGCTGCGCATGGAGCCTGCTTTAAATTCCCTCTCTCTCTTTCTCTCCCTCTGTCACCCCCACCTCTGCAGAATTCCCTGCACACACATGACATGGTTGCTCACCACTGCATTGCTTATAACTGCAAATTGTTGGAAACAGCCACGCCCAGCAACAAGAGACTGATTCGTTAAACTATGGTCCATCCATACAGTGGAATGCTACTGCCAAGAGAAAAAAATTAAGAGGAAAACAGTGTTTTCAATATTTTACATTTTGTGTCAAAAGGGGGACGGCCAAGAATCTATGTTCTTATTGGTGTGGGTATGCCAAAGAAATGCCGGGGAGCTACGTGAGAAACTGTGAACAGGGGTCCCCTGAAGGGGAAGGGTGCTGAGCATGGGCGGATGAAGGACCGGGGAGCAGGGAGGAATTTATCCTACATGCATTTTTTATGTCTTTTGGCTTTTGAAGCATGCGAATGTATTAGTGATTCAAAAATTAAAATGAAATGAAATTTACAATGAAACTGCCTAAGGACCCACGTTTCATACGCTCGTCTCTGTTCTCAAACGCACGCTCTCCGACACATTTAAAAATCCAGATCCTTTCTAAGAGTGGTTTCTATCTGGCTCAGCTATCGTCTTCTCACAAATTGGAAACCTCCACTGATTCCCAGGATCCTCCTTCCCTTCTTTCCTCCTTCCCTCCACCCCCTGAGGCCTCCCCCCATCTCCTTCCCCTGCCTGGATCCCCAGAACATGCCCTTTATTTTAGTTCCTCTGGGATGTGGACATTTCATACCTGCACCTGTCTGGGTAACAGTGCTGCCCACTGGAGGATGCTTATACACTCACCTGGGTAGGGGATACCAGGAAAAGATGCTCTCTGGTTCACACAGGGAATGAACAAGGACACCTCTAACGGCTGACCCACCGCTGACCACCACTGGCGATCACATGGCTTGCCAGCTTTAGGGAGAAAGGCAGAGAGCAAAGATGGAAAGAAACCAGTTTCTTGGTCATACCCCTGAGTTACTGCTGGATCAAACCTGGCCTGACCAGACCTAATACCAGGCTGAACAGTTATGTGAGCCAGTGGATTCCCCTTGGGGCTTGAAATCAGATTGAGCCAAGTGTCCCAAAAGCATCCTCAGAAAGCATCTGACATCATTACTCCCATCTACAGCCAGAGAATGGAAGACAGAACAGACTGAGCTGTTGGTCACCTGAGTGGGCCTGCACCAGGGGTGCGTTCAGCTCTGGGCCAAGGGGTGTTTCAGCAACAATGACCATAGCTCTGGCCCGGCCGGGTGGGGATGCCCTGTAGGCTGTGCCTCCCCCTGGGCTGAGTCTGGAAATAGCAGTGGATTTCCACCCAAAGAGGGTGCACTGATTAACCTGCAAGCCCCCCTCTGAAATCCCAGGCTTTGTGGTGGAGGTTGGGGTTATAAGGGGCCTGGCGAGTCCCAGAGGGTCTCTAGGTGCCCCTCCTCGGACCTCTCTAGGTCAGGGGCATGTCTGTGCAGCTCGGGGCTGCTCGATACCGGACTGTTTTTTATTTTTGTTTTTAATTTTTAAAATTTTTAAAAAGATTTTATTTATTTGACACACAGAGAGAGAGAGCATAAGTAGCGGGAGCAGCAGGCAGAGGGAGAAACAGATTCCCCGCTGAGCAGGGAGCCCGACACGGGGCTCGATCCCATGACCGCAGGGTCGCGACCTGAGCCGAAGGCCTGAGACACCCAGGCGCCCCCCAGACTGTTTTTTTTAAAACAGCTTTATTGGGATATAACTGATACATTATAAACTGCACATATTTAAAGTGTACCATTTGATAAATTCTGATATATGTGGACATTGTTGAAATCATCACCAAAAATCACACTCATCTCCCCTAAAAGCTTCGCTCTGCCCCTTTGTCGTCCCGCGCCCTCCGGCCGTCTCCTGGCAACCGCTGATCCGTTTCCGTCGCTAGAGATGAGCATGCATTTTCTACATTTTATATAAACGGGACGGTACGGTACGTGCTCATTTTGTCCCGCTTCCCTCTGTAGCATAATTGTTTGGAAACTCATCCATGTTCTCATGTCTATGAATGGTTTGCTCCTTTCTGTTGCTGACGACCCTCTGTTGCCCCCTGATGGGTACCCCACAATTCTTCAGTTCCATTCACCTGGTGATGGGCATGCGGCTTGTTTCCAGTTTGGGGCCAGTTAAATAAAGCTTCAACGTACATGCCCGCACAAGTGTGTGTGTGGACATTGGCTTTCATTTCTCTTGGGTAAATACCCAGGAACGGAACGGCTGGGTCATGTAGTCGGTGTAAATTTAACTTTAGAGAAACTGCCAAACCTTTACAAAGCAGCTGTTCCATTTCGCGCTCAGCAGCAGGACACGAGGGTGCCGGGTCCCCCACCTCCTCCCCAGCACTGGGTCCGCTCCGCTTTTTTAAATCGTGCTCATTTGAACAGGCATCCAGGGACCTCTCTCTGTGGCTTTCACTGGTGTTTCTCTAATGACAAAGGAGGGGGAGCCTCTTTCCATGTGCTTGTTTGCCATCGGGCTCTCTTCTTTGGTTGAAGTGTCTTGTTTTCATCTTTGCCTGTGTTGAAAATTTAATTCTAGGCTATTCTTGACCTCAGACAGATGGCTGTGGCAGGATGGAGACTTCTGCAGCAATGTGGCCACTTCACTCCCTGCTGGCCACGAGCCTTCCGCATTGTTCTCGCCCGCCCACCCCACGTCTACCTGCTCTGTGGTTGGTCTCCACGCTCCTGATCTTCCTTCCCAGCCTTGCATTCCAGGATGCTCCAACCTCGGTTCACATTCTGGCCCCACCTCTCAGACGCTAGGTATCTTTGTGACACTGAACAGCTTGCTGCCCGTCTCTGGGCTTTAGGTTCCGCTTGGAACCCAGACAGATTACACTGGGTCATTCCTTGGAAATGTCCTGGCTTTGCCACTTACCAGCTGTGACCTTGGGCCGGTGACTTAACCTCTCCGTGCATTCGTTTTCCATCTTAATGTGGGGGGATGATATGGTAGCACGTGGCTCACAGGGTTGCCACGAGGACCATGTGAAATGAGACCCGTGGAGCCCTTGGAACAGAGCCGGCACACAGTAAGTGCTCAGTAAAGTGCAACTCTTTGGCAGTCTCGGATTGACCCCAGCTCATGCCAAGCTTGAGCTTTTGTGCAGGGCATTCCCCCGCAAGAAGCTCCCCTTATATTTTTTGTCCCATCCCTTGCTCAAAATGCAGGGCAATGTTCGCCTCCCCCAGGGAGCCAGCCATGATTAACCCCATATTCTTGTCCAAACTTGAGGTCATGTGGCCCAGACTCCATTTCCTGGGCCTGTGTTTCGCTTTGTCTATCTGTAGCTTTGTTTTGACGCAATTTTCATGTTGGTGTCTGGCCTCCTTCGAGGCTGAGGCTAGCAAATGCAGAAGCTTGGTTTCTTGCATCTCCCTGGGGCTCCCCGAAGGCAGAGGCTTGGTCTTTCCCATCCAACTGGGGGCTCTCTTTGGAAAGGGGCCATGACAACATACTTAGCCTGGGCCGGTTCCCAGTGTTGGCCAGAGGGTTTGCATACTCTGTTCCTGACGGCATGTCACAGAGCTTGTGTTGCGTCAACGTCCTGGGGCCCCAGAGGAGACGCCGACCGGAACTGCACTCGTCTTCGCTCTGCCCTCGGCCAGAGCAGCTCAGCCCAGCTGCCTCAGGGCTCCCAAAGGGGCCCCGGCCGAGCCTGGGAGTGAAGGCAGCTTTGACAGAAGGCCGTGGAGACGGCAATTAAATGTTTTCCGATGCCAGGAACAAACCCTGTATTGACTGGAGGCCAGAAGAATGAGACCTCTTGGGAAGAGCAAACGCTCTCCCCAGAGTCTCTAAATGGGTCAATACGTCTCTGGGAGGCAGGTCTGGAGGGAAGTTGCACGGGTGGCCTGGGAAGCAGCGATGGCTTCTCGAAGACCCCAGGGCCCCTGCTTGGCTCGCCATGGACCTGACGGTGGGGTGGGGGGGTTGCAGGCAGCGTCCTGGGCCCCTGTCTCTTTGGAGAGACAAATGTCATGGCCACAGACAGCAGGGCGTGGACTAATGGGGGCAGCACTGGATTAGAGGCCAGATGTGGGTTGACATTCCAGGGACAAGCTGGGATGCCTTGGGCAAGTCAGGCTGAGAACATTATTACGGGAAAAGGACCTCAGCGAAAGTTCTATGATGTTCTGCTACTTACCAGCTGTGTGACTTTGGACAAGTTACTAAACCTCTCTGAGCTTGTTTCCTCATCCAGAAGATAGGAGTAACACTAGCGGTGGCCTCAAACGGTTGATGTGGGGAATCATACAGGTTGGTTAGTGTTATTGTACACATCTCTTATTTTACAGATGAAGAGACCGAGGCTCAGAGAGGGCCAGTAACCTGCTCACATTTGCTCAGCAAGTCAAGCGTTGCTCGCAGGGCTCCTGAGGGGAGTTCCACAGGAGTAAGTGTTGGGAGACAGCTGAGAGGTAGCCTGAGGCAGTAAGAGTGCACAGCCTCGGGGTCCAGGTACAAATCCTGGCTTCGCCAAGCTATGTGACTTTGGGAAAGTAACTTGACATCTATGAAATTATTTCTCTGATTAGGAAATTAGTGGGGGGGGGTCCTGAGAACCAAACTGCAGAGCACAGGGATAAAAAGGAAAGGGACCAAATGCCCTGGAAGTGCTGGGGATGTGGGTGGAAGAGAGTCTAGTGCTAGAGGAAAGAAAGGCAAAGGAAGGAGTCCACAGAGGTAGAAATCCCACCCCGCCAGTGAGCAGTGAACCAAGTTCCAAGGTGCAGTCTAAGGACTCATGGGAGAGGCTCAGGGATCTTGTAAATGCTGGCCGTTCTGCCCAGAACACTCTTTCCTTCCCTCTTCCCCTAGTTGACTTTTGCTCTTCCTTCAGATCTCAGCTCAATCACCACCTCCTCCAGGAAGCCCTCTCTGACTGCCCCTACCAGGCCAAATCCTCTTACTGTGGGCTTTCTAGTATTTCTAGTGTGTTTTACTCCCTTTCAGCAAGCCAGTTTTATAGTTTAATAATATTGTTGTCATAATTTTTTAACCTATTTTTGTGATTCTTCGATTAATGTTTGGCTCTGCCACTTGGCCGTGAGTTCGGTGAGGACAGGGCCAGGGTCTGACTTCCTGGCTTACAGGAGCCATACCACCCTCACTGACTGACCCAACGAAGGAGGGGATCAGCTCTTGAATGAGCAGTGCTGCCCAAAATGCAAGTGGGGGGGCAATTTTGCAGAGCAAAAGAATAAAACTTTGAAACTATATATTTAGTATTTATTTTAAAGTGTAATACGAGGGGTGCCTGCATGGCTCAGGTGGCCGAGACTCTTGATTTTGGCTCAGGTCATGATCTCAGAGTCATGAGATCGAGTCCTGCGTCGGGCTTCCTGCTCGGGGAAATCTGCTGCTTGTTTCCCTCTCTCTCTGCCCCTCCTCCTGGTTCTCTCTCTCTCTCAAATAAATAAATAAATCTTTAAAAAAAAAAAGAGTGTAGGGGCGCCTGGGTGGCACAGTCGTTAAGCGTCTGCCTTCGGCTCAGGGCGTGATCCCGGCGTTACGGGATCGAGCCCCACATCAGGCTCCTCCGCTATGAGCCTGCTTCTTCCTCTCCCACTCCTCCTGCTTGTGTTCCCTCTCTCGCTGGCTGTCTCTCTCTGTCAAATAAATAAATAAATAAAATCTTAAAAAAAATTTTTTAAAAATATAAAAAAGAGTGTATTATGGAAAAAACACAATGGTGCATCAGACCTGGGGTTTCACAGGGATTATTGCCCAGGATGAGTTGATGGAAGGACCAATGTATGGAGTCAGTAAGAGTTTGAGTGGTATGGAGATGTAGCAAAAACTGAAGCTGGCATGGAAACATCTGAGTCTGGGTTTAGAAGCCCAGCCCATGTCCCATCTGCTGGTGCGGCCAGTGACAAGGCTGCAAAAGGACACGAGGTGGCGCTAAGACCCCACCTGTCGCAGCTGTGGGCTGAATCTTGTCTTCTCAGGCCCTGGATGTCTGTGTTCCTGAGGAAGTCACTCCAGGGGAGGGGGCTCCACTAGCCCCCTGGGGTCACCTGGGGTGGGAGCAGAGCCTTACCAGACCCTGGGGGTGGGGGTGGGGACTGCCCCAGCCACCTGGTCTCCAGCATTGCAGGCATCCCCCTATTGCCCTTCCGCAGGGGCCTGGACGGAGAGTCCATGCTTGGGAGTGAGTGGGAGCCTTGGGGGGACGAGCAGCCCAGGCTGGGTAAGAAGGGAAGCCTGTAGTGTAATGTGGTGGGGTGTGGTTGGAAATGTGGGAGGTCGAAGTCTGGCTCTGCCACTTACCGGCTGTGTGACCTTGGGCAAGTTACTTAACTTTCCTGTGCCTTGCTTTCCTCACCTGGAAGTTGGGGAAAAGAATACAGTGTACTGCTCATCAAATCGTGGGGTGGGTTAAATGAACTGATAGGGGCTTGGCACTGTGCCTGAGGTGGAGAGAGGGCTCAGCCATGTCCGGGTGCATGGGGAGCACTTGCCGAAAGAACGTGTGGAGGGGTGTTGCTGAAGCAGGGAGGGCAGTGCGGCGCCGGCTGGGTTCCAGTCCCAAACTCCGTCAGTCCCCGGGACAAGTGTGCCGGGGTCATGCCAGGGTGGGGTCACATCTGGGTGGCCTGCGTTGGCATACACACATCGTGCCTCATGTTTCTCCTTTTCCATCTGTGCAGCCACGGCTGGGGACCGCATGTGGCTCCGAGGGCAGAGGTAGGGACACTGACTTGGGTACGTAGGGTGAGGACCTTCAGTGCTTTGATCTTTTGAGTGTCCATCCATCAGCGTCACACGGGGGCTGTGATAGTAACCTTATGGGCATGTTATGATGCTCCCAGGTCGCCCCGGGCACCTGGTGGGTGCCGCCAGGGGCAGATTTCCTTCCCTGGTCCTCCCACAGGGATGGGAAGTGGGGGCGTGGCCACGGACCTACCCTGGGGGCAGGGGCAGGTGACAAAGAGGGAAGAGGCACAGGGGTCCAGTCCTGCCCCAGCTCAGGCACCCCCCCCCGCCCCCCTCAGCCTGTTGTCTCTTCCCCCAGGAAAGCCCATTCATTCTCAGCTGAAGGAGGCAGGGCTGTGTGGCCGTGACTACGGCGTTTTTATGAGTTTATAAACTGCTGAGGACATGGCTGCTCTGAGCTCTGGGCCATTAATGGGCCATCAATTCATGCTCCAGCTCGCTTTATGGGGTGCTGGGCAGCCAGGTGTCGGCCCCCTTAACTACCCTCTGCCCTGTGCTCATCTCTAGTGGCGTCTGGACATCAGCAGTGCCACTCACTGCGAAGCGACACGGGGCTGCCATGTCCCTGAGTGAGTGGGGAGAGAGAGACTTCAGTTTTCAGCCCCCGTGGAGTCAACTCTAAAATGGGAATAATCGTGCCCCCGTTCAGAGGAGCAGTGAGGATGGACTAAAGCACAACCCCATCTGCCGGGGAGTCGGGTCAGTGCCCTACCTTGCAAACACCTGCAGGTTCTGACTGTCCCCACCTCCGCGGGGACCACCTAGTCTCTGCCACCATCGTCTTGCCATCTGCATGGCTGGGCAGCCTCCCCACACTGCTCTCCCTGCTTCCACTCTCCAAGTCTACTCTCCACGCAGCAGCCAGAAGGAGTCCTTTACCATGTGAGTCACATCCTGGTACAGCCCCACTCAGTACCCCGCGGCGGCCCCAGCATCGAGCCAAAGCCCTTACGAGGCCCTATCTCTTGCTACTTCCTCCCTGTCCCAGGCACTCCCGCTTTTTTGCTATTCTGGAATGTGGCAGCTTCTTCCTGCCTCAGGACCTTTGCATGGGTCACACCTTCTCCATATATCTGCTTCGTTCATCCCCTCACCTCCTCTAAGTCTTCGCTAAATGTCACCTTTCCATAAGGCCCACCCTGACTGCTTTATTAAAAATGGAAATTCTCCTAACAATATCCATCCGTTTTCCCCATTTGCTTTTCCTTTTTCCATAACGCTTACCACCTACTATATAATGTACTTATTTATTACTATTATTTTATTATTATTTGTTGTATTATTATTATCTTAATTTTCTTTGACAATCAGCTCCACGAGGCCAGGGATCTTTGTTTTTGTCATTGCTCTCTCCCAAGTGCTCAGCAAAGTGCTCGGCACGTCATAGGCGCTCGAGAAACGCTTGCTGAACGCACGCATGGCAAGTCTCTAGCATGTGTGAGACATGGAGGTAGCACTTGTCATTTTGAGTCCCGGGAGATGAAAGGATTTTGAGTGACGCTGTGGAGACTGATTCTCTGAAGTCATGAGCTCATGATGACAGGTGCCCGTGCAGGGAGCCATCAGGAAAAGGTGACAGTGACGATCAAAAGCCACTTCTCAGTGACCAAAAGACAGGTCCATTTCCCAGTGATCCCTGAATGACAGGCCATCCTTCCTCTCCAACCTGGAAGCAGCTCAGAGTTGGGAACAGAGGGGAAAGCAAGTTCCAGAGAGTTTGGGAGGCTCTTCTGTGGCTGAGGGCATCAGGCCCAGCCCATCAGCCGTGGCGCTGGAGGGCAGGCCACCTGAGTTCACAGAGGCCTGAGACCAGCCCAGCTGTTCAGTCCACACCAGACTCAGCCTTGGATGCTGGCGCCCAGGGGGGTGGAGGAGGTGCCTTGGAAGGGGCTGCACACACTTGGGGATATATCTATCATACAGGGCACAGAAAGGCTAGGTGATGTGCCCGTAGTTACATGCCTGGGAATGAGAGGGGTCTGCTTTCTTCCAGGCTTGTCTGATTCTTAAGGCTGCTCTCACCTACTTCTTTTACAAGTGTGGGAATCAGCCCAGTACATGGCTCCTGGGGCGTTCCTGAAATATGTGTGAAGGACTAATAATTGGAGAATGTGGGCTGGTCACATGTGGCTTCACTTTTGTCCAGGGCCTGTCAGGGAGACAGCTGGGCCCAAGGGGTCAGAGGCAACTTTCTGAGGCTCATGGGCTCCAGTTAGCTCAGATGTGGGAAAGGAAGCCTAGGAGCAAAAAGCCTGGATTCTGCCCCCAGCTGTTCAGGGAACTTTGCCCAGAAGTGAAGTACGTATTGGGTGAAGACTCGCACATCTGTGCTGGCCCTTGTGAAAGGAGCTAGAGAGAGGATAGCTCTGTGCACCTCATCCCCTCCACTGAGCACCCAGCCCACTTTGGAAGGCACAGTTTTTCCTGACTGTGAGAGGTCCCATCTGTTTCCTGGGGACACGCAGAGAATGCTGCCACTAGTAGTAATTGTGATGATGGTGATTCTAAGATGATGATGGTGATGCTGACAATGATAATGATGGAGACAATAGTGAAGATGCTGTTGGCGATTAGGATGATGAGGAGGATGGTGATGATGCTGGAGATGATGGTAATGGAGATGGAGATGATGGAGATGATGGTGATGATGCTGGAGATGATGGTGATGATGCTGGAGATGATGGTGATGATGATGGAGATGATGGTGGTGATGATGGAGATGATGGTGATGATGCTGGCGATGATGGTGATGATGATGGAGATGATGATGGAGAGGATGGTGTTGGAGATGATGATAATGGAGATGATGAGGAGGATGGTGATGATGCTGGAGATGGTGGTGATGGAGATGGTGATGATAATGGAGATGATGATGGAGATGATGGTGATGATGCTGGAGATGATGGTGATGGAGATGGTGAAGATAATGGAGATGATGATGGAGATGATGGTGATGATGATGGAGATGATGATGGAGAGGATGGTGATGGAGATGATGATAATGGAGATGTNAGGATGGTGTTGGAGATGATGATAATGGAGATGATGAGGAGGATGGTGATGATGCTGGAGATGGTGGTGATGGAGATGGTGATGATAATGGAGATGATGATGGAGATGATGGTGATGATGCTGGAGATGATGGTGATGGAGATGATGATGATAATGGAGATGATGATGGAGGTGATGGTGATGATGATGGAGATGATGGTGACGGAGATGATGATGATAATGGAGATGATGATGGAGATGATGATGGAGATGATGGTGATGATAATGGAGATGATGCTGGAGATGATGCTGGAGATGATGGTGATGGAGATGATGGAGATGATGGTGATGATGCTGGAGATGATGGTGATGGAGATGATGATGATAATGGAGATGATGGTGGAGATGATGGTGATGATGATGGAGATGATGGTGATGATGCTGGAGATGATGGAGATGATGGTGATGATGCTGGAGATGATGGTGATGGAGATGGCGACGATAACGGAGATGATGATGGAGATGATGGTGATGATGATGGAGATGATGATGGAGAGGATGGTGATGGAGATGATGATGATAATGGAGATGATGAGGAGGATGGTGATGATGATGGAGATGATGGTGATGATGCTGGAGATGATGGTGATGGAGATGATGATGATGATAATGGAGATGATGGTGGAGATGATGATGGAGATGATGGTGATACTGAGGGAGATGATGGAGATGATGGAAATGATGGAGAAGATGGAGATGATGATGGAAATGATGGTGATGGTGAGGATGATGATGATGATGGAGATGATGGTGATGGAGATGATGGTGATGGAGATGATGATGAAGATAATGGTGATGCTGGGGCGGATGGTGGAGATGATGATGGAAATGATGACGGTGAGGGAGATGATGATGATGGCAATGGAGATGGTGATGAAGATGATGCTGGTGATGATGACGGCTCTGGTATTTTGTGCCTGCTATGTGCATTCAAATCCTGGCTCTTTTTACCAAATGAGGGCTTTGGGCAAGTTACTTATCTCTCCACATCTTGGTTTCCTTGTTGTGAATTGGGAGTATTCATTGGGGATGCTGCTTCCCCATCCGTAAAATCTAAAAGTACCTCCAATGGCTGCCACAGGATTTAATAAGATATAAACCAAGTGCTGAGCACCCTGCCTGGCTCTGGGGAAATGCTCAGTCCCTGTCAGTTCTTGGTGGGTTCTGGGTACTGAGTGCTTTGCCCACACCATCCCATTTAATCCCACACCTATTCTGGGCATTGTTACTCCACGCAGAAACTGAAGCTATGGGAGGCCAAGTGACAAGCCCAAGGTCACATAGCCGCTAAGGGTGAAGCTGTTTCGGTCATCTATTTCTGTCTAACAAGACAACAAAATGTAGCGGCCTAAAATAACCACCATTGTTTGCTATCTCGTGATCGTGGGCTGACGGGGCTCAGTTAGGTGGTTCTGCTCCACACGGGGCTGGCCCGTGCTGCAGTCGTGAAGCCGCTACGCTGGGGTGGGAGTGCCCAAGATGGCTCACTCGCATGACAGCCGTCGGTGCTGGATTTTGGCTGAGGACTAGTAGGGCTGTCTGCTGGAATGCCTCTTTGCCAGGTCAGGTGGTGGCTGGGATCCAAGGAGTGTTCTAGGAAGTAAAGGCAAAGCTGCAGATGTCTCACCACCCAGTCTGGAGACATACATGAGGTTACTTCTGCTGCAGTCTGTTGGTCAAAATGAGTCCAGGATGACTAGTTAAGGGGAGAGAAGCAGACTCCATCTGGTAGCAGGAACCAAGGATTTTCTGTCATTTACAATCTACCCCAGTTGGGTGCGTGCCTGGGTGTCTCAGTCGGTTAAGCATCTGCCTTTGGCTCAGGTCATGATCCCAGGGTCCTGGAACCTAGTCCTGCATTGGGCTCCCTGCTCTGTGGGGAGTCTGCTTCTCCCTCTCCCTCTGCCTCTGCCCTTGCCTCTCTCTCTCTCTCTCAAATAAATAAATAAATACTTAAAGAAACAAAACAGAAAAAAACCCTGATGTACACCAGCTGGAACTGGAGTTCTATGGTCTCTTGTCCCCTATGCTGACTGGCTTCCCCTCTCCCTGCCAGCATCTCTTTCTGTCTGGAAGGGCTGGGATAAAGGGAGAAGGCCAAACCTCTATCTCTCCCTGTCACTATCTCACCTCCCTTTCACCATCTTCCCCCGCCCTGGCCCCCCATTTCCCTATATTCTGTCTGTTCCCTTGGCCTGGGACCAGCCCACAGCCGAGCTAGGGACCTGAGCTGGCGACCCAAGCCAGTGACCACCAGGGGGCACCAGAGCCAAAGGCCTGGGCGCAGCCGGGCCTCTAGGCACTGGGCACCTGTCCCGCAGGGCTGGCCCCGTGTTGGCAGGGCACGCACTCCCAGCCATTCTTGCAGAGCTTGATGCTGCCCGCCCCCATTATGGGGTGTCCTTGGTGTCCCTGAGGGTGGGTCAAGAGAGTGCTAGTCCTGCCTCTCTGCGACCTTGGGTGGGTTGCCCGTCCCCATGCCTCCCGGAGCTCAGATTCCCCATTGTGCTGGGAGGCGGTAGGTTGATTAGTTTCTGACCTGTATTAGTCTCAGAGGCTGCCGAGAGAAGGCAAGGTGGTGACCCCCACTTCTAGGGCCTCGTGAAACTCCTGGTCAATCTCCCTCACGCCCCCAGGAGCCCTGCCCCTGCAGAGCTGAAGACTTCCCCAGCCAGTGTCATAACCCGACCTGCCCCTGCCTCCTCCAGGGATTTCCTCCGCACCCTCAGCTGCCTCCCGAGGGACCAGCGTGTAGCAGAGCTTCCAACAGCCGAGTCCCAGAGCTCCCCCAGAGGCCCCGGCACAGTGCGGAAGCCGGCCCCAGTGATGCCGGGTTATCATTTGCATGCACATGGTCCACCCTGCTCTATCCTTCCTCAGGCAACATCTCCTGGGCCTGAGGGCTGGTCTGGAATGGAGGGAGAACAGCACACTGCTTGCAGTTTCCAATCCTGGGTTCAAATGCTCTTCCTCTGAGCTCCGATTGCCTTGTCAGTGAATTGAAAGAACCCTGACCTCCTTCATTTATTCAGTGTCTACCCCAAGGCAGGTGCGAGTCTAGGCCTTTGGTCGGCCCTGGGCCCTGCTGTCACAGAACTTACGTGCTGGGGGGAGGCAGACAATGAACAAGTCATCTGAAGTCTCAGTAAGGTAACTTTGGATGGCAAGGTATGCCCGAGATGCCCAGCCATGGGGCACTCCTGTCCCCATCGGACAGATGAAGAAACTGACGCCCAGGGGGGAGAAATGACCTGTCTTAATCATGCAGCTGGAGAATGGAGGTGCTGGGATTTAGCTCTGGCCTGGCCTTATCCCAAGTGTGGAGAGTCTGCCCTTGACACAGTGGGGACCCTGGTGACTGCAGGAGGCCAGTGAGTGACAGGGAGGGCTGAGGTGGCATGAGGACGCCCAGGAGCAACTCTGTCTCCGGGTATCAGATCGGCTGGTGGGTCAGACATTATCTGTAGCTGGTTCTTCCCAAATCCCAGTTATAGGGGGCTGGGGACCCCATCTATTTTATGGCTAAGGGAACCAAGGTCCCAGGGCCTGCTGGGGTCTCAGGGGCATCCAGTGATAGCAATGCCCTCATGGGGGCAGCCTGGGGTGCCTTCCCTCCCTGACCTTCCCTGCACCCCTGCAAGAGCTCCTCCCCACTCAGGCCTCTCCCACTGCAGTCCAGCTGCCAGCCTTTCTGGCTGTTACTCAGGACTGGAACATTGAGAAGCAACTCAGGACCCTTCAGTCATTATCAGCAAGCAGGAGCCACTTGCTAGAACCCTCGTCTTTCAAGGTTCAGAGAGAAATAAAAATAGATGGGAGACGGGGAAAGTCATCATCCCCTTCCTCTGTCATTCCCATGGCTGTCTTCGCTAAGCTCCTAATCTGTCATGCTGTCACCAGGATGTGGTGGCGGCCGGCCTCTTGGGGCGCCTGTCCCTGGCCACGCACAGCTTGTGAAAGTGATCGGAGCCAGCTCTCACCTTGGCCAGAAGTGGGCTGGGCGTCCAGAAGGGAGTCCTACCTGCGGGGTCTAGAAAGCACCCAGCCCCGGCCTCTGAGGCTTCCGTCAGCAACTTCGCATGTGTGCGTTAACTGCCCCTTGGAGGCACCAGGGCTCGTCCTCATGCGCTCACTCGCTCGCTCGGTCACTCACTCGCTCACTCATGCGTCTGTTCACTCCTTATCAGAGGGATAACGGGGCCAGCCTCATGCGCTTACGTGCTTTACCGAGATTACAGGGCTGTTGGGAACGTCAAATAAGGGACTCGGTACACCTAAGTCACTTGCCACAGTGTCTGGTCCCTTCCGGAAGATTTGTTACAAATGTGCTCCTCCTCATCCCTCCCACGCACCGCTGCGATGAACGGAGGTCTCTGTGCTGGGTGGTAGGTGTTTCTGCAACAAGTGCATGGCTGCTTCCTGCATAGGTAAGTTTTTAATTCTGGTAAATGTCGTATTGAGGAATAATGTCTCTACAGGAAGGTGCACAGGCCCTGGGCGTGCAGTTGGGGGACTTTTCTTGAAGGGGACTCCCCTGAAATAACCAGCCCTGGGGTTGAGCAACAGAGCGTGCCCCGCCCTGCCATGCCCCCTCCCAGGATGCGCGTGTATTTTTTTTTTTAAAGATTTTATTTATTTATTCGACAGAGTTAGAGACAGCCAGCGAGAGAGGGAACACAAGCAGGGGGAGTGGGAGAGGAAGGAGCAGGCTCATAGCGGAGGAGCCTGACGTGGGGCTTGATCCCATAACGCCGGGATCACACCCTGAGCCGAAGGCAGACGCTTAACCTCTGTGCCACCCAGGCGCCCCGCACGTGTATTTTTGATAGATCTCTCTTTCTGGCTCTCCCCTCGGTCTCCTGGCCCCGCGTGTGTAAGGGGCAGCGCGATGCTGTATGGACGCCACGCCTCCTCTGTGCGCACCTGCCACGGGCTCCTCCCCACTCTCTGCGTGCTTTGATTCCTGAATGGATCGGGCCGGTTCCGACACCCAGCCCTCTGCATTTGCTGTTTTTCAGCCTTTCCGTGTCTCACTCCTTTCCGTGGACAACCTCCTGTCCCCGTCTCTCTGATCTCCACCTGCTTCTCACACCCCACGCTATGTGTCTTCCCTCAATAGCACTGTGGTAGTATGAAATCACCTTGTTAGCAACCTCCCCCCCCCCTCTTTATTGTCTGTCCCCTTCCCCCGAATGTTTTCTGGAGGTGGGGTCCGTGGCTTCCTCTTCACCACTGCATCCCCAGCACTCTGGGCAGGGCCTGGCACACCGTCAGGGCTCAGTAAATATTTGCCAAGTGAAAGAATGGGGCCCAGCAAGCTGCCCTCACTGCAGGCCCCGGCTTGTGCCGGCCCAGGCCGGGCGCTAATGTGTCTCTCTGTACATCTTCAGCTTTATCAGCCTCGCCAGCAACCCGAGGCCCGAGCCAGGGCAGTCCTCAGCTCCTGCTAGAACCATCCCCGGATCAGCGGACCTGCCTTACAGGTGTTTGGCTAACCTTGTTTCGAATCAGACACGCCGGAGAGAAATACATTTTAAAACCACGTGTGATTTAAAGAGAATTTAATCTGCATGTCTGGGATTCATTAACACGGAGATCTCAAATTAGGGTTTGCTCACAGCTGTTTGACATTTGGAAGGCCTTCTGAGTGTCTTTAATAAGTGCCTTTAAATATTATTTTTTCTCATAATTTCAGGGCTGGGTTTTGAGCATGCTGCTCTCTGAATGGGAATGTGACCCAGGAGGCAGGGGATGGCAGGACCCGCTCCTGCGAGCGTGGTGCTAGCCATGGAGACGTCGGCTCGGAGCCTTCCAAGTTCCCTGCTCTTTTCTGCTCCCTTGCCAGAGCCATGTGTTCAAAGCGGCCCTCCCTCTGTGGCAGATGCCACTCATGTGGGTTTCTTCCCTTGGGGACTGTGCTCGTGATGCCCACCCCTCGCTATGCTCCAGGGGTCTGCAGGGAGCTCAGGCTGACCATTGAAAGCACGGCCTTCCTAGGCTGCAGTGATGGGGCTCCGTGTGGCTCCACGGCCCAATGCCCCCATCTGAGGCAATGAGATGGGAGGGGACTGGCTTGTGCGGAGAGGCTACTCTCCTTTCGGCTGGTCCTTGAGACCCAGAGCTGAAGGCCTGGAGCACTGGGCCATCACATGGGGCCAGAGAATGACCCAAACATGGGAAAGCAAAGCTGAGAGGTGAAGAGGCCTGGGCCAAATTAGCCCCGTCACGGGTTGGAATGTGTTCCCCCACCCCACCCCCGCCCCCATATGAATATGTTGAAGCCCGAAGCCCTAGAACCTCAGAATGTGACCTTATTTAGAGGCGGGGTTGTAGCTGTGATTAGTTGAGGTCATACTAGAATGGGGGTGGGTCCTTAATCCAGCCAATGGGACTGGAGTCCTTATATAAAAGGGGCGTTAGGGGGCACCTGACTGCCTCAGTTGGTAGAGCATGGGACTCTTGATCTTGGGGTTGTGAGTTCGAGCCCCATGTTGGGTGTCGAGATTATTTAAAAATAATAAAAAAAAAACTTAAAAAAAAAGGGACGTTGGGGCATGGGGACACACAGAGGGATGACCCATGAAGACATAGTTTGAAGAAGTCCACCTATAAGCCGAGGAGAGAGGCCGGGCTAGATTCTCCCTCATGGCCTCAGAAGGATCTTGGACGTCGGGCCCCAGAACTGTGAGACGATGCACTGCTGTCGTTTCCGCCCCCCGGGGTTTTGGTACTTTGTTAGAACAGCCAGAGCAAATGAACACAAGACCCCCTTTGAGCCGATCAGTTATGAGAACCCATATATCCTTCTTTCTTTTTTTTTTTTTTTCCCTGAAGCCAGTGTGAGTTCAGTCTTTCATTATATATGAGGGTAAAAGGCTTCACTTCAACACCGCTGTTCTGCTTAAAATCTTTTTATGGCCCACGCTTCAGGTATCTATGTCTGTATACATACACAACGCGCTGAGTGGCATAAAACAAAACAATCACTTATTTTGCTCATAAGACGCTATTTCGGCAGGACGTGCGGGGCCCTGGGCTGACTTGTCTGTGCTCAGCAGGGCACCAGCAGGGGCCTCCGCTGGGCATGGGGCATCTGCTTTCAAGATCACTGACGCGGCTGGCGGGCGCTGGAGTCCTCTCAGGGCGCGTCCTCCGCGCTGGGATCCAGGCGGCTGGGATCAAAGAGCAGGTGTCCCAAGAAAGCACGGTGAGTGCCTGGCATCGTGATCTACTCAGAAATCACTCAGCGTCACTTACAGTGGACCCTGCTCACTGAGGCGGTCATAGAGGTCCCCTCAGGGTTCCAGGGGAGGGGACACAGAGCCCGCTGCTCCATGGAAGGAGAGTCAACCTCACTTGGCGGGAAGAGCGTGAGAACAGGAGAGATTTTTTGCATCCGTCTCTGGAAAACGCCACCTGCCACAGGTCCCATCCTCTGTGATCCCATTGCTATGAAAGTCAAGAAAAGGCCAGACGAATTGATAGTGACAGAGGTCAGAGTAGTGTTACCTCTTTGGGAAGGTAGTGTTGACTGGGAAGGGACACGTGGGAAGCTTCTGGGTGCTGGAAACGGCCTGTGCCTGGATATGAGGGGCACTTTTATGGCTGCAGCTAAGTGAGAAGTTTATCCAGCTGTCCACTGAAGTTCCACACCTGAATGCATTTATACTTCGGTTGAGAACAGTGTTAAAGGATGTGACATGGGATCTGACTTCATTATCCCAGAGGGAAAAAGGTCCTTGGCCGGCTCCCATTGTCCAGGGAGCTTGGCTGGCACATGAGGCCCATCCAGCACCCACTGTGTTTTCTGGTTCTTTCTCTCCTTGTCCTGACTGTTGCAAATGCATGAATGTCTCCAGCTGTGTGGAAGATGGTGGGAGAGTGTTCCAGAAGGAGGGAAGAGCAAGTACAAAGGCCCGGAGTGAGGAAAACTGGAAGGGGCCATTGTGGGGGGCGGAAGTGAGGGGAGATGAAGCAGGAGTGATGGGCAGGGCTCACAGAAAGGCTCCAAGCAGGGGTGTGACCCCACTGGGTTTCCCTTTCTGTGAGCGCAGAATCCCAGAGCAGCCGGTTCTGGCTCCTACTTCTGGGACTGGCCTGGGGCAAGACCCTGTTCCCTCATCTGTGAAATGGATCTCAAGAGTCCTGGCCTCCCAGGCATGCCGAGAAGAGTCCAGAACATGATGCCCATGAAACCTGTGGCCCCGGGCACCTGGCCGGCCACGGGGGCTGCTCGGCACAGCTTCCCTCCCTGCCCCCCCATCCCAGGGCCCCTGAGCTCTGGCAGGCAAACTCTGCAGTTCTCAGTGAGTCTCCAGCCCCTTCTGGACCCTAGCCACTCCCCCACCCACACCGGGCCAGACTTCTGGAGCCTGTTGGGTAGGAGATGGATGGAACTATTAATCCGCACGGTCTAAAGGTTAATTCAAAGGGCAGCCGTGGCTGGAGATGGTGCCCTCTCTCTGGCTCCAGCTCACAGATCAGGAAGGGGCTGGGGGTGAGGTCATCAGCTGAACAGCCATACCTTAGGTGTGCTCTCTGGTCCCCTTCCCATCCCCAGCCTGGTCTCCTGCAATTTCATTCCTGTCCTATCTGTGTCACCCACTCACTGCATGGCCTTGGGCAGGTTTCTCTCTTCCTTAAACCTCTATTTTCCCATCTGTGTATTAGAACCACGGGGCCAAGTGATCCCTAGGAGCCCTTCCGGCTCAGACTTCCCCAGGCTTTATCTTTGCCAGGTTCAGCTGCCAGGTTTTCCTGCCTCACCCCCCCCCCCAGTGCCTTGCTCTGCCCTGTGTCTGGGTTTCTGCATTGGCCGGACTCCCCGCCAGGGACCACCTCCCCTATCAACCACATCTGGCCTTTTCTGCAAGCATTTGCAGCAAGGCAGGAGAGCTACTGCCCCAGTTCACCCTCAATTTGTCCAGGCGGAACCTGCCTCCCGTGGCTCCCTAATGACTGTGGTCTTAGTCGACAGAAATCCATCGGCTCTAGAAGTATCTAGAAGGATCTGGCCTCTTTTCTCGTCTCTCACCAGAACTGGGGCATTTCCAAAGGCAGAGCTGTGTCTCTACCAATTGGACTGATGGGTCCCCTAGGGCAGGGGCTGAGTTTCTCCCTTTGACTAGGTTCCTGTTCGAGACCCCCTAGACCTCAGGGGCCGGACCAAATCCAGCCTGCAGAAAGTTCTGCCTCAGACAGTAGTTTTTTGCCTTTAAATTGTTGAATTAGTTGTCAACCCTTAAAAATCAGGTGATTTCACATTTAAAAAATCTAGATTTTCATCTGTAAAAAAGAATGGTAAGAGCTGGCTGCACCAGCCTGTACCTCCTTGGGCAGTGATTGGCCGGGGCCGGTGGGCACTGCCCTGTGGGCGGAGAAGACACTGTCCTGTTCACCCTGACCTCCCCCGGCCCCACTCACTCCTGGTACCTGCCCCATCCTGGAGGTGTCTGTGGTCCTGGCTTTGGGGCCTGAGGCTGGGACGCGGGTTGCTGGCGCTGTCAGCTCCACTATGGCGAAAAAGCAGTTTCAGAGAGAGAGATGCAGGAATGAAGGCTCCTCTCCCTGTCTCTGCCTCATTAGGGTCCAAAGAGGCTGGATCAATGCTTTTTAAAATCAGATACATACTGACTTTCTTGCATCAGGAACAGGCTGTACCGACATAGAACGATTCTCTAATCAAAAGCTTGCCTTTGGGAAAATTGCATGGAGAAGGGATGGGGGGGCACATCTTCATTCAGTAATTATTTACAGGGGGTCTACCATGCCAGCCGTTGAGCCAGGAGCTGTGGGGACAGCAGTGGAAAGACTACTTGTCATCCTACGCAGCTCATAGTCAAGCCAACTCTCTCACATTCTCCGAGTAGGCAGAAAAGGCCCGGGGAAGGCACACAGCGTACCCGAGATCACACAGCAGAGGTGGAAAGAAAAACTATACAGCTTTGTTCCTCTGCCAGCCACACGGGTCACTCCCCAGCCCCCTGACAAAGCCCCAAGCACACTGGCTTCCTCGCTCTCCTCTTCATGTCCTCTCCAAATTCTGTTGCTCTGTCCTTGCTTTCAATTGATGGCCAGAAGTTGGGGCTCATCCAGGTGGGGTTGGGGTCTGTTTGGAGCAGAGAACTGGCCCTTCTCTGGCTGTGTTCCATGATGCCCTGCCTACCTCCTGAGGACGATTCCGATACCAATTACGGAGTCCGGCAGCATCTCACACCCAATCACCCCAACTGGAACATTCTACAGCAAGGGGGCAGCTCGTGTAGTTGATGCTCCTTTATCGGGACAGGCTTGGAGTAGAGCCCTGGGCTCTCAGTCCCAGCCTGCCCTTTCTGCATTACAGGCTGAGTGCCATTCTAGCTGCCTCCGAGGCTAAGACAGGCTTGGTTTTTGACGGCATCCACTGGCCCTTGTTTTGAAAAGGAAGGGCTAAAATTCCATTCTCGATCTGGCTGCTCTGCAGGTAGGCAAGGGGCAGCCAGCTCTCCTGCATGCGGCCTGCACCCTTCAGTCCACAGACTGGTCCCTGGAAGAACGAGCCACTCGGGCTGGATTTAGCCTCTGGACGCTTTGCAAGTAACTAGCAAGGAAGCCCAACCAACCCTCCCGGACGCCTTTGAATTCAAACTCCTAGGTCTATTGAAACCAGCCACCTGGGTTTTGGCCAACAGCTGCTGGGTTTGCAGCAGGCCGATTGTAATTGGCTCAGAAACAGTGGCCTGCCTAAATTAAGTAATAAATTATGACGGCTACTGTTTACTGAGCTTTTATTACGTGCCAGGCACTTTTGTGCATTGCAACCTTGCAAGGTGGGCGCCAGTATCCCCATTTTACTAGGGATAAAGCAGAAGCCCAGAGACCAGTCCAAGGTCACACAGCTGGCCTAATGGACAGCCCAGATCCCATCCCCGTTCTCTTGGATGGCCGCCTGCCCCCCCGCCCGGCCCTGTTCTCCCCGCCAGTGTGGGCAGGGCACCAGAGGGAGGCTGTGCACACCAGGTTTACCTGTCGCCCTCCCACACCTGCTTCCTTCTCTGTGTCTCTTCATAGCCTGAAACATCCCCAGCACAGTGAGGGCCGGTAAGCTATGCATGGCTCAGGGCAGGCGGGTCAGAAGGACAGCAAGACTGTCTCTGATCAAGGCTTTGATGTGCTTCAACAGGGGTGGGTGAGCTGCTTTCCCTTCACAGTTTTGATCCAAAGCCCCAAGGCGTAGCCCTGGAGGAAATGTCCCAGTTCAGAAGGTCCTTTAGCCAAGGAAGGAAAGGATTAAAACTGCGCAATGGAAGATTACCCCGATAACGGATGCAGACGGAGCGCTTGCCAGGTGTCAGGGGACTTATGCATGCTGTCGGTGCTGCACGGCGGGGGAGCCCATAGCCTCTGAATACAGAGTGCCTGGGTTCAAATCCTGACTTGGCTACTTGACCGCCATGTGCCTTGGGCAAATCGCTTTGCCTCCTAGGGCCTCAGTCTCTTCCTCTGGAAAGTGGGCAGAACAATGGTACCTACTTCACAGCATGATTATAGAAAGAAGGGAGATAATACAGAAAGCTCATGACAGAGATCCTGGCAGGGGGCGGCACTCCGGAAGTGGCAGGTGTCATTTTCATAGGGTTTTAGAAATGTCCCGAGAGCCCTGTGGGGCAGGCGTCATTCCCCTCATTTTACTGACGAGGAAACAGACTAAGAGCAGTTCGGTGGTTTGTCTAACGTCGCACAGCTAGGAAGTCACAGGCCTGGAGTCTGAATCTGTGTTTGCTCCCCGACACCAGCAACAAAGGTAAGACTCCCCATAGCCAAGATGTGTGCAGGGAGAGCGGTGCGCTCTCCTCCTGGGGCTGGGTCCACCCAGAGGCAACTTTCTTGGCTGGCAGGTTTTCTTTTGTGTTTTAGTTGATTCCTAACACCTCAAGGCTAATTGTACAGAAGACAAGCCGGCAGCCCAGAGGCAGAGCGGACCTGCCCCAGGACCCTGGTGGCACCGGGAGCCAGAGCTTCTCTGTCATTGTACGGAAAGGCTCCCTTCCCCCCTTCCCCCCCC
>NC_048228.1:13255828-13377052 GCF_002007445.2 Ailuropoda melanoleuca | reverse complement strand
CCCCCGGGCAGGTGGGTGAGGAGGGAGCCTGTGATGGATCTTCTCGGGGATGAGTGCTGGTCACTGCTCTGTTGATTGATGGCTGAGGGCGGTCATTCTGCAGGCAGACTCAGCACGGTACCGGGGCTGGGACATCTGTCAGCTGATGTCATGTCACCCTTTGAACTGGGAGGTGTGGGGAAGGGGTGAGGGTCAGGGAGGGTGATGCCGCCCCCATGCAAGGATCTGTTTCTGCAGGCTAAGTCCTCTGGAGACCCAGTGGGGCCACAGAGATGCCCCAGGATTGCCCACAAGTGGAGACGTGCTGGTGGGGCTGGCACAGGTCTGAGAGGCTCCTTGGAGGCCTCCCCTGGGCTTGGCTCTGGGCTGTCCCCTCTAGCAGTCCCTTCAGCAGCCCTACAGGCATGTCTCAGTGCCCTCACATTTCCAGTAAGGAACAGAGGCTCAGAGAGCGCAAGCCATTTGCCTGAGTGAGGGGGTTGTTCCTGCAGCCTGGGTCTCTCTGTCTCCTCTCTGACTCTTCATCTGGGTGGCTTTCACACACACACACACACACACACACACACACAACTTGTCTGTCGGATTTACCAGATGAAATTGCCTTTTCTTGGTAAACCAAAAACAACTGGATAACAGCAATTTCATAAGGCTTAGCCAAATATAAATTATAAATTTGTACAAATATATATTTATGTTTGTCTATTAAATAAACGTGATCCATCTACCTTGCACATGTAATCTCCCTTATGTATGTGTGTGTGCATGCATTTTACATGCGCATATATCTATAATATGGATATAAAATCTATCTGATCTATAACCAGCTAGCCAACTTGTTATATACCGTGCATTACAAGCAGCGTGCTGGTAAGTTGGCTCTCTGAAAAACAAACTAGATCTGGTATCTAGTGTTATTTACATGGTGTAACTATTCCCACTAATGCTGATTTCAAGTAACTGGTATGTCACTGAACACAGAATTCTGGAGAAATGTGTATAATTGGCCCCTTCTAGTGAGTGTGAGCTGGCTCTAGGTTACCACTGTGCTTATCCACCTGCCTGAAGCATTCTGTATCTCTCAAAACTACACTGATGTATGTGAAATATAAATGGATCTATTTATAAGGGTTTATAATCTGTTCCTCTCTCTGCTGGAGCTCTGACAGTCTCTGTTAGAGTATCTATCATACTGTCGGTTTGAAGTCCACCCATTCACCCTCTGTCAGTCTGTCCTGTTTGTCTACCCAAACTGAGGCCCGTCTTGTCCGCAGCTTCTCATAGCTGTGCTGCACCCTTCACCCCGGTTTAGGGTCGGGTAGGGGTGCTGGGCTCAGGGCCTGTCTCTTCTTCTCTGGGAGGGGCCCCGCACTGACCTTACAACCCGAGGTTCCGAGCACTTGGTTCTGGGTGGGGTCTGGCTGAGCAAACAGCAGTGTTTTCGCGCCTCTGGGCCAGTCCCCAGTGCGCTTTGAGAGTCAACCAACAGGCGGTGGGTCTCAGGGACCAGCCTCCAGCCTGGGGAGAGAGCCCTGGAGACAAGTCTCCTCTGTTCTCTGGCTTCAGTGTGCTTGTCTAGAAAACGGTATATTGCTGTCAGGCGATCAGAAAGGGCCCCCCCCTTTTCTAAGTCTTGAGTTTTCTCTTAAAAAGTCCTGCACAATTTGCCGTGCACTCTGTCATCAATCCATGTTTGTGTCAGTATAATAATGTGCTGGAGAACTTATCAGTTAAATGACTTAGCATCTTTTCCCCAAATCATCAAGCAAAATGGAAGCTCCGGGAAGAAGTGTCATTTTTTATCCTCGGGCTCTGTCAGAGGAGGCAGTGGTCACTAGTTACGAGAGGACTCGGGGACCACATGGCCTGCCACTCCACGGCTGGGTCTCCCTGGACAAGGTATTTCTCTGCCCTGAGTCTCAGTTTCCTCAGCTGTGAAATGGGAGAATAGCAGTACCTCCCCCAGGGGGCTGTGGTGTGGATGAAACGGGTTCAGATTTTCAAGGCCCTGAAACAGCGCCGGTGTCGAGTCGGTGTTCAGCAGTTGCTGTCCAACGTCATCCCTGCACACGGCTGTGCACCCTCGCCTTGAGAATCTGGAGAGCAAACGGTTTCCAAGTCTTCTCTCCTCAAGAACGAAACCCCCAGCACCCCCCACCCCCAATCCTGGCTTTGATGTCTGAGAAATTGAATAACATAGCTACCTTGGCCTGCCTTCCACTCCTTGAAAATGCCCAGTGGGCATCAGCGCCATGCTCTCTCCCTGCAAGGTCTCAGGTGGGCCCTTCTGTGGCTGGGCTTCCCTCAACTCTTCCCCGACGGGGCTGTCGCTGGTCCCCTCGTCACAATTTCCCCATGCACCTCGGTCACTCCGTCACCCTCTTGCTTTATCTTCTTCAGAGCCCTGGCCCCCCGGCTGGGAATATTTTATGTCTGTAATTATTTATATCTGGCCCGTCTTCCCCGACAGACCCTCAGCTCCACGAGGGCAGGGGGTCTGCTGTTTAGGTCCCTGCAGCGCCCCTGTCCCCAGAACGGTGCCTGGCTCAGACGACCTTAATAGGTCGCTGATAAATGAGGGGGTGGAAGATCGCACATGTGACTCAAGCAGGGAAAATGCAGAGAATGAAGACAGGAAGGAAAGGTACAGAAGGTCCCAGGATTCGCCCCCTTTCTTTGTCCTCTGGTTTCTGGACTTCGGAAGGCGTGTGTCTTAATTTTGTATTTAGAAAGAAGCCCAAACCTGATGCAGACACGGCCCGGCTGCCAGTCTGACCAACCTCGCTCTGGGTTTGGCTAAGGCTCATTTTACTTCTGCTCCCACGCTTCTCCTTAAAATTTAAAAACAAACCCTGATCACCCCCTTAGGAGAAACTTCCGTAGAAGTCAGCAACCAGCTGCTACGTTCCACTTTCGCTTCCCTTCTTGGCCTTGATTTCTGAAAGAAGATCTATCATTTTGGCGTTCCTTTAGGGAGGTTCTCCCCACTCTGGAAGACTCCTGGGATACCCTCAGGAAGGAGGGCAGAGGCAAAGAGGTGGGTGGTGGTGTGCCCCCACCGTCAGACTAGGAGCACTTCAGAGTAGGGCTGTGCCTCCCCCACTGGACTGGGGGCACTTCAGGGCAGGGCTGTGCCTCCCCCATCAGACTGGGGGCGCCCCAGTGCAGGGACTGTGTTTCCTCCATCAGACTACCAGATGTCTCTTGCTTTAGAAGCAGCTCCTTTCTTCTTTCCCTTCCCTTCTCACCTTCCTTTTTCTTCTCCTCCCTTTCTCTGTCCTCCTTTTGGGAGCCCTTCCCCACTGTCCTGAGTGAAGGTCAGCCCTGGGCACATGGGGGTCCAGCTGTCTGCTTGGCATGAGCCTCTGCAGCCTGTCTGCTCAGGAAGGCCAGGCGGTGGGCCCTGGCTGCCCTTGTCCATGCGTCCCCTGCCCTCCACCCCGCCCAGCCCTTCTAGGCAAAGGTGGAGCCACATTCGCCCTGGACGAAATCAGCCCCTTGGAGCTCCCTGCCCTGGCCCCCCTCCATTCCACCTGCTGGGGCTCATGATTACAACCCCAGTGCTGCCTGATTCCTGTGGGGTGCAGCCATGCTTTCAACCGCCCTGTCCCCAGCCAGCCGGTAAATACCTCCTGGGCAGGGCTCCCCAGTCGTCCAGCAGGGCCTTTGTGCAAGGTAAAGAGACTTTCACGTCCTTCTAAGGAGGCCCTGCACAGCTCCTGGCTTGGAAACTCGGTTGTCCTTCAAAGAAGGCCCCTCTGAGGGCTCGGGGTTCTTTCAAGAGACGCTCCTGTGTGCAGAACATTTCTGGAAACTGCTGTCAGAAGCAGACAACATTCAGGTCTTAGTAACGAGGACAATGGCGGTCATGGTGCTCACCATGACGAAAGCAGGCACAGCCGATGCTTATGGAGTGATTTCTGGGCACCAGGCCCTGGGCTTGGCAACTGGGTCACGCCGCTGGACAGCTCAGAATGGTTTCCCACTGATCTCTGAGTGAAAGACTCAGCATCGTGGTTCTACGTGTTCTCCCTAGCCTCCTTCCCCACTCGTGTTCCCACCACAGGGCCTTTGCATATGCTCTTCCTGCTGCCCAGATGGCACTTCTCCAAGATACCCCCCACGGTTTGTTCCCTCGCGTCTGTCAGGACTGCTCAGTGGTCACCTTTGCAGGGAAGACCTTTCTGACCAAACTCTGTAAAATTGCTGCTTGGCCTCTCCCCCAGCCCCAAGCCCTAGCGATCTCCCCTGTTTTCATCCATGACCACTTGATATCCTCTACATGGTGCTTTTTTATTTTATGTCTTGTCCATCTCTTGCTGGAGCATGAGCTCCTCGAGAGTTCAGCTGGCTTTGGTCTCGGCTCTAACCCAGGGCGAGATTGGGGTCTACTGCACAATCGAGGCTCAATAAATATTTGTTGAATGAGTGAGAGCCCTTATGTGGTTGGCACAATTAACCCCATTTTACAGATGAGGAAACTAGATGACCAGCCCGTGATCAAACATCCAGGATCTACTTAGCACCTGCCATGTATTAGGCTCTGGGGCACAGAGATGGGCCCCTGCCTTGGAAAAGTTTTCTGGCTGGTGTGGGACACAGATCAGTAGAACTGTATAACCCAATGGACTGTGTGAAGGGCCAGAGACATGCGTAGTGCCCCATGGGAACACACAACCCAGCCTGGGGCATCAGCAAGGGCTTCCTGGAGGAGGTGACCCCTGAGCTGAGTCTTCAGTGATGAGTAGGAGTTTGTCAGGTTGGGGGAGGTAGCGGCTGAAGAGTGAGGTGCTGTCCAAGCTACACAGAGCAAAAGGACATGCAAAGCCATCCAGATATGAGAATGTGGAGCTTTCATTTACCTTTTTGCCTGAGATGTGTTACATCTGGCCAGGGTGGGGAGGAGAAGTCAGGGAGCGGGGCTTGGGGAGAAGGAGATCAATGAGCCTGGGGGGTCAGGAGTGACATGGTTAGGAACATGTAGGTCACCCAGGATCTTGAAGCCCATGCTAAGGAGCTTGGGCTCCATCCCCCAGGCTTGAGAAGCCTGTGGTAGGGGAGGGGGCCCGTCAGGCCTGGGGTCTAGCCTGGTGACTGTGGAGAGGTGAAATGAGATTGGGGACAGGTGGGAAGCAGGTGAGCCAGGAGACGGGACAAACTTCAAAATTAGGAAGGAGGAAGCTGGCAGGAACCCTGCGGGCCCAGGAGGACCAGGGGCACATTCTCCATAGCGGCAGGTCATTCTGACTCGAGGCAGCTTTTCCCAGCTTGCCAGCTCTCCTGGGCCCTGAGATTTTAGCTCCAAATGACTCTCGGATGGCTCTGAAAATCGGAGGGTGGGGGATGGGGATATGGGACCCCAAAGGAACAAGGTGCCAGCTCCTAGGGCCCCTCCTAAAATACAGGCTAGGTGTCCCAGGCTCTGCCAACATCACTAGGATGCATGATGGGGCATGGGGTTAAAGACCCTGGACACCGATCCCTGACAGGCCTGGGTCCACGTTTCTAAGTCTGTTTCCGAAACACTGCTTCCTGGGTGTAAATTACACACGCTGTTTCATCCGGGTAGAATGAGGACCGAATGAGGTGTTGCATAAAGCGCTTGGCACTTGCCTGGCACATAATAAGTGATCAAGAAAGGATCGTTTTTGCCTTCACTTTAAGCTACCTTTACTTTAGCTAGCTTTTCTTTAATCGGTATTATTTGCAGAAGGAGATTTACTTTAAAGTGTTTGGTTTTTTGGGGCGCCTGGGTGGCACAGCGGTTAAGCGTCTGCCTTCGGCTCAGGGCGTGATCCCGGTGCTCTGGGATCGAGCCCCCCATCAGGCTCCTCCACTGGGAGCCTGCTTCTTCCTCTCCCACTCCCCCTGCTTGTGTTTCCTCTCTCGCTGGCTGTCTCTATCTCTGTCAAATAAATAAATAAAAATCTTAAAAAAAAAATAAAATAAAGTGTTTGTTTTTTTGATTATGGAAAATTTGCCCTTTTAGGAAAATGGAAGGCTGTCCAAGGAACCTCCACGGATCCAGCCCCACCAACCACCAACGCTGTCAGGGCCTGCTCCACCCACCCCCACGCTCCATCCACCCCCGTCCCTTATTAATTGAAAGCAAATCTCAAGCATCACATTATTCATTCATAAATGTTTCACCACTATCACTGTTAATGATGTACAAGACGGTGCTCGTAAGGGAACAAGTCCGTCCCGGAAGTGCTCGCGGATGACTTGCTTCCTCTGGTTCAGGCTCACTCGGGGAACCTCTGGTACCAGGATGAACGCCGCCCCCGACCCCCCGAGCCTGCGCTGGGAGGCGGGCTGTGCGGGAGCGGGGACCAGATACCAACAACTCCGAAGTACTTCCATCTCCTTATAGATAAAGAGAAGCTTACATTCTGGAACTGGGGTGGAGGGAGGTGGTAGGTTTTGGAGAAGTTTTACATGTTTGTTAAGAAAAACAAAACTCCAGAGATGTCTGGGTGGTAAGATCGGCCGAGCATCCAACTCAGTTTCAGCTCAGGTCGTGGTCTTGGGGTCATGGAATCAAACCCTGTGTCGGGCTTCGTGCTCAGGGCAGAGTCTGCTTGGGATTCTCTCCCTCTGCCCCTCCCACTCGTGTGCTCATGCTCTCTCCAAAGTAAATAAATAAATCTTTAAAAAAAAAAAAAGAAAAAGAGGGATGCCTAGGTGGCTCAGTCTTTAAGCATCTGCCTTCGGCTCGGGTCATGATCCCAGGGTCCTGGGATTGAGTCCTGCGTCAGGCTCCCTGCTCAGCGGGGAGCCTGCTTCTCCCTCTCCCACTCCCCCTGCTTGTATTCCTTCTCTTGCTGTCTCTCTCTCTGTCAAATAAATAAATAAAATCTTAAAAAAAAGAAGAAGAACAAAACCTCAATGAAACCACGAGTTCCAGGGAGCGTGGGGCAGTAGGGACAGCGGGGAGCATGAGGTCAGAAGGGCACACTCTGGGCTTCAGTTCCAGCCCCATGCCTATTGATCGTGTGGCCTGGAGCCGGTGCCGTCCCCTCTTTGGCCTCAGTTTCCTTCTCTGTCAAGCGCTTGGCCCTGGGAAGGGCCGATGGACTCTGTCCACTGCATGGTGCTGGGAGAGTTGGTTGGTATTCAGAGCCAGGCTGCTGGCGGTGACTTTAGGCAGAATAGCTGACCTGGCAAATGAATTTGTAGCTGAATGAAAAGGAAGATGTGTCTTATGCAGCCAATTACACAATAGATGGTTTGGGACATGGTTTGTGTAATTAAATCTATAACCAATTGTGGATCTATGGCTGTTGATGTTGCCACCGTTGTTGGAACCCGTTATCAAAATCAGGGAGGAGGCGGGTCAGACCGTGATTGTCTGCCCTGGGCAGCCTGGTGCAGTACCCGGGGCGAGGCGGGGGCTGTTGCATCCTAGCTGAGTCCCCGAAGGTAAGTCTCTGAGTCTCTCTGGGCCTCAGTTTCCCCAGATAATTCCTGCCCGGCTTCTTCACATGGCTGTGCAGGTGACCCCAGGGCATCCCCTAGAGAGCTCTGAGGGTTGATCTAACTTGATCGTTCACCCAACAAGGATTTATTGGGTGCTCACTGTGTGCTTGGTGCTGGGTGCAGTGCTGGGTGCTGGGTACCATGTTGAGAAGACAGATGGAGCTCTTGACCTCATTGAACTCCCAGTCCAGGGAGGAAGGCAGGGATTACTTGGATTAGTTCCAGGGGGAGGAGGCCTTGGAGCAGCTGCAAGACAGGCCCATTTAACTTAGTCTGGGGCTGTGACACATCCCCACTCCCAACCCCCACCAAGGATCCGTGGCGGTGAGCCAGTGAGAGAAGCTGGGGGCAGCAATGAGGAGTAGCATGTGCAAAGGCCCTGAGGCAAGAGAAACCCTGGCTGAAGGGAGTTCCATGTACAGACAGCAAGCGGGAGAGTGACTTAGGATGAGCCTAGGAAAGGGATGTTGAACTTATCAGTGAGGCCTCAGAAACCATGTTACAGGGTTCAGGGAGCCACTGACTTGGGAAGGAGCGTGAGTAGATGCTGTTTCCATAACACCCCTCTGACTGCTCTATGGAGAATGGGTGGAGCTAAGGGCAGGAGCGGAAGCAGGGAGAGTGGAAGCAGGGAGAGCAGGGAGAGTCTTTGTAGTGCCTGAATAACTGATGATGGTGGCTTGGGTGGATGGATAGTTCCAGAACCCTTTTGAGGCAGGGGTGGCAAGGCCAGCTGGGGGCTTGGGCAGGGCATGCAAAGGACACGGGAGCATGGAGCACAACTCCCAGGTCTCTGGACAGAGCGCTGGGTGGCAGAAGTCATCCTCAAGGTGGGGAAGCTGAGAGGGGAGGAGGAGAAGACTCTGTGTGCCCGTCTGGAGCTCCATGGTGTCCAAGCCAGAGAAGGTTGCCGGCACAGAGTGTGTGGTTCAGAAGAGGCATGAGGCAGGGACAGAAGCCTGAAGTCATCAGTAAGCAGGTGGTGTAAAGCCATGCGTGTGGTTGAAAGGAGAAGATGTTCCTGACCTGGTCCTGAAGGCAGAGGACCCTCCCGCTGTCACGGAAGTCCAGGGAAGAGGGTCTCAGGGGAAGGGAGCCCTGGACTATGCTGGGGACGATGGGCACACAAGAGCGTCTACTGGATTTGGCAATGTGGGGGCCACTTGGAGATGGCAGGAGCTGCTTGTTGGGATGGTGGGGGCAAAAGACAAGAGCTGATAACAGGAGGGGCCAAGGGAAGGGCCGCAGGGGTCCTGGGCAGGTGGTCTGTGGACAGAGAGAGCAGAATATTTCTGAATGCAAATGAGAGAGATCTGGGAAAGATGAGACTTGAGATGTGGGAGAGAGATGGGGTGCCGTATGGAAGGGGACCTTGGGGGACCCAGGGTCCAGGTGAGAGACTGGCCTGCAGCGTGTGTGTGGGGGGCGCTTTCTCCTCTGCAGGAGGGACTGGAGCAGGAGAAATGCCCCCGGCCAGAGGAGGGCTGGTGGAGAGATGCGGAGTTTGGATCTGCTGCTTCTATTCCTCTGGCATAAGGGGCAAGGCCGCCAGCTGGCAGCGGGCAGAGAGAGCGAGCTGAACAGAAGATGGAGAACCGAAAATATGAAAGGTCTTTGGGGAGGAGGAGCACTCTGTAGCTGAAATAAGGTGTATGTTTTTGGGGTAGTGGATTTCCTGGGGTGTGCCCACTGTCCTGTTGACCTCCTCATCCCACAAAGACCACCCTGACCTGTGCCTGGAGCAGCCATGCCTTGGCTTTCAGATTTTTCCTTAAGCAGCAAACCTTGCATTTCAACTTCCTTAAATAAAACCCAACTTGGAGCTTCAACATATGTGCTGACAAAAGTATCGCTGTTCTGATGGCTGAAGCTGCCTACCAGACTTGGCCCCCTTTCTTGGGGTGACCCCGTAGCACCCCCAGGAAGTCTGGGGCCCCTTTGGACCCGGTGCAAAACCCACTGGCGTAGGAGCCGACTGTGTGCTGGGGCAGAGCTCTGGGCCTTGATTTCCTTGTCTGTAAAATGGGAATCATATTATCAGAACGGAGACAGAAGCCTGGACTACCCAACATTTCTGTGTGTGTGTGAACCCCACTCAAACTTCCACCGTTTGGAGAAGTTCCACAGCATTGTTTGGGTTTTCTACTTGGTGGTCACCCCTTTGCTATCTTAGGTTGTTTGTCAGAATCAGGCTTTAACCCTGATCTGATTCTAAAGCCTGAGCCAGGTAGATGAAGCCAAGTGTTTTCACTTCTCATCCTGGCATAGCGGCCCAAGGAGCTGGTGCCAGAGCAGCCTGTTGGGACAGATGGACGGGAAAGGGCATCAAGGGTGGATTTGTGCAGGTGGACAATAGCCTCACGTCAGCTGCATGCAGGAATGGAGACAGGATGGGTAGACCAGTTGTCTGCCTTGTCTGTCCACTGCCCTCCCTCCACAGAGCATTGTGCGAGAACAGGGCTATGATGAGAGCCCATCAGCTGAATTAGCCACGATAAGGACACGACTGCCTCTCTCCATGCAGGCTTGCCTGGAGATGGGTGACTCTTCGCGACCGTGCCGTGATGGAGTCATGCAGCACGGGCTTTGGAGCCTGGCAGGCTTTGGTTCTCAGCTTGACGGCTTACAAGCTGTGTGAGCTTCTATGGACCTCAGCGCCCATCTGTAAAAGGGCAAGAATCACAGTACTGATGCCGGCTGGCTGGGTCTGAGGACCCAGAGGGGGGTCCCGCAGGAACAGTCAAGAGGGTCCCTGGCTGCATGCAGAATAGGTATCAGACACGAGTCCAGCATGCGGTGAGAGCAACGTTTATTGAAGGTGCACAGAGGAAGCAGGTGTGGAGTGTCCAGGAGACTCAGAAAGGAAGGGAAAAAGCCTCTTCTTTGCCCGGGATCTGGGGGTGTTTATTGAGGATGATGGTCTGGTATCCATGTCCTCACAGGCATCCAGGAACCAGTTAGAACAAAGATGAGGGCCCAGGTGTTATTCCTTGGAGCCCGGGGGCCTTGGCGCTGAGATGTCTGGCGCAGGTGATCTGCAGTGTGCCCGTGATGGCTCTGTCCCGTCACTCTCACTGGTCCTTCCTTGGGTGTTACCTGTTCTAGAGAAATCACGAACTCCTTGCCCTTGCAAGGAGGACATATGCTATTTGCGTTCTGAGGCGCTATTTGCGTCCAGTGGCGGTGCAGGTCCCAGCAAGAAGAGAAGCAGGAAAAGGAGCAAAAAGCAGGTTTGTATGGAACCTTTCAGTTTCCCTGTCTCACCACCTCAGGGGATTATTGTAAGGATTTGACGCACAGTGGGAAAACAAAAGTTGTCCCTTACACCCCTGCAGCCAGCTGTAGCTATTTCTGCTTCCTCTAGGGAGGGAGGGGGCACAGTCCATGTCTGGGGGAGAATAAATCTCTGCCCTGAGGCCTTCCTCGTATGGAGGTGGCAGCCCAAGAGCCAAGCCACAAGTTCCAAGTCCAAGGAGAAACAGCAATTTCAGATTTTCTCCTGGGGCTCTGGGCTGCTGAGGATGAACACTGGGGGTGGTGGTCGTGGTGGTGGGTGGGGGAGGGTGGGTGTTTAGCGGAGCACTTGAGTGAGATTTTGGGTGTGTTAAAGGCAGGCTAGAGAGAATTCTGGGAAAGGCTGGAAAGAGACTTGAGCAGGTGGCTCCTGGGGGTAGGAGGCCAGTGAATAAGAGAGGGGATGAGGGGGAGGAGGGGGAGAGGTGGAGAAGCTGGTGGAAGTGTTGTCGGTGAGAATCAGCACTCTAGAAGGATTTCACAACAGAGGTGCCTCATTTTCCATTTTAGGGCAGGGCAACGGTCCTCCATTACCACTCCCCAAAACTTTCAGCCAGTCAGATACCCACATATGTCTTGTCCCGGAGGAACCAAGGCAAAGGAGCCACCATGTCCCGCATTTGGGCTGGCACGAGGCAGGGAGGAGGGAAGGACCACGTGAGAGGACACTTGGGCGAGATGGAGAATTTCCCAGCTTGGGGACTCAGAGGGAGAGGAAGCTCCTGCCTGTGCCTGGAGCCACTTGATTTGAATACGAAAGGACAGGCAAATGCATAAAGCTGGAAGACTTGGCAACACCATTCATTCATTCCTGGACATTTATTGCACCCTAGTACATGTCTCTCACGCTGCCAGGTGCACTGGAGTACAAGGTGAGCAAAACAGAGGCGGCAGGTATCCAGGCAGGTAACGAGGACAACACATGCAAAGCTCAGCACAGTGTCTTTTTCAGAGGATGGGAGTCTGTCCTGGGAGGAGTGGTGGCCGTGGGGTCGTGTTAATTCCATGGACAAATGTGATGACAGATCAGGCACTTGGGGGTCACTGGCTTCATACTAATTGCATCTGTGTTTCTCCAGCCGGGGGTATCGGCTGTGATGCAATTAACACTGAGAGCTGGGTTGGAGCTGTCACTTTTCCAGCTGGCTGGCCTCATCCCACTTACGAGGACAGCGTGACTCTGGACTTTGCACATTTCTCTTCCAATAAAAACACCTGGAAAGTGTATGGCACTTTTCTTCTCACCGCGCACACAACTTGACAGATTTTAAGATCAGATTTCACCATCTACTCCCCTGGGAGCTGAGGTTGGAGCTGGCTGTTGTGTTCAGGAAAAATACAGCAGGACAGAGAGAAGACCAGCAGGAATGTGCTGGGGGTTACCGAGTAAGGCTGTGCCTTGAATTCCTCCTCTGGGGAGTCCAGCCTCTTTGCTGGACTTTCACCAAGGGGGAAACCCTGGGTTCAAACCCCAGCTCCACCTCTTACCAGTGTGTGGTCTCTGCCAAGACACCTTGCCTCTCTGCGCCATGACGCCCTTGCCTGTCTGCTGGGTCCAATGTGGTGCTTTATTGGAGGGCGTGAGGACCCATGGATGGTGCTCAGGACGCAGCACGCTGCCTGGCACCAAGTCAGTTCCGTAAGGAGCGGCCTGGGCTGCAAGCTCATCAGTGCCGTCCAGAAACACTCCCAGCTCCTCCTTCTGGGCACGTGTAGGACTGCGTGACCAACCCATTGGGGATGAATGGAGTCGTGGATTGCATCTAGCTAGTGAGTCGGGGGGTGACCTAGGTATCACGACTGTCCCTATGAGAGTCTCCCAGGACTTTTCACCGTTTGCTATGACAACTCAGGCAGCCTGGGTTTTGGAAGAGAAGGAGGACAAAAAGCAGACCCCCCCCCCCAAGATGACCCGCCACCCACAAGTTAAATAGGTAAGAAATGAGAAATGAGTGTTGTGGCTCTTATCCACTGACATTTGGGGACTGTTTGGTAGTGCAGCAAATGTAGCTTCTCCTGGCTGGTGCAGAGAATTGCTTCCTGTCTCTGGACCTCAGTTTCCTTATCTGGAAGATGAGAGGTTGGGCTACATGGTCGATCGCCTCCAGGTCCCTCCATCCCAAAGAGAATGAAGGGGGGTGTTGTTTTCACACACCCCCGGGGGGCTCATGCTCCATTCCAGACCCTCCACGCCCTCTCCAAGCCCACTGTTCTGTCCTTTCTGCAGTGGGGCATTGCTCAGAGGATGGGGCAGGGGTGGTTCCCCAGCCATTTCAAGCTCAGCAGGCCCAGGACAGAATTCCTCCTCCCGCGGGCCCCTGCCTCTGGCCTCCCTCGCTCACTGGGGCCCCAGGACCCATCCAGGTGCCCAGAAGAGAACCGCTGGCTATCATCCTGGGCTCTTCTATTTCTCTACCCCAAATCCTTACCCTTCCACTCCTAATATCTCTCATGTTCCTCCTTCCCCTCCCCCTGCCTCCTGCAACAGCTGCATCCTAACTGTTCTCTCCACCAGTCATGCCAACCCCGGGAAGTCTTCTTGCCTCTCCAGGAAGTCTTTCTGAAGCTTGGACTCATCCCTCCCTTTCAACACTCAAAACCCACTGAGCAACTTGTAGCTCTCCAAACACTCCCCATCTGCTAGTGCCTTTCCCTGAATCCCATGGCTGGGATAAAATCCCATGGGATTCATCCCATGCTTGCCTGGAAAATTCTTATTCCCCCTTCAAAACACAGCTCAAATGCCACTTCCTATGGGGACCCTCCTGTGATGTCCCCGGGGCTCTCTGAGTGCTATGTTCACGCCTCTGTTATAACACTTAAAAGTAGGGGCCTGGCGGACCAGTACTGCTGGCCTGTGAACTAGTGAAAGCAGGGACTATGTCATTCTGGTTTTCTCTAGGGATTCCTGGCCTAGGGCCTGGCACTTGGGGCTCAGCCAATGATTCTCTCACTCGCCTATTGGCCCATGCACCTGCTCTTGCACCCCACAGTGTTTGAGGCCTTGGGAATGAAGCTGTAAATAGGATTCCTGCTTCCTATTGGCAAAAGGAGGGGTCCGCACTGAACAAGTAATAAGACAAATACACCAGATAATTTTAGGGAGAAAGCAAGTGACATTAAACCTGGAGGTACAGAAGGGGAGCTGCTGGAAAGTGAATGTCCGGACAAGTCTCTTTAAAGAGGTAGCCTTTGAGTGGGGACCTGAATGATGACAGGAGCCCTTCATGTGGGCGCGTGGAGGGAAAAGTGTTCCAGCCAGTGGGAACAGTATTGCAAGGGCCCTGAGGAGAGTAGACCTCAGTGTTTACTGGATGGTTGGATAGACGAATGGATGCATGGTACCTACTCTCTCTTTTTCCTCTTGGTGTCTGGATGCTGAATTGCTTAGGTGGCCAAAGCCAGTTGCCCCCACCTTCCAAGATGATAGCCTTCTCTCAGAGAAGGTGCCAGAACCTGCTACTGCCTGTTTATAGCCAGGAGAAGTCAGGAGCTACTGCTGGCTCCAGGAAGCCCCTCATAGTCAGTGCAGGGTGTGTGTGTGACACAGGCTGCCGGTCCCCCAGAAAGACACATTTTGTCTAGCTGGCCTGCATCTCCTTGAGCCCAGGCTCTGTGGATGCTACAAGCACCTGCTTCATAGCAAACATCTCTGCTTGTTAATCCTTTGTGAATTTCTTATTTAGACCCATCTACAGCTGGAGGGAATGCACTTGACCAGACCAAATACTGGGGAGACCCCAGCATCTCCCCTTCGCACCCCCTTCTCCATCACGGTTTTCTGTCTTTGGAGCTCTCTGAAGGAGCTAGCACCATTAATTTGAGATTTCAGCCTTCCCCTCAGATCCCTACCACATCCACGCACACATATATTTTTCATCTCCTGAAATGGCTATAATGAGGGAGTGCCAATTAGCGAGTCAGAGGGCAGGCATGGGACCTGCCGTCAGTCACCTGCAGAGCGGCGGTGGCCCACTCTCACCACCTCTACCCAGGGAGGTTACGCTGCTGTGCACATTGGCTGAGGCTGGGACCGAATGTCCACCCCCAGGCCTTCCTCCCCTGCTCTTCGGCCAGCAATTAACCCGGGACCAGTGACTTTCCCAGGGACAGGGGAGAGACGGTTGGCATGCCGTTATTGGGCTGATGATTTCTGTAGCCAGAGTTCATGGCTGTTTGGGGGGTCGGGTATGGATGCTGGAATCTCGTGACCGCTGGGCCGTGCTCTGTGCTGGGAGTTGGGCGATGGCAGAGTCCCTGGAACCAGACAGAGCTCCGTGGTATGGCTCTGAGCATGGCATTTACGTGCCGGGCGCCTCAGACTCCTCACCTGGAAGAGGGGTCGCCAGGGCTACTGCCCTCCTCCTGAGTGGTTGTCAAGAGAGAGAATTGCGATGCCACCTGTCAAGTCCCTGGTGCATAGAAGATGCTTAACGAACTTGGCGTTATCTTATTGAATTTGCGCGGCCGCCCACCCCCAGTGCCAGGGTAAAGTAAGGGGAGACGGAGGCTTGTAGATGTGAAGTGACTGGCAAGGCACAGGACCTATCGTACTCCACCCATCTGCCTGCTGACTTTGGCGGCCAGGACCTGCAGAAGAGCTGAGGGAAGCGGGCACTGGCTCTGCAGATGGAGGGAGCGAGGCTGACCCAGATAACATGCACGGAGCCTCTCCGGGTGCTGGGTGGATCTGCTCCGCCTGAGTTCCTCTGGTCCCTGAAGGGCACCGTTGACCCTCTGCAGCAGCACTGCCGTGGCTGAGGCCCCTCAGGAAAGATGATGGGGCGGGGGTGGGACACCCTCTCTGTTCTGGGCCCAGCAGGTGTCAGAGCTGCCTGAGCGGAGTCCTTGTAAATATTCATAGAACGAATGTCAGACGCAGGCCTCCTGCATAGGGACAGCTGTGGGGGCTTCCTTGCAAAGCTCTGGAATACATAGCTTCTCTCCAAGGTGGGGCTGTTCCAGTAGAGTGCTGGTAAAATGTTTAACAAGCAGCTTTTCAAGAAAGAACAAAAGACAAACTGATTCGTAGCATTTGCTGATTTCCATTGTGTTAACACCTATCAAGGCTGGCCTCAAGCTACTACAGAACTGGGGGCGGTGTACATCGTCAACTCTTGGGAGCAGGTGTGGACCATCTCCAGCACATCCCTACCTTCTCCCTGGCAACTCTGGTGCTCAGAGCCAGCACCCCACCCTACCCTCCCTTCTCCCCCTCCTGCGTCCATCCCCACACTCATGGCTCATGGAAGCCGGTGTCTGCACCAAATCTCCCAGAGTGTCTGGTCTTGGGACACTGCCAGTGACGGCCTCTGGGGTTGGCTACAACTGGAGATGTGGGAGGTGGTTCTTCCAGAGATGATACATTTTTTTTTAAGGCTACAGACCTGCTTCGAGAATCTAAAAATGATTGACTATTTAACCAAGGAAGTCTACCAGTGCACAAGCGTGTAAGGGGATTCTTGGATGCCGGAAGCAACCAAAGGACACTCTCAAGGTCTCGGGGGCTGGGTGGGGAGGGGATGAGCGTTGAGTCTCACGTGAGGTCAGGGCGGCTGGTTAGGGTCTCTGGACAGCATTTTCGTTTTCAAAGCTCTCTCCCCGCCTTCACTGGGATGTTTACGGCATGGCTGGTCCTCGGGAGTGGTGCTAGCCTGACTGCCTGATGGTCATCACTCCTGGACTAGGAATCGGAGGTCCAGAGAAGGGGGGATACCCCTCAAGAGCCTTGTGTTAATAGTACCACTGCCGCTGTCTTTAGAGCACCTCCTAGGTACTCCCAGGTGGTCCTGTTGTTGTTCTCTGATTCTCACAACTATTAAGTCGTTTATTGAGCACTTACTATGTGCCAGGCACTGTCCTAGGCACCTATGTGCCTCAGTGAACAAAATAAAGAAACCAGACCCCACAGGAGTTACATCCAAAGGAAACAGAAATACATAATTTGTTCGATTAATCTGGTGAGAAATTTCAGATGCTTTGCATAGAAACACAAGACCTTTCCTTAACATGGGGGTCTGGGCTCTAACATGGGGCTCTGGCCCCCGCTGGGTGTTTAAGGTTTGTGACATCTGCACTCTGAAGTCTGTATGGTGCAGCTGTTTTAATAAATATTTCTCACTTTTCCAACTCCGCAAAGCCGATGCGTTCGTTTCCCGTGGCTGAGTCGTCGCAACCTGGTGACATAAACCACAGCAACGAATTTCTCACAGTTTTGGAGGCTGAGGTGTGAAATCAGTACCCTTAGACCAAAGTCGGGGTGTCAGCAGAGCTGCGCTGCCTCCAGAGACTCCAGGGGAGACTCCTCCAGCTCCGGGGCCAGCCGGCAGTCCTTGGCTTGTGGCCACATGGCTCCAGTCCCAAGGCCACCACCTCCAAATCTACTCTACCCTCATACCACCTTCCCTCTGTGTGTCAGACCTCCCTCCGGCTTACTCCTATGAAGACACGTGTGACGGCATCGAGGGCCCACCGGGATCACCCAGGATCATCTGCCCCATCTCAAGATCCTTCACTGAATCATGCCGGCAAAGACCTTTTCTGTTTGGCCACATAAGGTGGCATTTGCAGCTTCCAGGGGTTGGGATGTGGAGGTCTTTTAGGGGGTGCATTTCTCACCCTACCAGAGCCGGGAACTAGAACCCTGTTTTCTAGAGGAAGGCAACTCCCCTGCTGAGCGTCCCATGGCGGGGACGTGGCACACCTGGGATTCAAACCCTGGTCTTCACGTTCTCTCCCCCTCACGGAGCAAGTGCACGATCTGCAGAGGTGGGACCCGAAGCTCCGTGAGCTGGTGGGACTGGTCCAGGTCATGGGCTACCGTGGGCTTTCCATGCCCTGAGTCCTTCCCAAGGGGCCCAAATTAGGGCCTGTCTGGTCTACGCTCAGCCAAGCCCGTGGGCTCTGAGCTGGTTCCGGACCTCCGGTTGCCATCAGAAAACACGTGGACAGAAGGGGGGGGGGCGAGCACTGCCTTCTGTTTCTGGAGTTACCAGACTTCAGCTTTCAAACCGAGTCAGCCTGGAGGCTAATTTTCTGCAGCTTCTAGTCGTTCAGCTCCATTTATTATCCCTGACACTGTGAAAGCTTTCGTTATTGATTCTGGGCTAGATTAACTTTTCTCCCCGCGCCCCCCCCAGCCCCAGCCCCGGCTCTCCAGCAGTTTTTGGTCCAGCAATTAGGTAGTGGCAGGGACAATGTAGGGAGGCTGTGGCTGCCTTTCATTTGCCATCATAGTAAATACAGCTCACTCTCCGCTCCCAGCGCGCCCGCCGTACTCCGGAAAAGGAGAACACCGCTTAAACGACTCCTCTCTCCTGCCTGACTCTCCACCGCTGAGCTGATCAATACAGTCTATCACCCCGCGGGGCTCCCCTGGGACCACCCAGGCTCGCTAATTGGCTCCGGGAGCTGGCTGGCTGGTGGAGGAGTGTGCATGCGTGTGTGAAGATGGGTGTCCCCGCGTGTGTGTGCCTGTGTGTGTGTCTGTCCCTCTCTGAGTGTGTGTCTGTGTGTGAGTGTGCATGTGTGAGTGTGTCTGGGGAGGGTATGGAGGGTCCCTGGCTTCTCCTGTCTACTCCCACCCCCCAGGCCCCCTTTAGCATGGATCCGACTGGGAGGGTTGCTGGTTTTGGAAAAGGCCTCGAGATACGGGGATGGCCATTTGTGACTCCACCAGATTTAACTTGGAACCGAGTGAAGGGACAAGTGGAGGCATTTTAAGATTGTGGTTAAGCCTACGGAGGTGAAGTCAGACCGATTTTCTGATCCTGGCTCTTTTGCTGGCTTGCTGTGTGGCCTTGGGCAAGTCACTTAGCCTCTTGAAACTTTAATCCTCATCTGTGGAACGAGTCTAGCGCCCCCAGCCCTAGAAGGCCAGTGTCAGGGTTCAATGAAATGACAGGTGTAATTGGCACCTCAGTGAGTGGCAGCCACGCTCACAGTCCTCAGGGGAGCTGCCGTGGGGGTTACATTGAGGGGGGGGCGTCTTGACGTCAGGGAGACCTGAACTTGGATCCTGGACCGGCCACCTGTGCAGCCATATGACCTCCAGCGAGTCACTCTCCACCCTCCAGGTTCCTCTCCTACGGAACGGGGACATAATATCCGCCATAGTCAGCTGATGGTGTCTCCCCAAAATTCGCATCCACCTGGAACCTCGGAATGTGACTTGATTTGGAAACATGTTTGCAGCTGTGGTGGCATTAAGATGAAGTCATCCGGGATGGGGGTGGGCCCTTGATCCCAGGACTGGGGGCTTGATAAGAATGTCCGGTGAGGGGGCGCCTGGGTGGTACAGCGGTTGGGCGTCTGCCTTCGGCTCAGGGCGTGATCCCAGCGTTGTGGCATCGAGCCCCACATCAGGCCTCTCTGCTGGGAGCCTGCTTCTTCCTCTCGCACTCCCCCTGCTTGTGTTCCCTCTCTCACTGGCTGTCTCTATCTTGTCGAATAAATAAAAATAAAATCTTTAAAAAAAAAAAAAAGAATGTCCGGTGAGGACACAGACATAAGACACATACAGGGAAAGCAGCCATGAGAGGTGGAGGACAGATGGGGTGATGCAGGTACAAGTGGACAAATGCCGGGGACCGCCGGCCGCTTCCCATGAAGAGCCCCAGCTCTCTCCCAGCCCACAGGAGCTGCTCCTCGCCCCCAAGACAGTGGCCAGGCTTCTTCCTCTTTTCCTCCTGCTCCGTGAGGTCGGCCTTGCTGTGCAGGAGCAGGGAAGCAGCAGGAAGGGGGCAGCAGGAACGTCTAGAACACAGGCTGAGAAGCGTGACCTCTGCCGGGTGTGCACCGGGGGGTCCAAAGAGGTCTTGCCTCCCGATCCCGAAACGGCCGGCAGTTTGCGGTGGATCAGCCGGGTGGCCATGTGGCAGGCGGGTCGGAGGGTGTATTTCTGCGCTCGGGCTGTCCTCACAGACACAAGTGCATTGTCTTCCAGTCCGGAGGCTGGAGTCCACGGTGTCAGCAGGTTGGTTTCTCTGGGGTCTCTCTCCCTGGAGTGTGGACGGCTGTCTTCTCCCCGTGTCCTCATGTGGCCGTCCTTCTGTGCCTGTCTGTGTCCTAATCTCCTCTCCCTATAGGGACACTGGTTGGATTGGATTAGTGCCGACCCTCATGGCCTCATTGGAACTTAATCACCTCCAGCCCATAACAGAGAGGGTGAGGCCAGAGGCCGGGAGGCTCTAAGGAGGCTGAGAGAAAACCCCATGCAGGAGATGATAAGGCCTGAGGTCTGGTCATAATGGGGAGGAGGGAAAAGGGGGAGGAGACAAGTCAATGGAGTTCCTTTCCCACATCCTGAGTGCCGTCCAAACCCTCTTTTGTGGGACTCAGAGAAAAGCCATCCCGGTAGCAATGGCCTCCATGTACCGAGCACTCGCAATGAACCGGCCACTGTGCTAGGAGCCTGACCCATGCTGTCCCATCTCTTCCCACCAGATCTGACCAGGGAGGGATTACTATCATCTCCATATCATAATGAGGACATGGAGGCACAGACAGGGTAAGCCACCTGCCCAAGGTCACACAGGTAGGGAAGCAGCAGAGAGAGAAGCACACCCAGGCCTGGATCTGACCCTCTTACATGCACTGTCCTCAGGAGGGAGAGTGTTTCAGCGCAGAGTGGGCTGGTGATTATGGTTGTCGTTGCTGTTGTATATTTGCTGCCTACAACCTTCTGTGGGCAGCACAGAGCCGGCCCACGGTAAGTGCCAAATGAGTGTGTGTTGAGTGAGCAAAGAAAGATAAAGAATTGTATCCTTGCTTCGAAGAGGAGCAGAGCAGAGAAGGTGGGTGGCTTGACCGTGGCCACGCACACAGTGGGCAGGGCTTGGTGTGGACCTCACCCCCTGCTTGGCTCCTGTGCTCCACTGAGCTCTCTGTTCCCTCATTCTGCAGGGAGGAGGTGACTTAACCAGGGTCCCAGTGCAGAGTGTGACTCTCCAGGGTCGCCCGGTTAGGGAGGTGGTGGAGTGGGCCTCAAGCCAGGCATGTCAGTCCCCACAGGGGGCCACCTTGACTTTAACCGCTCATCATACTTCCTTCTGGGGAAGGCCTCCCTGCTGCCTTGAGGCTCCTACCAGGCCTCCAGGGCCCCTCCCATGGGCACATCCCACAGTGTGACCGTTGTCAGCACACCCCTTGGGAGCTCAGGGACAGGACTGGCAGGTGCCCCAGAATGCTGCTGAGGGCTCGAAGGTCCACAGGCTCTTGGATTTTCCTTTCCCGGGAGGGCATTCCTGGTGCAGGGCCTCATTGACCCATCTCAGGGTTCTGGCCTGGGCCGCTCTAGCCTGATGCTGCTGCTGCCGAAGGTGATGGGGGAGGGGGAGGGGGAGGGAGAAGGGGCGGGGTGTTCAGCACCGAGTCCGGCGCATTTTGTTATTATGGCTTCTGGTACGCTCGTCCTGAGCCTTGCGGTGTGGGAGCCTGGCGTGGTGCCAAGCACCTAGTAGCTGCTCATGAAATATTCAGCACCTACGAAATGAGGAAACAGAAGATTGCACCCTCGTTTGAAGGAGGAGGAAAGCAAGATGCTGAAAGGGAGGGAGACTTGACCGGGGCTGTGCGGCGCCGCAGCAGGAGGAGAGGGCCATCAGGAAGAAGACACTAGAGACTCTGGAAGCAGGAAGAAGGAAATCAAGTCAGGAGGAGGGCTGGCCCCTCCGTGGAGGTCTCCCGGCCCCCCTCCTCGGCTGAGCCAGGTCCTTGGGCTGGCGGCTCCTGGAACAGGGTAAAGACGCAGGTGCTTATGTGCTCTGGGGTCCCCGGACGGGCGAAGCTTCCGAGAGTGCCAGCCTCATGCCCACTGGGCCACTGGGTGCCAGGCTGCGAATCCTCCTGGGGCCCTGCTCGGTGTCAGCCCGGCTCTGCCGCACTTATTAGTGGTGACTTGGTGACAGTAGCGCCCCATGCTCAGGGCTAGATAATGAGGCCTCTCAGGGGCTGTTCAAGAAAACAGAACACAGAGCAAAATATAATTCCGGGGATATTAGGCCAATATATCAAAGTGCAGCGGGAGCCCAGCTGGCACAGGGAGGCCGACGTGGGGCACTCTCCCCCGAGGGAAGCGAAGGCTCTGGGGTTGGTGAAGCGGCACTCGATGCAGCAAGGAGCCGCCCCACGCGGGCTGCTGTGACCACAGGGGCAGCAACCAGGGGCTTTCTGGGTCCAGAGACCCCCGCTGACCCTTGGGACTGATGGCAGGAAGGGCAGGGATGGGGTGCACCCTGAGCTGCTGAAGTAAGATAGTCACGAGCAACCAGGCCTCGGCCTCCCAGTTGGCTTCCAGGTGCAGCAGGTGGGAGCTCACGATCCTGCTGGGCACGAGCGGAGCCTACCCAGGAGGTGGAGGGAAGAAGGCGCCACCCCATCTTGCCTCTGCCCTCCCCAGGACCCTCCCTCTCAGCTCACCCCTGCCTCATCCTCTCCCCCATTATAAGCTTTGAGGTGTGGACACCACCTCCAGGGAGAGTCACCAGCCATCCCATCTGCCTCGGACTGGGGTTCCCAGGACGATTCCAAAGCCGGGCTAGAGGCTCTGGCTCTGCAGGGACTGTCTCCCCTCCCCCGTCTCCCCAGAACATACCCCCTGACCACCCCCCTCCTTGCAGCCCCCACTGATCCAGATTCCAATTCTTGGTTTTAGTGTTGGTTCAGTATTAGACCGTGGGCTTCTAGAATGTCTTAGGCCTGTAATTGTCTCCAGTACCCTGAGTGGGGCCTGGCCCAACCAGGGGCCCCCTCGAAGTCTGATTAAGTGTCAGGTCTGCCTGCCTACCAGTGAATGAATGGGAGACAGAAGGGATGAATGAGGGAGGAAGTGAAGGCCCTTTCGGGCTCCATAGTTTGGAAGAGCAGGAAGTTGCATACACTGTTCATTGATCCTTTCTTCCCCTCGGTGCCAATGCCTTGGGGATTTTCTGCTCTCAGCCTCTTGGAGTGTAGTCGTGGGGTCTGGGACAGGCGCCCTCAAGGCCAGAGTGGCCCTCAGGGATCCTCAGCACACTGCGTGAGGGGCCGGGGAAGCCTCTGTCCAGCCCCTGAATGCAGCCCATTCCCAGATCCTGGGGGTCAGAGGTCATCCTGCTCAAATGCCTGTTCTAAAGATGGAGACATCGAGGCCCCTGTTGGGCCCAGGGCTGCCCGGCCTGCCCAGCGTGGCAGCATCACGGGTCTGTACCCTGGTCTGTACCCTGTTCTCCCTCCCTGCTCGGGGCGGCCCTGCCCCTGCGGACACTCAGACTCACCCGCTGCGGACAGGAGCCTGTCTTGCTGCTGGTCTCAGTTTCTCTGGCTTAGAACCCCCCTCCAAATTGTTGGCCCTGGTCGTGGTCCCCTCCCACGTCTGTCTGCCTCTGTCCCCCCTTCCCCATGACGTGACCGCTCTCCACACCCCAGCAGACCTCTGCAGCTCATTGGGTCCCCAGCATTGAGTCCTCTTTTCAGGGAGCTGGAGCAGCTCAGATTCACCCTTATGTCCTTCCTTCCTCCTTCCCTGAGTGTTTATTGTCCACTACTACGTGCTGGACCCTGGAGGTACAGAGATCAACTCCCAGTCTGGTGAGGAGGGTACCAGTGCAGACAAATCCCAACCCACGGAGGTAGTGAGGAGGGTCTGGGCAGAGGTCGGGGCCACCTGAGGCCGGCAGAGTGCGCTGGGCTCCAAGCAGGGCCCCACCGCCCCCCATCCCAGCTGCTGGCAGGCCTCTCCCCAGAGCCGGGGAAGGGCTCTTTCTGCTGAGTGACTGTCATGCATTCAGTCCGTGTGTTCTCACTGCTTCCTGCACTGAAACGACCTCCGGCGGGTAATCGCAGTAAAGTGAGCATTTATTGAGCACTTACTGTGAGAGGGCAGGAAATATTCAGGACTCTGTCTCCAGTAATGCTCATGGCTGTGCAAGATCCCCAGGAGGAGAAAGCTGGGGCCCGTGGGGGAAATATTGCCCCCCACCCCCACACCACCGAGGCTGTTCTCCCCTCAGTGGTTGAGCTGGAATAAGAGGCAGGTGTGAGAAAAAGTCTCTGTCAAGCTGCTTCTCAGGGGCTCTGCCCATCCACCAAGGGCCCAGGCGAGCCCACATCCTCCGGGCCACCCCAAACTGAAGAGACAGGTCAGAATGTGTTGAGTCTGCTGTCACTCCTCGGACACTCTGTCCAGTCGCGGCACACTTGTTCTACTGGTGAGCACCGGGGTCCCCGCTGTGCCAGGCATGTCCCAGGGGAGACTCACCTGACTAGGGGCACTGCCTCTGCCCTCAGGTGGGCTCAGGTAGGATTCTTCCTGGATGAGCTTGGGGTTCCAAGCTGTTCTTTTCCATTTATGAACAATTCTTAATCACTGCAGGTGGTATGACTTAAGCTCTTCTAATTGACATCATTACCAACTTTAATACTTAGCCTGTGGTTGACATCCTTTTCCTGAAGCAGCAGCCGTTAAAAGAAAGGTTTTGAAATCAAAATGTAATTACTTATTGAATCAGGTAGGATTTCATTCAGATGCAAGAGAAAAAAAAACCCCAACAACCAGGGGTTTATTTTTTGCCATGAATGTGGAGTCCAGAAGTAAGCAGTGCAGGTGCAGCTGAAGAAAGTTGTCAAAAATGCAGCCTTGTTCTGTCTTTCTGCTCTGCCATCCATGTGACTTTCATCTCCTTGGTTGCAAGATGGCTGCTGCACCACCAGACATTGCATCCACATCCCAGGGAGGGAGAAGCAGGATGGGCAGTGCCTATATCAGGAAAGGATAAACATTCCTATAAATCCCCAGCTGGCTTCTATTTGCATCTCAAGGGCCATAATTGTGTCTCATGTCCACTCTGGGCTGCAAAGAGGCTGGAGAATTAACTTGTCCTGAGGAAAATTAGTGCTCTGGGGGAAAGAGGGAAGAAAAGAATGGATATTGGATGGATGGCTCAAAGTGTCCTCCTTCACTTAAAAAGCAGAATTAAAAAGTGCAACTGTTAGCCTAACATCTGGCATCAGAGTCCCCTGATGGGAAGAAAACAACCTTTGTTTTTGGAAAATACTTTGACGATCTTCTGAGGGTGGAAGACAAGACTCAGAGAGCATGAGGTGTTTGGAAATGGCAGATAGCTTACCCTAGCAGCTGATAATTTGGGAACATGGAGGTGTGGGAATGTCGAGAAGAGAGGAAAACAGGAAGAGAGAGAAGGGGAGGCAACTCGCCAGCAGATTAAAGTTACGGAAGAAAGCTGTTGACCACATACTGTTTTAAGAACAGAATTTCTGGCATCTAAATACAAGCCATTTGAGATCCTGTGATAGGCAAACCTCCGTATCTCCTGTAGTCCTTCAGGGAAGTCTGTTACATAACAAAAGCCTTGTCAGTTAACGAGAGAGCATCAGGGGAAGAGCCAGCTTTCAGATCTGGGAAGGGAACGGTGTGGGAGGAAAGATGGGGGCCAGGAGGAAGGATGAGTCAGGCAAGAAGCTGGTCTCCAAAGGGACCTGTAATTCATACAAATCCCGGCGAGGTCGTGGACCCCCTGGGAATGTGGAATGGGGGTGTATCAGTTACCGACCGCTGCGTAACACGCCATCTCCAAGCGAGATAACTCCAAACAACAAAAATCATTCATTTTGCAGCTTTTCTATCCACCTTGGAGGTGACATTATTTTCATCTTCAGCAGAGACAGGGTGACAGGTTGGGGCTGAGCATGGGACTGGCTTTCTGGATTCTCTCCAGGCAGGTGTTTGTAATCTCATTCTCTCTCTCTCTCTTTGCAGGATTATGAAGTCACCCTGAATTCCTGGAACATCAGAGCCTCCAATATCCAAACATAAGAACAAAAACAAGTTCTGGATATATATAAATGCATTTTTAATTATCTGCACCACTGCTCCCTCCCTTTAGTGTGGAAATCAAGAGTCGAGTGTACAGCATTTACAATAATAATAGCAGGTATGACAATTTTTTTACTTTGACAACAACTCCCTGTTTATTTCTGCCTTTTAGAGGGCTTGGGCTAATTCGGGTGGCCTCTGCACTTTTTGGACAGATAAGTGGAAATTCGTGGCAGAAGGCTTGCTGGAGGTGGGGTAGGGAAGAGGTGGAGACAGGCTTTGAATGTGGGTCACCTGAGAGTGTTTCCTATGAAGGGGAGGAACAGTCTTTCCAGGACTAGAACCAAGGGTCGGGGGGTGGGTGGGGATAGCACTAGCCTTGCACTCAGCAGCCCCAGCCACCTTCTCAACTGGGATACAGACCTCAAACAGGAGGGGTGCCAGGAAAGCCTGAGCAAGATTTGACTAGTAGGGGGAGGTCAGGGAAGGCTCCCTGGAGGTGGTGATTGCTGGGACATTAGGAGGATGAGCAAGAGTTGACTGGGCAGAGTGGTGGGATGAGTGTCCTGGGTAGAGGGGACAGCCTGGCCAGGTAGAGGAATGGAGAGGTAGCCCATAAGGGTGGAGAAGAGCCAGGTAGGGTGGGATTCAAGAGGCAGCTGGGGAGGCGGGAGGTAGGCAGGGGCAAATTTCATTCTCTGCCCTGAGAAATGCTGTCTTTATCTTCAGAGCAAGGGGAAGCCAGTGGGATTGACATGCTCTGGTATATTTTGTGCCTTGATGTAACTGTTCTGGCTACAGAATGAAGGACATGCTGGAGGAGCCGGCCGTGAGGAGCTGGGATGGGAAGTTCTGGGAGTGGTCCATGCAAGAGGAGTTGACCCACCAAGGAAGGGAGGCGAAGATGAAGTACAGAGAGATGAGGGCTTCAAGAGCTTCTAAGGAGGTAAAGCAGACAGGACTTGGTGGTGGACTTGTCTGGGCAGGAGTCTAGGGGAGAGGGATGAGGGTGACTTGTCAGGTTCCTGCCTGAGTAACAGAAGGGTGCTGTCAATCCTTGAGGCAGGAAACTCAGGGAAAGGACTGGATGGGGGATGGAGGAGACTGCTGGGAGTGCCGTCTTGAAAACACTTAGTTTGAAGTGTCTTTGAGACACCTAAGTACCTAAGAACTTCTGAAAGAGTCTAGGCTCCAAGGTGTTGTGGCTGGAGATGTAAACCTCGGAGAGGGAGAATTGGACAAGATAGAGTGTTTTGCACAATGCTCATCACCTAGGAGGGCTTCAAAAGAGAGTAACCCCCTCCTTTTTAAGAGTAAGAGCTTCCAGGAACCCAGAGAAAGTTACATCGCTGGCCAGGGGGTGGCCCACCTGGGCCTTGGAGACAAGCAGGACTGCTGTCAGGGGTGGGGAACTGTGAGGACCACTGGTGAGGGTGGAGACTCAACTAAGCTGGCTCAGGTGTGACCCAACTGGAGCTCAAGGGGAAAGAGATGCCCAAGGGCTTGGTTTGCAGGGCTCAGGAGGATGAACGTCCACCCATCCCCTCTACCTGTCCTGCCCACTCAGGAAGGGTGGCCTGGGGCAGGGCCAACCTAGATCAGGCTTTTCAGCAACATCAGGACCTGATTTTTGGGTTGTCATTATCCATCTGAAGATATGGGGATTATGCTCGGGTCAGATCAGGTTGAGTTTGGGCTTCCCCCTGCACCCCCCAAGATCTTGGCCAAATCCAATGCATGCTTGTTGACTACCTCTTAGGACCACTCAGCTACTGCTGCTTTGCTGCTCTTCCTCCTCCACCTTCTCCTCTTCCTCTTCCTCCTCTTTCCCCTCCTTATCCTCCCCCTCCTTCTTTTTCCTCTTTCTCTGAGCAACTGTTTTGTTTCTCCGTCGTGAGCCTGGAAAACTAGTGGATGAATACATTTGTCCTTCTTGCTTTGGTCACCAGGCAGCTCAATTCTAGGAAGCAACCCAACTCAAGCAGACTATACGGGATGGGACATTTTATAACTTGATAAAACTCCTTTTTAAATTATATGTCCTACTCCCACTTTTCCTTTGTCCTGACTACACATCTATTTATTGTATCTGGTTACATGTATTTTGAGAACAGCCTCAAGCCTTTTTTTTTTCTCTTTTTGTGGAATGAGATGGTATATATAAACAAATCAACGAAATCAATAGAACAAGCATTTGTGGATTGATTTTAAAATAGAATGTTACTGTATTGCACTGGCATCAAAAAGGAGTTTGCTGTTTAGAGAGTTTTGTGGCTAGTCCTCCTGCAAGGGAAACAGTTGTCCCTTAATTTATCTGCTAAGCGGGTCTGCATTTTGGTCCAATGCTGAGCAAACCAGCCAGATGTTGTTTGAAGACATGCATTAAAAGACCCCGTAAAGCACATGCATAAATTGGACAAACACGTTATGGATGCCAGACCAGGTAGGGGTCAGAGTCATGAACGAAGAATGGGCAGGAATCCTGTCTGGTGGGTTGGATGGTCTCTGCTCTCCTAATCTGCTGGGTAAGTTTTATAGAGGCTGGGACTAGGCTTAAGGCTGGGATTGGCATCAGGGCTGAGTCTTTGGGGATTGGGTCTGGGGACCCAGCTGTCAGCCAGGATTTGGAGAGAGCTGACCATGCTTTCACCCTGGCTGCATGATTGGGCTGCTGCTACCCTGTGCAAGAGTTATCTCAGTGAACAAATGCTCTCTCTGCTGATCTTGCCCATCTCACCATGATGGGCTGTCCCTGGGTAGGCCCTGCTATGGGGAACTGGGCCTTTGCACATGCTGCCTGTAGCAGGGAGCACGCCACAGCATGGTGCAGAGGCAGAGAGCCCAGAGGCCAGAACGAGATCCTGACTCTGTCATCTACTATCTCCTATGATCGTGGGCAAGTTCTTTAACTTCTTTGTGCCCCAGTTTCCTCTCTGAAAAATGGGGTTGGTGGGTGTATCTGCCTGATTGGGTTGTTTTTGAGTCCTGGTGAGTGACCTTTAGTAGTATTTAGAAAAGTACCTGCCACTGTGTTTGCTACTCTCATTATTATCCCTCCCACCACCTGGCTGGTCTCTGACCTTCCGCAGGTGCTCAGCGTCTCCCTGAAGCCTTCCCTGACCACCTCTTCCCCAAAGCCAGGTAAGAGACCTCCCTTTGTGCTTCTGCAGCCAGTCTTACAAGCATCTGCCTTTGTTGGCTGTTTCTGTGTTCTCCTGTAGACCTTGAGCCCTTCGGGGGCTGAGTTTGAGTCTCTGTGTGTGTCGGGTGTGCAGCCCAGACCTTGGTGTTACAAGATGCTAAGAAGGGATGGAGGATCTTGCAGCATGGTCTGGGGATGCAGGACACCAACAACAATACAGAAGCAATACTGCCAAGAGCCAAGGGTACCACAGCACCACTCAGGCTCATGCCATCGTACTCATAGCCCCCTGGAGGTGCAGAATGGAGTGTCTCTCCTCTGAGGGAGTGGGTGGGGGGCAAGAGTATGACAATGCCACCAGCTGCTCCTCTTGGTGGAAATACTTCCCAATCCAATTTCATCTGGATATCCTCCAGGTGAGCAAGTGACATCTGCCATATGGAGACCATGGGCAGGAAAGATGTTTTGAATCTAGGTTAGAGAGACAGTGAGCAGTAGTGAGAGCTTGGGCTCCAGAGCCTGGGGCTGGCATTCAAGTCTGTAACCCGCCTCAGTTTCTTCAACTGAGGAATGGAGTACATAATAGTACCTCTCTGTTAGGATTTTCATGAGTTAATATTTGTAAAGCACTGGCATAGTGCCAGGTGCATGGTAATCATTCAATAAATGATACCTATTATCATTCTATATATTTTTAAGATTTATTTATTTATTTTAGAGAGAAAGAGACAGAGTAGAGGGGCAGAGGGAGAGGGAGAATCTCAAGCAGACTCCCTGCTGAGCATGGAGCCCGACATGGGGCTCAATCCCAGGACCCTGAGATCATGGCTTGAGCTGAAACTGAGAGTTGGAAGTTTAACTAACTAAGCCACTCAGGTGCCCCATCATTCTATATTTTTTCATGGTGGCCTCTGGAAGGAATCAGAGCTCTGAATGACGAGGACTCCTTTGGCCCCTTCTCCCCAGCAGGGAGATCCATGCCATTTGCTGCAATGCCATGTGGAAAAGCATCTGATGAGCACAAGGCAAGTCAGCCACCCCCTCCTCAGTGCCATCTCATGCTGTCTTCATGCCATTATCATCTGTTCTCACCCACTGAATGCCGACGTGTCCCGAGCCTATTATGTGTTATCTTATTAAGTCTTCATGACCACTTCGCAATGACAAAAGTGAAGTGTAGAGAGGTGAAGTGACTTGCCCGGGGTCACACAGCTTGAAAATGGTGGCATTCAAAGACCATTTGGTCTGGCTCCAAAGCCCACACTGTTTCCACCAGGCCATGCTGGTTCATCGCCTGCTATGGCCTGTGATACACAGCAGGCACTTGGAGAAGAATAGATGTGTGCTGAACGAACGGATTTACTGTGTTAGACATCAAGAATAGAAAGGGAGAGAGGATGTGGATCAGTGTCTCACAGTCCAGCAGGTTTGAATGTATTGGCCATTCAGATGCTCCCAGAGTCTGGAGACGGCACACTGTCGCGGTTGCTCGCCTCAAAGCTATCACTGTCTCTTTTCTTTGATAGCAGAACTTCCCTGCTTGTCTAGTTCTGGCTAGTGAGATGGAAAGGGAAAGCTGAAAGCTGCTCGGGGAGGGAGCTTCTTCTTTGACAAGAGAAAAATAAGCCAGGGAAAAGCTCTGCTTCCTACCTGTCCCCACGTGCTGCCTCTAGCATAGTCATGGGGGTGGGGATGGGCGCATGCCTGAGCTGTATCTGCCACCTTGTGATCCCTAGAGCAAGGTCAAAGAATTGCAGAGGCTCCCTGTGCCCTGATCATCAGTAAACCCCTGACCCAATCCCCCAACACCTTACCTCCTGACTTTGGAGGAAATGTGAGAACTCATGAGAAATACACCTCTGTGGGTTTTGGCCGCTGTTAGTTGGATGTTCTGTTACTTGCAGCCAAAAGTATTCCCAACAGATACAGAAACCGCATGGAAGTGGGGAGAGCAGGGAATCTGCATGCTCAATTCTGTCATGTAGCCCACATTTGGACCAGTTAATTAAGTGATGTGCATGTCAGTTTCATGGTATGTAAAATCCGGCTTGCAGGGAGTCTGCAGTGATACCAGCACCAGTGCCCCCTTGCTACACACAGGAGAAGTGCCCTCTGGTTGTGCTCTGATCAGTACCTCCTATGGACAGAGGGCCCCTCAAGTGTTTAAGGTGAGGCATGTAAAGGGGCTCTTAAAAAAGAGAGACTCATGAGCATAAGAGGTGGGAGTGTCCCCCCCCCAGGGCAGTTCTGGGTCAGGAGAATCATTAGCCAGAGGGGCACAGGTGGCATGGCTGCACTGGACCTTAGAGGAATCAAGGGCTTGGGTGGGAAGACAAAGTCAAAAGTCAAGTTAGGAGAAATGTTAGAAAAGCAGAACTGAAAGGATTTGGAGGACAGTCAAAAAGGTCAGAAGCAGAACAGGGTAAGGTTGGAAGACAGGAACAGGCAGTGGTTCTGAGTGTGGGCTCAGCACCAGCAGTCACGGCATCCCCTGAGGAGTTGCTAGGAATGCAGGTTCTCCGGCCCCACCCCAGTCCTACTGAGTCATGAACGCCAAAGGTGGGTCCTGCAATCTGTTTTTTTTACAGGCTCTCCAGGTGATTCTGATGCAGGCTGAAGTTTGAGACCAACTAGGTTGGTTCAGGACTTGGGCTGTGATCCGTAGGTAGGTCCCCACATGTACCCCTGGGCAAGTACCTGGCCTCTGCTGGGGGAAAGCAGGGAGAGACTTATGGAAGTCATAGCAGGATGTCTGTGGAGGGTAGTAAGTTATTTTATAGAATGGTAGCACAGGAAGCCCTGCTTTCTTTCTGCTGTGTAGGAAGTTGAGCCAGGGTTTTGGGATAGAATGCAAAGCAGTGAACGCTGATCCAGCTTTCTAAGAAAGAATAGGAGAAAAGAATGTGTGTGTGTGTGTGTGTGTGTGTGTGTGTGTGTGTGTGTGTAGAGGTAGCTAGAGAGACCCGCTGACATCGTGCCACAGCTTGAGGCAGCCCCTAATTAGGATCCATTTCTCTTTCTCCCCAGCTGCTGGCTCAGCTCAGTGGAAGTGACGCACTGACAAGCAGCCAGTGTCCAGACCGAGGCACGGGCTCTACATGGGGCATCGATGCCAGCTGGGCAGGCTGCCCACTGACGGATGAAGCTGTAAGGAACATCCTGATTGGGGGCCAGCTCCCTGCCCCCTGCCTGGCTCTGGAGTTCAGGAATGCCTGTGTCTCTGTTCTGGCATGGGGAGCTCTCCCAGGAACTCATTTAGCAGCCATGTGCTTGGAAGAGAGCAAGGTCCTAAATCTAACTGTTCTGGATGCCAGTTCCCGAGTGGGGAGGTCCCATTGGAGGGATGAGGAAGCAGCTCCATTTAGGCTGCAAATGGCTCCAATTAGCTTCCTTCTCTTTGTCTTCGTTTATATTGCATGAGGTACAGGAAGCAGAGAGGAGTATGGAGGGTGGGCAGAGGCACTTCTCTGGTTGCTGGGCCTCTGCTCCTTCCCCACCTTCCCTCTATCCTTATCCTTCCATGAGGATTATCTGTGTTCACTCCAATCCTGGCTCCCCAACATCTTTCTCACCTCCCCCAGCTCTCCATCACCATGGAGACTGCATCAGTACCCACCCCAGTGACTGTTGTGATGCCTCCTGCATGGTCTCCTTGTGTCTCCTCCCCCAGGGCTGACTTCTCCATTAGGCACATGAGGCATAGTGCCTAAAGCTCAGAATACTTTCAGGGGGCCCATGAAGATACTTTAATTTCTTTCAAAGTTCAGAAGAAAAATGTAAAATTTACATTAAAGAAAATGTTTTCATGTGTAATATGAAATAGAATTTTAAATATTTTTTTTATGGAGGAAGGAGCTCAGGAAGGTGAGTGTGCCTAAGGCCCATGAAGTCATCACGTGGCCCTGCCTCCTTCCCCCAATCCATCTTTTACTTGAGGTTAGGCTTTAAAATTCCAAGCTTGGCCATGTCCCTTTGCTGCTTATAGGGTGATGGAAATAGAATGACCCGAGGTGATCCGGGCTATAGATTCTGGGCTGGATGAACAGTAAATCTGAGGGGACTGGATACCTCACACCCAACTCTACCCAGTGGGGGTCTGCATCCAAGTTAGGCTTCCTATGGGACTAGGGACTTTCTCCTCCTTGATAGAGGGACTGAAACACCCCCAGGGCACTGAGGTATGTCCAAGTCACTGGACCGTTGGCATTCCCAAGAGACTCCTACACACTGCTGCCTGCCCCCAATATCTGGTTACCAAGTGGTCAGTTGTATCCCTCGCCGATATGTTCTGAAGCTGGCATTTCAAGAAAGGAGACTGACAAGAGGGAAGGTCCCTCCACTGGAATGGCAGGCCCACCTTAACCCATTCCAAGTGCTGTGGAATTTGTTCTAAATTTTGGTGCATGGAAGGCAGAGGCTGAAATGCCCTGCCTTGAGGGCACTTTAACCCTGAATCCCCAGTCTGAGACCCTTAGCCTGTTTCGCCACTGTCTGTACGTACTGGACCCAGTGGCTCCTTCTTCCCACCCCCCAGCCCCCCCATTTTTCTTATCATACCTGTATTTGCAGGCTCCTCCAGGTTCCTGAACTCTTCTCCCTGCCTGGAATGTCCTTCCTCCACCTTTGTCTCTGATCCGCACAGGGGAACTTGTATTCATCCATCAAAACCCCATTAAAGTATTGCTTCATCATGGAAGGCTTTCTGGAGTCTCATCATAACCCTTACTCCAAGATACATAATAGAGAAGGAGTTCAGGAGAAATAGATTAATTTTAGCTTTTCATTCTCCCCACTTCCCTACCTTGAGAAAGGACAGGCCAGTATATTTGTTTATTATTAGAAAGGAAAGACAGGAGGGTGGCAGGGAAGAGACTCCCATCTACCTACCTCTCCAAATCCATGACTGTCAACATTTGTCCTATTTGATTTGCATCCTTTTGCAAAATAAGAACATTTAAACATGACTAATAAAGCTGAGTTCCTTTGTCCTCTCCTCACCCCAATTTCCTTCCTTATTACTCAGAGGCAGTCATGATCAGGAATTTGTTTTAGTCCTTGCTGTTCATGTTTTACATTCTTACTCTGTGCGTTGGTACTTAACAAATGATATGTAGAGATTTTTGTCTGTTTAAGCATTTTGCATAAATGATACATTGTATTTAACGTTCTGAAGTTCCCTTGATTCACCCAGTACCATGTGTGAGGGCTCTATCTATGCCAATACAGGTCTAGTTAATTCATTTTAGCAGTCCATCATATGTATATTACACATTAAAAAAATGCTTCCCTATTGAAGATCATTCGGGTTGTTTCCTTTGGTTTACAATTACAATCAATGCTGTGCGTGGGTTTTGCTAGCTCAAAATATACCTAGCGTACAAGTGCTGGGTCATAGATGAGCTGCATGTTTCCTGGGGTGATTGTCCCCATCACGGTCCTGATAGCATGAGAAATCCTGCCCGGACAAGAACGGTGGGACTCGATTTTTCTCAGCCAATGTAATCTTTGCACAATAGAACTCAGTTTTTTTGTTTTAGGTGTTATTTTCCAGATTAGTAACGAAGTTGCATTTTTAACAAATATGTGTCAGTCCAGAGTTTTCTTCTGTATTTCCTTCTTGTATTTCTTTTGTATCTTCTTTTATTCCGTTTTTTAAAAAAGATTTTATTTATTTATTTGACACACAGAGAGAGAGACAGCCAGCGAGAGAGGGAGCACAAGCAGGGGGAGTGGGAGAGGAAGAAGCAGGCTCCCAGTAGAGGAGCCTGATGTGGGGCTCGATCCCAGAATGCCGGGATCACGCTCTGAGCCGAAGGCAGATGCTTAAGGACTGAGCCACTCAGGTGCCCCCTTTTATTCCATTTTTAAGATGAGGGTGTTTGCCTTTTTATTTTTGAGTTACAGGAGTACCGTATGTTCTGAATATTATTTCCATACTGTTGTTCCTACCTTTTCCAGATGTGTTGCTTGTTCTTTAACTTTGTTTCGTGATGGTTTTAGCATACAGAAATTTGAGTATCTGATGCAGTCAAATATAAATATTTTCTTTTTTTTTTTTTTAAAGATTTTATTTATTTATTCGACAGAGATAGAGACAGCCAGCGAGAGAGGCAACACAAGCAGGGGGAGTGGGAGAGGAAGAAGCAGGCTCACAGCGGAGGAGCCTGATGTGGGGCTCGATCCCATAACGCCGGGATCACGCCCTGAGCCAAAGGCAGACGCTTAACCGCTGTGCCACCCAGGCGCCCCCAAATATAAATATTTTCTATTGCAATTTGTATCTTTTGGCATTTGTTTAGGAAACCTTTCCCTAACTGTATCATGAAGATATCCAACTATATTTCCTTATAATAGTTTTAAACTTTTGTTTTTGACCCACCTAGTATTAATGTTTACGTATGGAACGGGGCAGGAATCCAGTAAAAAATATCCCCTGTAGAGGTACCAGTTTCCTAACACCATTTGTTGAATAATCCTCCTTTCCTCGCTGATGCCTACAGCCACCCCGGACACGTACTGATTCTTCATAAATACACGGGACTACTTCTGAGCTCTCTGGTCTGTTCCACTGATAGATTTGTCTATCCTGCAGCCCTCTCCCACTATTTTAAACTCACATGGCTTTACGGTTGGCCTTTATATCTAGTTGGGAAAGCTCCTTCTCCATGTTCTTTTATCTCAGCTCCTCTTTGCCCTCAGCCATTTCAGATTAATGTTAGACTCAGTTTGTCAAGCTCTGTGAAAAGCTCCATTGGGATTTGGATTGGAATTGCAATGAATTTATTGATTAACTTTGGGGAGAACTGACATCTGTATAATACTGAACCTCCCCACGCATGAACGTGTTATATTTCTTCATTTTCTTCAGGTTTTTTCTGATGTCCTTCAGTAACTTTTTATAATTTTCTCCATAAAGGTCTCTCACATCTTTTGTTAGATTTATTCTCAAGTAACAGAGTTTTTCCTGCTTTTATGACTGAGAACTTTCTTTCAGTTATATTTTCTAATTGACCGTTGTGGGCTTATAAGAATGCTATGGGGTTTTGTATCCAGAAACTTCTGCTGACTATTCTGCTGGTTCTAATTGTTTGTAGATTATCTTGGATTTTTTTCTTGCTTTATATTGCTAGCTAGGATCTCTAGTACATTGCTGCTTAAACAGGTATAGCAAGCATATGTATTTTATTTTTCACTTTAGCTATAATATCTTTATAATTTTGCCATTGCATATGATGTTTACTTTAGGGAAAATGTCGTAGACCATAAGTAGATCCATTTTATCAAGTTAAGAAATTTTCTCATTTCTAGCTTACTATTTTTAAGGAAGTTGTATTGTGATAAAATTCATATACTTAAAACCCACCGTTTTATTTAATTTTAAAAATAACTTTCTTTTTAAAAAAGTTTATTTATTTACTTTTTAGTGATCTCTATGCCCAATGTGGAGCTCGAACCCATGTCCCTGAGGTTAAGAGTCACATGCTCCTCTGACTGAGCCAGCCGGATGCCCCTAAAATCCACCATTTTAAATAGTACAATTCAGTGGGGTTTTTTTTTAATACACCCACAGAGTTGTACAACCATCACCACTATCTAATCTTAGAACATTTTCATTACTCCCAAAAGAAATTCCATACATCTCCTCTCTCCAACCCCTGGCAACCACTAATTTATTATCTGACTTATAGAGTTCTTGCTTCTGGACTTCCTGTAAATGGAATCGTATGAGGTGTGTGGTCTTTTGTGCCTGCCTTCTTTCATTTACTGTTATGTTTTTAAGTTTTGTCCATGCTGTGGCACCTGTCAGTACTTCATTCCTTCATTCCTTATTCCTGAGTCATATTGCGTCACACAGATATATCACTTCTGGTTTATCCATTCACCTGTTGATGGACATTGGGTTGTATCCACTTTTTGGCTGTTGTGAATAGTATTGGATGAACATTCATGTGTAAGCGTTCATGTAAACATATATTTTCTCTATTAACTTTCTGAGGAACTGCTGAACTGTTTTCCAAAACGACCACACCATTTTACACTCCCACCGGCAGTGCATGAGGGCTCCAGTGTCTCCACATCCTTGCCGATACTTGTTACTGTCTTTTTAAGTAACATTACAGCTCTCCTAGTGGGTGGGAGGTGGTATCTCATTGTAGTTTTGATTTGCATTTTTCCTGATGACCAGTGATGTCGGACATCTTTTCGTGTGCTTTTTGGCCACATCTCTATCTGTTTGGGAGAAATGTCTATTCAAATCCTTTTCCCACTAAAAAAAAATTGGTTATTTGTCTTTTTTATTTTTGAGTAGTAAGTGTTTGTGTAGTTTGGATGTAAGTCTGTTGTTACACATACGACTTGCAAATATTATCTCCTATTCTGAGGATCATCTTTTTACTTTATTGATGGTGTCCTTTGATGCACACAAGTTTTAATTTTGATAACGTTCTTTTATCTATATTTTCTTGTGCTTTAGGTGTAACATATAAGAAACCATTGCCTAATCCAAAGTCATGAAGTTTGACAGCTGTTTCCTCCCAAGAGTTGCACAGATTCAGCTTTTAAATTTGGGCCTTTGATTAATTTTGAGTTAATTTTGTATATGGTGTGAGTCCAAATTCATTTTCTTTTTTTTGTACGTGGATGCCCAGTTATCCAAGAACCATTTGTTGAAAAGAATGTTATTCCCCATTGAATTGCCCTGGCATCCTCATAAAAAATCAATTGACTACACATATTTATTTCTGGGTTCTCTATTCTATTCTATTCTATTCTATTCTATTCTATTCTATTCATCTATACATCTATTCTTATGCCAACACCACCCTGTCTTGATGACTGTAGCTTTGTAGTAAATGTTGAAATTGGAAAGTGTGTCTTCCGATTTTGTTCTTTATTAAGATTGCTTTGTTATTTTTTTAAAAGATTTTATTTCTAAGTAATCTCTACACACAAAGTGGGGCTCAAACTCACAATCCCAAGATCAAGAGTCACACGCTCCACTGACTGAAGTAGCCAGGTCCTCCTAGTATCCTTTTATTTTAGCCTGAAGTACTCTCTTTAGTATTTCTTTGGTCTGCTACTGACAAATGCTTTCAGTTTTAATTTATTTCTTTCATTTGTTTTTAAAGATTTTTTTTATTTTTATTTATTCGACAGAGGTAGAAACAGCCAGCGAGAGAGGGAACACAAGCAGGGGGAGTGGGAGAGGAAGAAGCAGGCCCATAGCAGAGGAGCCTGATGTGGGGCTCGATCCCATAACGCCGGGATCACGCCCTGAGCCGAAGGCAGACGCTTAACCGCTGTGCCACCCAGGCGCCCCATATTTCTTTCATTTTTTTTTAAAATAGTTTTTCTGGATAGAAAATTCTTGGTTGACAGCCTTTTCCTGTCAGCATTTTGGATATGTCATCCCACTGTCTTCTGGCCTCCACGGTTTCTGATGAGAAGTCAGCTGTTAATCTTGTTGAGTCTCCCTTGTCTGTGAAGGGTCCCTTCTCTCTTGCTGCTTTCAAGATGTTTGGTCTTTGTCTTTTGATAGCTTGACCATGCTGTGTGTCTAGGTGTGGATCTCTGAGTTTATCCTGCTTGCAATTGCTGAGCTTCTTAGATGTGTAGGTAACTGGGGTTTTAATTTTTTGAAATCAAATTTGGGAAGTTTTCTACCATTTTTTGGGTAAATATTCTTCCTGTTCCTTTCTTTCTCCTCTCTTTTTGGACTCCCATTATTCATATGCTGGTGTGCTGAATGGTGTCTCATAGGTCTCTGACACTCTGTTTATCTTCATCCCTTTTCTTTTCTGTTCCACAGACAGGATATATTCAATTAACCGATCTTCAAGTTTGCAGATTCTTTCTTCTGTCACTGCAGATCTGCTACTGAGCCCTCAATTAAATTCTTCCTTTCAGTTATAATTCTCAAGCCCAGAATTTCTACTTAGTTCTGTCTTATAATTTCTATCTCTTTTTTGATATTTTGCATTTCATGAAACAATTCTCACACTTTAATTTTTAGACGTGATTTTGCTTAATTATTTGAACATATTTAAGAGCTGATTTAAAGGTTTTATTTTTTATTTTTATTTTTCAGTGAGTCTAACATCTAGCTATCTTCAGGAAAATCTTCTATTGATTTTCCCCCCCGTGTATGGGCCCTACCTCTCTGTCTCTTTGTATGTTTTGAAGTTGTTCATTGAACACTGGGCATTTTTAATAATAAAATGTGGCAACTCTGAAACTCAGACTCTCCCTCCTCCCCAGAGCCTATTGTTGCTGTCCCCCCCCCCCAGTATTTGTTTAACAACTTTTCGGGCTAATGATGTAAAATGTTCCCTGTCATAGGTAGCCACTGAAGTCTGCTTGTTCTGCCTCATGGTCAGATATATTTTCTTAACTTATTGGACAGATATTTTCTTAAATGCCTTGAACCAATAAATCATCTACCTTTTGCCAAGGGACTCAGTGTGTGCATTCAGTACTCTGACACTTTCCCACTCTGCTTTAGCCTTCATTTCCTGCTTGTAGAGGGTCTCAAGGTCATCCAAAGGTGAGATATTCGGATCTTCTCTGGCCTTTTTTTGGGCATGTGCATAGCATGCTAATGTGTGTGGTCTTCTAGATTCCCAGGAATACATTGTAGGTTTTCAAACCCCCTTGTGGGCATCACATTCCTCAGATTTTCCTTCTAAGATTTTTGGCCAGGCTCTTATTTGCTCCAATTTGTGTCACCACCTCAGGTAGCTATGATGTTGAACAATTGCCACTAATTCGTTTTGCTGTTTTTTTGTGTATATATATATATATTATATATATATTTTTTTTTTTTTTTTGACAAATGCTCTGGCTTGGGGCTTTTTCCACTGAGCGGGCTCTGAGTCAGATCAAATAATGACAAGCCTTGCAAATAGGGCTTTTCCAAGGAGCTGCCAAAAGTCAAATAGTGACACTTCTGTGGGGATGAAGCTGTTTGAGGAGCTCCAAACCCAATCTGTCCCCTTCAGTGACTGTTTTTCACAGCTTCTATGGTTTTGTGTGGCTGTTGGGTTTCAAGGACATGGAGCTTGGAAGAAAAGAATGAGAATGGAGAAAGTTAAAATAACACAAACCTCTATTTTCTTGACAAATGCTCTTTGGATAATTTTCAGCCATTGGTTACTTTACAGTTCTGAAAAAGTTGATCAAGATGAATTTTGCCAGTGTTCTCCTTGCTTTTGTGGAGAGGTAGATCCTCAGAGGTCAGAACTATGGCTTTCTAAAAAAAAAAATCATGAATGAAATATAAAGTTTTTAAAGTTATTGTCTGTATATCTTGGAATCAGAAAAATGATTATTCTTCTTAAACAGTTACTGTGATAGATCACTTGATAGATTTTTGACGTTGAAGTGCCCAGCTGAGTTCCTAGGGTGAATTACCTAACTTCTCTGTATTTTAATTTCCTCATTTTCAAAATTGAGGATATCAGCATATACTCTCATTGATTCTAAGTATTAGAAAGGAATTTAGAACCATGTCTGGCGCATAGTGAACCTTCGATGAAGGTCAGCTTTTATTATTTTCTCTACATTCCAGGGATAAAGCTTACTTAGTCATGGTATATTGCTATTTTAAATATACTGCTAGATTACATTTGCCAATGTTTTATTTAGAATTTTTATATCCATGATCATAAATGTGGGATTGATTTAAAATTTCTACCTTTGACCGTCCTCGTCCAGTTTTGATGTCAGGGTTATTCTGGCCTCAGAAAACCAAATTGGGTGCATCATATTCCTAATACCCCATTATGGGGAAGTTAGTACAGGAGAGGGGATGGATGGACCATAGAGGAGGTGGGAGTGGCCTAGTGGAAGAAGACTTGGAAACCTTTCTCAGGGCTGGGAATGGCACAGAGGTCATTGTGGAATCCCACGAATTGAGTAGCAGAAACCTAAGCTCTTGTAGTCACCCTAGCAAGATGGAAGACATGTAGAGAATAACTGCACGGATGAAGCATCAGCCTTACCTGCTTCATCAAAGCCACCATATCCAAGTTTGTTTTGGAAACAGTGCCACCACCTGACTTCAAAGGACACTATAGGCTTGGACAGGAGTATGTGTCTGCAATTGGTTGCCTTCCCTAATGTTCTGGGCTGTTAAGACCCTGGGACCTTGACTCAATCCTTGGGGACAAATAAGGGAATCCCAGTAATGGTTGACATTGTATTTCCTGCTTACCCAGCAGGGCAGAGACTTGAAAAAATTTGTCTGATTTATAAAGATATAAGAACTGTAGCATGTCATACAACCCATGACATGGAGTCAACTTCATTCCCACTGCCTCTGCTCTATGCCTTCCCCAGCTTATCTTCAGTCTCTTTGTGTTCCTCTTTAGACTGTGAACTCTGTGAGAGCTGGAGCCTGGCTTTATTCATCTCCATGCCTGCAGCTCTTAGCATGGGGTCTGGCACTGAACAGGTCCTCTCTTGGCCCTGGGTGAAACTGAATGAAGATGGAGATAAAACTTCCCTCAATGAGTTGAAAGCGTATTTCTGAGTGAGGCTTCCAGGAAAAGAATTATTTAGATTTGAAGAAATCATCTATGGAGTGGATGCTATAAATGTGCTTGTCTAACATCTATTCTGACCTCTTTCTAGTGTGCCTTCCTGTACTATGGAGGTTGGAAAAATAAAAATTAATTTCCCAGCCTCTTTTGCAGCCTGTGTTTCAGACATGCTCTAGGTTCCATCAGTCAAAAATCCCCTGCACCAGATTTGGAACTGAGCTGATAATGAAAACAGGTAGGGCACAAGGCATCCCCGTTTTGCTGGCATGGGTCATGAAGAGACGGTGTACCTAAGCAGCTTCCCAAAATGTTGGTTTCTTTGGCAAAGTGAGAGGCACTTTCTGATCACAGCAAAGACAGAAGGATTCTGGACACTGGAGATTTTCCCTCTGAGCTCTGCTCTAAACCTGTTTCTCTTGCTCTTCCAATGGCCCATAAACCTCCTAATACTTGATGGTAGATCCCCTTCTGCCTAACTTCTGCCTGCTATCTGTAACAGAATCCTAATAGGTTGTAGACTAAGATTTTCAACAAAACGGAAATCTATGGTTGATCATCCACCCTGGTTGTATTTGAAGGCAGTGAGGATCCAGTTGGCAGAGAGGGTAGGATCTAGCGTGAATGCTTTCTTAAAGGCAGGTCTTGGCAGGCCAGTCATCTTCTGTGATAATCTACCAATGCAAGAACAAAAATGTGGGCGCTGTGGGGTTTGTTAGTATTTCTAACTGTACTTTAGAGTTTAAAGAAAGAAAACAATGAGCTCAGGGTTTTGCATTCTTTTCCTCAGGTCTAGTAAGAGGACCAGGGAACTTCTATGGCTTCCTTAAAAGTTATTTTTCATCTCTGTTGTTTATGGGTCTAACAGCTGAAAAATCAGTTACATTACTTGAAGCTACGGGTGGCTGAACTATAATACAGGTTGAATTAATGGCCTCAATAGGTCTCTTAAGTGAGAGCTTGGGTGTGCTTTAGAAGAACGGGACTCTAAGTCTTGGAATTGAGATTTTTGGTGGTTTTTAATGATTTAAGTACCATCAATCCTGAAATTTGCTGAGCATCCCCTGTCAGCGAATCCTGCCTTGTTTGGAAATCCTGTAATGACCTCTGCCTTACAATAGGAAGCCAGGTTTCCTTCTGACCACTTCCACCACACCACTGCCTTTAGAGCTGTGACTAAAGTCAGATCCAAGCATCTCATGCATCTAAAGAATGGTAATTTCTTGCCAATTCACATTAGCAGAAAGTAAGAGATGGGTGTGCAAGGACTCTGAAGCCATTAAACCAGGTAGGGAAAAATGTAATTTTAAATACATTTCTGATTTAATCCTGGATAGATGCATCAGGGTGAACTTACCAGAGAATCTGGATTCAGTGTATTAGCTTGGGGAGCTGGAAGTTCTTACTGTTTGCTTGTATGGTCAATGTTCTTTGAAGATGGCTGCCATGACTACCATTCCTTGCATTCACACTCCTGTATAATCTCATCCCATACCAGATTGGGGTCAGCCCAGTGACTCACTTTAGCCAGTAGAATGGAGCAGAAGTGAAGGCCAGGAAGCTTCCATTTTTGTATTCTTGTGAACCCCAAGCAGCCTTGTAAGACATCCAACTAACCTGCTGGAGAAAGAAGTCATGCTGAGGATCATGGGACACCACACGTGTGCATGAAGAGGCCAACTTGGATGTTACAACCCACCCTGTTGGGATTTTTTGGTTATCTACTGCCTCTGCCTAATCCTGAGACTTCTTTCCCAAGAGCTACAATTTGGAGGTCTGGGTTTGGTTTGATGGAGGGATGAGGTATGTCCTTACACAAGATGTACCATTGCTCAGACCATGCAGAGAAAAGCTGTGGATGGGCTGGATTCTGCAGGCTGGACAGAGGGATTCAGAACTCTATGTGCCCACCAGAGTCCACCTGTCTATGTAGTCCATACCCACACAGAGTCCAGGAAAGCAGGACAGCAGTTTCTCCTCTCCTCCTGGGAAGTTGTACTCTGAGTGTTAGTCTCAATTACCCACCGTGGTGCAGGGCGGCTTTGGAGACAAAGGCACGAGGAACACATGCCACTCAAGTTCCTGGTGGGGATTATCAGGTCATCGGCATGGACAGCAGAGGCAGGAAGCTGGAGCTTCCTTTCTCATCACATCTGTTCTGAGATGGTGCAGAGAGTATAGAAGGGATGTGGGCTTGGGGAGAAAAGAGATGGGGGTTTGGTTCTAGTTTTGCCCCTTTCTAGCCAGGGAAGTTTGTGGTTGACTTCCCAGTGTCCGTTCTTCCACCACCCCCCTAAGTGTTTTTGTAAGTTGAGAGATGAACCCCTTCAGCCCTCAAGATAGCTAGGTATGGGGTGGGGTGGTCAGAACCCCCTGGGATAGCACAGAGAGGTGCACAAATCATCAATTTTTGTGTGGGGAAGAACCTGCTTACAGCATTTGTGATAACTGCTGTCCCCTCACTTCTTACTTGATTAGGGATGGATGTACAGTTCAATCTTGGCCAAGGAGGAGTGAGAGGAAATCTTCTGGGGGAAGGGAGGGGGCTTCCAGGGTAAGTCTTCTGTCTTCTAGAAAGGGCACCCAGACAGAGATAGCCCATTCCTTCCTCTGAATGTTATGTTATGTCTGTGTGTGATGCCTTGGACAAATCTCTTAATCTCTACAATCCCTACCTGTGGTGAGAACAGACATGCCATATGTAAATCACCTGTGCGTAACATTCACTCAATAATTAGCTATCACTGTTTCTATTACTCTAATGAGGTAATACTATGTAAACCCAAGTTCAGTGTAATTTATGCTTGAAAAGGTAGGACTTGGCTTCTAGTCTCAGAGACGGCTGTCATGAACTCCTCCCCCCCCACCCCCCACCCCCGTACACACAAGTTCTCTCTCGCGTCAAGAGGTGGAGTTCTTTACTTTCTCTTGGAAGGTGGGCTGGCCCTGTGACTGCTTTGATCAGTAGAATGTGGTAGACGTGATACTCTGGGACTTCTGAGCCCAGGTCTTAAGAAAACTGGCAGCTTCTCCTTCCTCTCTTTGGTCATGCTTGCCCTTGAGGTCCTCACTTTCAAAGGCCCGCTACCCAGCTGTGACAAGCCCAAGTCACGGAGAGGAGCACGAAGGCTCTCCAGCTGAGACCTCAGCCAATAGGCATCATCATCTGACAGTATGGAGTGCGCCATCTTGAATGTTTCTGCTTTGTCTACCCTCCCCTTGATTGCAGCCTAGTTAACACTGCATGGAGTAGAACTATCTATGTCTGCTCAGCTTTCCAGAATTGTGAGATAACATAAAATGGTTGTTATTTTGAGCTACTAAATTTTGGAGTGGCTTGTTATGCAGCAAGAGAGAACAAAAACAATTTCTTCAAATATATGTTGAAATTCTGACTTTTCCCTGCATTCATATCTTCTCCTCACCCACCCTTGTGGGATGACCTCATTGGCCACTGAGGCCCACTCTGTCACAGGTCTCTGTCTCTTGAGCTCCTTTTTGATAACGTCTGTGGGCTGGGACCTTAATCAACATGCAAAGCTTCTCTCTGTACTCCCTGCAATGCTTGTAGGGCAATACATGTGCCACAGGAAGAATATCAGATTGGTGGTTTCAAGGCTTATGTTCAAGACCTGGCTATTTTACTTACCAAATGTGGGACCTCAGGCAAGGTTCTTAATCTTTGGAGTCTCATTTTTTTTTTCAACTATAAACCCACCGAGCAGCAGAATGGTCCAAGCGAGATAATACATGTGAAAGTACCTTGAAAAGGTATTCTTTACACATGATAATTATCATTATTATGCCTCACTGTACACTGAACTCCAGGGCATGGGTTCATCATCCAACAGCTCCTCTTTATGTTACGTGGTCGAGTTCTTTCCACTCTGGGAATCAAGATCACTGAAGGGGAAGTAAATACCGTTACCATCATCTTCATCGTCCCCCCCATCATCCTCTTCATCATCATCAGCAGCAGACGCAGTGTCATTGTTAACGTCACAGGGTTAATCATCACTTACAGCTTCTTGAGTATCTATTGAGTCACATCCCTGCCATAGATTCTCACAACGATCCTTCAGGATGTCTGTGTTATTAACCTCCCTTTACAGGAAATCAAGGCTAGCCCACGTTAATCTCCTTGCTCAAGACCATACAGAAGTAAACTCGGCTCACTGGAAAGTTAAAAACCAGTTAAAAAGAGCATTTGTTGTCATGGACATGTTTCTCCTTTCCCCATCAACCTCAGAGAACTAATGACCCTTCTTAAGTGGCTCTGGGGGTATTTGGGATGTCAACAACATTATTAAGCTGCGCTCCAAATGCCGTGGTGCAAGTGGCCCTTTTTTGGGGGAAAACACCCTCCGGCATTAGAATAGCTGCAATGAAGGCTGAGTCTGAAGCTGTCGACGTCCTGAAAGTCCACGGGCTGGAGCTAAGGGAAACCGAGCGTCCCTGCTTATTTGCCATGTGCAGCCGTCTCTCCGAAGCTGGGCAGGCACTAATTAGATAGCCACTCGCAAAGATGCTGTTGCTAACTGGAAGCCATCCAAATGGCTCTCTTTGTTCCAGAAGCTTCAGAAGAGGACATCCCCCTCCCCAACTCTCCTCTCACCCCACCCTCATTTGCCAAACCTCAAGGACCACAAATACAGTTAATTATGTCAGCTTGGCTTGGCATTGGTTTTCCAGATAGCATCTTTCATTAGCGTTGACCTTCCGGCTGACTGGCTGCCGTACCTTTGGGGGTTGTGGGTGATGTGCTGGTTACCCGGGTGACATAGGAAAGAGGAGGAGGGGGAGGTGGAAAGTGTGGACAATATCTCAAACAGGCCCCCAAACTATGTCTCTTCTTCCCTCCATGTCTCCTATGCTTCCTTAAGATAGCACTAAGCGCCCTGGGGATGCCAGGGAAGAATCTGATTTCGGTTTATTAGTTGTCTCAGCCTTGAGTATCTTAAAGACAACTCATGGTCTCCAGAGATAAGTTTTTGAGGGCAGTTTCTACATTTTATTTATTATTCCTGTACCTCACCCCCTACCAGACAGATACACACACACACACACACACTCTGCCTATCCAGCCCTAGACATGGAGGCTATTAGGCAGTGTATATGGAAGTGAATTTGTACCATTTATGTACAAGTGGTGTGGACCAAAGCCACCAAAGGTGGCTGATCTCCTTGTGAATCAGCTGTTTGCAAATTCCTCAATGCAGCGCTCAAGCCGAGCCCTAAACCCAGGAGCCATGCTAACTGGAATTGGCTACTATGATTTTGAAAGGGTCTTGCTTACCAAATTCTTGAAGTGGGGATATGAGATAAAAGCTCTACGCAGCATATACAAACAAGTGTGACATAATTTTCTAGACTTTCTGATTCTACTTCTGAGCAGACAAGCTTTTGCCCTTTGCCGTGCACATCCAAATCTTGGTCACCAACGGTTCTCATACCAGCCCCGAATCAGCCAGTTGCACAGCTAACCGAAGAAATGGCAGAGAGGCTTATGTGCACACCAGTTCCTTGATCATCCAGGACATGTCCTGGCCAACGGAAGAGAGAATAATGATCACTCTTGACTTTTCCACCACTAACTTCCAAAAATCTTTTTTTATTCTTGGTCCAACCAAGGCTACAAGGAGAAACCAACTGCAAACATTCTGCTTTTTTTTTTTTTTGGCCAGGAATTGTGAAACCACCAGTACCCATTATCATTTACCTTCTTGCTAATCAGACTTTCGGGGGAGGAGGGACCTATCACAAACCCAGACTAGCCAGTGGTAAGGGGCAGTTGTCTGAAATGCTCATCTCAACAGGGAGCCATAAAATAAATCTTCATTCACATAGACAATGTGTTAATGTTGAGAAAAAGATTTGGAATCAGGCTTGAGACTCCCCTAAAACAACAAAGTGTGGGATCCAGTGCTGACCCTGGCAAAACACACAGGCCTGAAGGCAGACTGTTTCCTGTAGACAAGAGAAAAAACATTCCTTTTTTAAATTTCTAGCCCAGAAAATTTGGCCAGTGTGCTGGCTGGCTGCACTACACAGAAGTCAGTTCAGATATAGATTTTCTCCTTGTTTGCACTAGTTACTTGCAGGAAACAGCCAGCCCACCAGTCAGCCAGATGAGTTTCCTTTCCCTTATTCAATCAGAGAAAGTGTTCCATATTGCAGAGTCCATGTAGGAGGTAATTCATGGGCTAGGTGCCCACGAGAAACTTGAATTTGTTTGTCTTTTTATATAATCTGTGCTGAGAGGCTGAAGACAGAGGTCCCACTGAGGTCTTATCTGATGACAGGCGCTTGGACACATCAGCAATAAAGCCCCGCAGCCTCATGACCCGTGTGGACTGACAGTTCCCATTCCTACAACAGCCAATATTCAGTAAGTGATTTTCATGTGCCAGACACTGGGCTGAGCGCTTCACACCCACCGTCTCATTTGATCTTAAAACAACCTTGTGAGGGGGCTAAAGTCATCTTCATTTATGTTCAAGGCAAATCTCCAAGGCCGAGAGAGAATATGAGAGAGAGAGAAAGAGAGAGAGAGCAAGAGAACTCACCCAAAGTCACAAAGCTGGTGAGTAGGGAAGTCAAGATTTGAATCCAGGTTTTCTCTGACTCCTCTACTGTACTGATTATTTTAGGAGTTAACTCGAGTTAAGTGTCTGAGGATCAAGGCTCATATTATCCTTATCTGCCTGAGACTTAACTTCTGATCTACATTCTGGTAGGATTTTAGGGTCAAGGATCCAGGTACCCTGGCTCAACTCAAGGCAATGGCAGGGGGCAAACCCCACAAGGCCAGGTCAGCGGATCCAGAAGGCTTTAGTTGAGAATGCCCTCAGTCCCTCTTGCAACAGCACCCTTGTTGTTAAATCTGATCTCCCTTCCATAATCCCCTTATTTTAATGACACGGAAGTGGGCATTGTTACTTTCATTTGGGGCAGCTAGATAAAGGGGAATTTCTTTGAACGAGGAAGAAGTCATGTAAGCAGACACTGCTCAAACAGGACTGGTGGTAGGTGAGAGGGCATAGGAACGTTTGGTGTGGCTGGATCAAAGGTGTGCCAGATCTCCAGGGGCGTTCCCTGTAGGCCATGCAGAAGGTTGAACCATACCTGGAGAATGGCTAGAGTTACCAGTGACATGATCACATTGGCCTATGAGAAAGATTACCAAATGAGAATTGTCGTTTCTGATTGCCTAAGAAACCAGGATTTCCCCAGATTCTATTATTCTAACAGATCAGATAGAGACAAAGGCATGTCCTGGGCAGGCTAATAGTTGTATGACCCTTTAAAAGTGATTATTTCTGTAACTGTCCAATCTTTCTTTCACAGAGAATTTGAACTCTGGAGGTAGGCAGAGGAAGATTCCTGATGGTGGCACTCAGTCTTTGCTCTGAGCAACCTGCTCGGGGCCTCAAATTTGCACACCCCATTCAACAAAGCAAGACTCGGCAGTGAGCAGAACTCACACCCTTGAAGTTGGTTAGTGGCCAGCTCATTTGCCAGTATCTGTTTCTTGGATCCTCATTTGCTAATCTAAATAGCTTACTGTGGTGGTTTTTAAAACAAGTTTGCATTCTGCTTCTGGCCATAACGAAGAAGCAGGGACCAGAGTCTCCCTTCCCTCCTGAAACAGCTAGAAAATCCGACAAAATCCATGCAGCTGTGTTTTTTCAGGTACTGGAAACAGGCAGTACAGATCGCCTTGAGAGAAAGGAAATCAGGGAGGTGAGCAGTCTTCAGGTAAGGTATCTGAAACAAAGAATAACACTAGATGGGATTAAAAGCAGATTAGATTACGGAAGAAAAGCTTAGTGACTGTGAAAACATAGCAATTGAAACTATTTATAACAAAGTATATAGAGAAAAGACTTCAGAGGAAAGAATGGAGAACTAGGGACTTACATAGGACAAGTGACCTAACATATGAGACCCAGGAGGAGAAGAGAGTGCAAAAAACTTAAAGAAATACAGCCAAAGGCTTTCAAATTTGAGGAGAACTAGAAACCCACTGATCCAAGAAGCTCAATGAACTTTCCCAAAAAGAATACACATTCCCCTAATGACTAATGATGTTGGGAATCATTTCATGTGCTTGTGGGTCATTTGCACATCTTCTTTGGAGAAATGTCTGTCCAAACCTTTGGCCTGTTTTTAATTGGGTTGTCTTTTTCTTATTGACTTATAAGAGTTATTTACATATTCTGGATCCTAGACCCTTATCAGGTATATGACTTGGTCCCATTCTGCAGATGCCCTGACTGTGTCAGGGTTCTCCAGAGAAACATAAGCAATAAAAAAGAGATGTATTTTAAGAAATTGATTCACACAAATGTGGGGGCTGGCAAGTCTGACATTCATAAGGTGGGCTTAGGCTGGAAGCTCAGACAGAATTGATGATGTATTCTAGGGGCAGAATTTCTTCTTTCTGAAACCTCAGGTTTTGCTCTTACAGCTTTCAACTGATTGGTTGAGGCTCACCTCAACTGTGGAAGGTAGTGTCCTTTACTTATAATCAACTGACTATAGATGTTCAGTACATCTACAAAATACCCTCACAACAACATCTAGGCCAGTGTTCGCTGAGATAACTGGATACCGTAGCCTAGTCATATTGACACATAAAGTTAACCATTATAGTGTCATTTAACACAAAAAGTATTAAGTTTTGATGAAGTCTAATTTATCATTTTTTTTCCTTTGTGTGCTTGTGTTTTAGGTGTCACATATAATTAACCATTGCTTACTCCAAGGTCACAAAGATTTGTACCTATGTTTTCTTAGAAGGTTTTAATAGTTTTAGATCTTAAATTTAAGTCTTTGATCCCTTTCGAGTCAGATTTTGTATATGGTGTGAGGCAGGGGTCCAATGTGTTCTTTTGCATATGATGTTGTCACCTTCATAAGCCATTCAGCTTAATTTTCTCCATCAACTTCTTATTCCAGTAAGTTCAGGCCCCTTAAAGAGTTCCGACCCTTAATCTGGTCCCAGATCCCAAACTGGGAGAAAATTTAGAACTCTTGATTTCATTTCCCCAGTCATTTTTTTTAAAGATTATTTATTTATTTATTTGACAGAGAGAGAGGCAGCCAGCGAGAGAGGGAACACAAGCAGGGGGAGTGGGNAAAAAAGATTATTTATTTATTTATTTGACAGAGAGAGAGAGGCAGCCAGTGAGAGAGGGAACACAAGCAGGGGGAGTGGGAGAGGAAGAAGCAGGCTCCCAGCGGAGGAGCCTGATGTGGGACTCGATCCCAGGACTCTGGGATCACGCCCTGGGCTGAAGGCAGACACTTAACAACTGAGCCACCCAGGCGCCCCCTCCCCAGTCATTTTCTGTTTGGTGGTCCTGCTTAGGCCTTGAAAAACAGTGGGAAGGGCCGGAACAGGGTAACCTTGGTNCTCCCCAGTCATTTTCTGTTTGGTGGTCCTGCTTAGGCCTTGAAAAACAGTGGGAAGGGCCGGAACAGGGTAACCTTGGTGTTTTAGAGAGAGCAATCATCAACCGGTCACCACAAAGTATCTGGATTTGTTTGGATTCACAGCCTGTCAGGAGAGGCTGTAGAGATTCATACACTATGTCCCGTGGGCCAAATACAGTTTGTAGGTACAGTTTTGTAGGAACACAACCACACCCGTTTGCCTACATACTGTCCATGCCCACCTGAGAGCTACAAGAACAGAGGTAAGTAGTTGTGATTGAAACCATATGGCCTTCAAAGACTAAAATATTTATGATCTGGCCCTTTAGAGAAAACTCTGTTAACCCTGGACACATAGTCCAAGTGTGTGCAGAATGGAAATCTTTGCTCTCTTCAGCATAAGAGGGATTGGATGTGTAGCAGAGGCTGTTGGCACTCCAGCCAGATTCCCTGGAATCCCTTTTGCAATTAGGTTGCCCACCCCCCACCCCCAGGTCCTGCACTGCTTCTGAGAATGGATCCATCTGCAGCTTTCTCTTCTCTTGTGTGACTCTTTGTCTTTCTTCCCTCCTGCGTCCCTTACCCTCTTGCTAATTTCTCCTGAGACACCACCTCAATAACTCACATACATAACGCATTCTGCTCGCAGGTCCTTCTTCTAAAGAATCCAACTTAGGGCAGAAGGGATGGTCAGAATTAGAATTCCAGTTCGCATCTTCCTTCTTTCCTATCAGCCTTCCTGAATGATGTAATCCAAAAGCCATCAGGTTGGCACAGACAAAGTGGATGTCTGCAAGGGGGAGAAGGGTTCATGGTCTGGCAGCTGGTGGGAAGTGTTGAAGCCTGAGCAGAGAAGAAGGTGTTTGCCTGGGGGTGGGGGTTGTGGGGGCTTGACCTGGGGTAACAGTGCCCTGGCAGGATGGCAGGAGTGACTGCATGCATGAGCACCAGCGGTAATGAGAGATTACAGGGGAATTGACCCAGTAATTAAATTTATTGAGGCTAACGGGAGGTTTCTCATTGTCTGAGGGGTTATAAATATGGGAAGGGAGAAAAGCTAGAATAGACGCTCTCGTATTGGATTGGAATTGGAGGTATCAGTGTAACTCATGTTTTCAACATGTAGGGATAGATAGATAAATATAGAATTAAATGCATGTGGTCACTGAGGTCCCGGCGGCTCCAACACCCCAAAAGCAATGAGCACCCTAGTACCCAGATCTTGGATTCAAAATGCCTTCCTCGGCTAAAAGAAATGAGGACTCCTTGGAGAAACAGCTGATTTCAAAGCTGGGGCAGAGAAAGTGCAAGATGAGCTAAAACAACCTTTTGTGCAAAAAGTAAGGACATACTCCAAATATGAGGAGAAAATGTCAAAAAGGACACAGAAGCCAGCTTGAAAGGGCCTACCACTGGCCAGATCTGGGACATTTTGAGTACCAAATAAATGATGTTAGTAGCAGATTAAAATGCATTGACTAAAATAGGAATCCCTGAGTCTATACTGATAAAAATAAATGAATGAATAAATTACTGAGGAGAAGAGAAGGGTCTTACGGTAGAAAGCTAATGAATAAATGGAGAAGAGATGATGGAATTAGAACCTTCATCGTAATAACTAATTCTGCCAAAAAGTATCAGTGTGGATATTTGTGGAGTGAAGACAGAGGAGAGGAATGTTTTCCATCTGGGTTCACATTTCACTCTACAGTCAGGAGATAGAGGGGCTCAGCCGGAAGACTCTCCGGACTGGATCTCCTCAGTTCAGTAAAACTCTGGGCCACACCTCTGGTGATTCCTTGGCCTTGAAGAGGATTGGAATATGTCACCCTCAACCATGCCACTTTGAATAAGGATTATTTTGAGCTGAAGGCAATTGAGAATCCACAGATGCAGAAAGAGTTTTCTGCCCTCCCCTTATCTGCCTGAAAGCAGGACAGAAATTTCCCTGTGAAGAGGGTGGCCCCTGCCCTCCACCCCTCTCACCTGAAGTACCAGGGAGAGAAGAGCAACTCTTATCATCGAACACTGGGAATGGACACTGAGATCAATTTGCATAAACAGACCTTATTAAAATAGCCCTTATCTTCTGTTAGCTCCTCCCGTATGTGCCCTAGTCACTTACCCACAATTTATTGTCCCTTGAAGCCCAAGCCTGTTTTCCTTTGTTAAAAGAACGTATAAGCCCCTGAGTCTAAGTGTTTCTTCGGTTTTCTGTTCTGTGAACTCCCAGCACATCTCTATTAGTAACAATTCTGTTCCTTTTCTCCAGTTAATATGCCTTTTGTTAGTTTAATTTGCAGGGCCCTGACACACCCCTAAGAAGGCGGGGGGGGGGGGGGGGANCTTCGGCTCAGGGCGTGATCCTGGCGTTATGGGATCGAGCCCCACATCAGGCTCCTCTGATGTCAGCCCTGCTTCTTCCTCTCCCACTCCCCCTGCTTGTGTTCCCTCTCTCGCTGGCTGTCTCTATCTCATAAATAAATTAAAAAAAAAATCTTTAAAACCGCACAGCTAACTCACCTAGCTCGTTTGCTCAGAGGAGAGAAGGGTGGCTCCAAGTTGCTCAGCTCGTTGGTAGCAGAGCCCAGGCGAAGGCTGGTTGCTGTTCTCTATGAAAACAGTGGCTGCTAGCTAGCTCAGCCTCAGTGAGCAGCCGAGCCCAGAATCTGTCTCCTCATTTGACCAAATTTGGGGGAAGGCCAGAGTGGATTTAGTTGCCATTTATGGGCATGAACGCATTCATTAACTCCTCACAACATCTCCAGGAGATGGGTATTACCCCCATTTTATAGATGCTGGCATTAAGGCCTAGTGAGAATTACTGAGAATTACTTAGAAATCTGAACATAGGGGATTGCTTTCAGTGAATTGCGACATTATTCCTTTCAAAACATGTGGTGATACTAACTAACCGTTGGCAAAGTGTTGCCAAGTACCAGTCCTGCCGGATCCTTCTTCAAAGCAGAAATAACGCTTATCTGCAATTAGCTCATTCATTGTGTGCAAACTGTACTAATTGCTTGAAAATAGTGTGTTCTCTTAAGTAGGTTAAACATTCCCTTCTGAAATCTTGTTTATACTATTAATTTGGGCAACAAACTCTTCCCTTATGGAGCAAGGCTCCAACTGCAGCCAGGCTAGGCTGGGAGAAGGGTTACAAATTTTCGCTTATTTGAGTTGGGACGCGGGTGTCCATCGAAATGTGCCTAGCAACCTCACTCATGCAAGCCCGTTGAAGGGAGGGTCAGCGAAATTCAGCAGCCACCTGATTATTAAATATTTGATGAGAAGGGAAAATGCCTTCCTTTCTGCTATCGGAGAACCCCGAACTTTCTGCCAACAAAACCTTGCCAACTGGAGGTCCTGCTGGGCTTTACTTTAAGGAACAGATAAGACTCAATTTTAATTAGCACACTAATTGTTTCCATGCAAACGAACGTGGGGAAAGAACTTGTAAACAGTTTATTTTCTTAGGTGGGTTACCGAGGTGCCCCCTGTAGCCTGCTTGCAGGCACGCCATTGCACAGTCAACTGTCATGTTCACTGAAGAGCACAAATCCAGCTCAACGAGCATTTCCTGAGCATGGCCCATGTGCTGGGCTCTGTGCTGAAGTTCGGAGGCAGGGGAGGTGAAGTGAACCAGGCCCAGACCCTGTCTTTGAGGACTCCACCATCGAGGTCAATGGCGAGGTTGCTAAATGTGTCGGTTAGAATTCCTGGTTGTAAGCAACAGAAATCAAGTCAAGGTTAGGTGGAGAGAAAGGGACTGTATTGGAGGGGTCAAGGAATGGAGGTAGGCTGAGCAGGGGGCCGAAGAGGGCTGGACAGAGGGATAACCTGGTGGCTTGATTGCCATAGCAAGGACTCATCTCTAGCTGACCTTGTGTCCTTGACTCGTCTCTAGCTGACCTTGTGTCCTTGACTCATCTCTAGCTGACCTTGTGTCCTTGTGTTGCTCAGGCCTTGTTGCCTCTGTCAAGATAGAAAAATCTCCTCGTCTCAGTACCTGGGAGCATGCAAATTAAACGGACAAAAACCAGATTAACAAGAGAAAAAACCCTGAAATTTATTCATGTGTAATACAGGAGCTTCCAGAAGAGGTAGTTTGCTACATGTCTGAAGTTTTGGAAAGAGAAGGGACAGAAGAGGCTTCTCTGGGAAAAAACCAAACGGGTTTCTGAGGGAACAAACAGGAGATAAGGAAATTTGTGATAATGTTTGTTTATGCAGGTGTGAGTGGTCTTTTCCATCTTTTTCATGGCCATAAATCTCCCCCAGAGGATGAAATTTATGATAGTTTTACTCCCAGAAGTTTCCGCTTTTAGTGAGATAAAGAAAGCGCCAAGAAGGCTTCTTTCTGCATCTGTTAATCTCATATGTCTTCAATTAAAAATAATTTTCATGTTAACTCCGAGTGTCCAAGTGGGTACCCACACCTCCCACCTGAATAACCACAGTACCCTCCTAGCTGGTATCCCCGATTCCTATCTGGCTTCCCCCCAGGGCCTTCCCCCCACAGCAGCCAGAGGGATGTCTTTACAACTGAAATCAGATAATGCCACCCTTGCACTGAAACAGCTCTGTAGACCCGGTACCCAGATCTCAGTTTTGAATAGTATTCTCTAATAAAAGGAGCTAGGACTCCTTAGAGAAAGGGTGGGTTCTAGGATGGGGCAAGGAATGTATAGATGAGCCTGGAACGTCTTGCAATGCCAGAGAATAACGAAGTGCTCAAGAAACAAAATGATGGGGCTACGTCTCAAAGGGACACAGGAGTCAACTGAAGGAGGTCCTAGTGAAGCTGGAATAATTTAGGCAACAAAAGGAACAATAGAGCATTGAAATATAACCCAAAGTACAACGTCAGTGTCGATGAGTCTATACTGACATCAACAGATAATTTTTTTGGATTATTATTCAGATAAATGGGGCAGAAGAGACAAATCTCTTGTACAGAAGAATTCCAAATAATTCATGAAGATACTCCCCCATCAAGGTGGCAGAACAGAGCTTCCTGTCCCTTACGGGTGGGCAGCACATGGAGACTCCTTCTAAAGGGCAGAACATGGGAAGAGGCAAAAGAGGGTCATGTTACTGCAGAGAGTCTGACAAATGCTACATCGGCCAGGTGATCAAGGTCAAAGTCAACAGTTGATAAGTCATGTAACCTTGCTACGATGTGGTGAGAGACGCACTGTACTTCTGTGGTCTTTCTCCCAGAATCCCAGTCAAGTAACTCATCACCCAGGAGAAAAACATTAGCCAAAACCAAACTGAAGGACAGTCTGCACAGTAACTGACCAGTACTCCTTGAAACTGTCAAGGTCATCAAAAACAAGGATAATCTGGGAAACCATGGCCACCAAGAGGAGCCTTGGGAGATATGCCCTCCACAGGTAATGTGGCATCTTGGATGCAATCCTGGGACAGAAAAAGGACATCGGGTAAAAATTTAGGAAATCTGAATTAAGTATGAACTTTAGTTAATGATCACATGTCTGTGTTGGTTCCTTAGTTGTGACAAACATATGACATTCACATAAGATGTTAATAACCGGGGACACTGGGTATGTGGTCTATGGGGACTCTCTTTATCATGTTGAAACTCTTCTGTGCACCTAAAACTCTTCTGAAAGAAAAGATTTATTAGCAAACAAAACAAAATCCTCTGAGGGCATCTCACTGGGCTGTGAATAAACCCCAAATTTCTTATCCTAGTGGACCATTGACATTGCCCTGCATGACCTGGCTGGTCCCCACCTCCCACCACCTTTCTGCTCATTCTGGCCCTCTCTTGGGCAAGGACACAGGGCCTTTGTCCCTGCATCCTCTTCTTCCAGAATGCTCCTCCTCTTGTGAGTGCTTGCTCTCTCTCCCTCCCCCCTTCTTCCCTCTCTGTCCTTCCCCAATCTCTCAATCTCTGCTTCCCACCCTCTCTCTTCCCCCCTCCTTTTCGCTCTCTCCCCTCCCTCCTATCCTCTGGTCAAATCCTTCTCATCTTTCATATCACAGCTTAAATGCCACCTCCTCCAAGAAGCCACTCTGAGAACGATGACGCACGTCCCCCGTCTCTATTACACTACAATTGTTTCCCGCGTTGTTATGCCAGTCTGCCATTATTTTATGTAGCTGCTCACCTGTGTACTCCCTGCTTCCCCAGGAGAATGTGCCCAACCCACTCACAGTCATAACCTCCAGCCTCGCAGGGAGCAGGAGTTTAATAAACACCAGATGAGTGAGGGCAGAACTCATGGCTGTCCACCTGCACTGACTTGCTGGCCTTGCCACTCCGTGCCCTGACCTCCCTCCCTCCTGGAAGGGAGGCCATCCTTTACCCGGCCCCAGCCCTGGTCGTCTAACCTTCCACACTCCTTGTCCTCATCCCCCGTGTACCTGCAGCTTCTGGTCCCTTAAACACAGCCCTGTCCAGGGTGTGCACATCCCGCGGAGATCATGACTATGCAATTACTGCGACTCAGTTGCGCATTACTGTAAGTGCCCATAATTGCATAATTAGGACCCATAGTGTAACACAATCATTAGCATGTTTTATACCTTGGCCTTTTCCAAACTATATTTTTGTTAAAGCCCCAAAAGTAATTAGTTTAGCCTGAGGATGGAGGAAGTTTATAGAGAACAAAGAAAACGTCCTCCCCTTTGTCGTTCCCCATGGTAATGAGGAGTGAAGGCCTGGCGTCTTTGAGAAAGAGTCTCTTGATTCTTTAGCTCCAGACAACCCCACGGAGCCCGGCTCTGTGTTGTTAGCTGCATTTTCCAGAATGAATGGAAACCAGTGCGTCTTGTGCTTAAGGCACATTCTCCATTATCTGCGCTGATGGAGCAGAGAACTTCCTCATCCTCGTAAGGGATATTTTCCGAAGTTAAAGGCAAATTTTACTTCCCCGGGGGGCTGGGGGTGAGGGGAGAAGGGGACGGGGAGTTGGTGTTTAGTGGGTACAAGGACTTCAGGTTAGGAGGGTGAGCAAGTTCGCTGGATGGATGGTGGTGATGGTTGCCTAACAACGTGAATGTACTTACTGCCTCTGAACTGCACTCTTAAAAATGGTTAAAATGGTAACTTTTATGTTGTGTATCTTGACCACGATAAAAAGAAACTCAGTGATACATCTTACTGGAAAGGAGTCACAACATTCTGAGAGGAGAAAAGGTGGCTTTTGCAGCAAATACAGAGTAAGATGTCATTTAAAAATTGTTTTAAAATTATGGATAATAAGTAAGAGGCTGGAAATAAAAAGGTCAAAGCAATAATTGATTATTTCTGAGTGGAAGTGATGTCTACGGTCTTCTTTGGGCTTCTCCGTATTTTTCCAGTTGGATATTCCACAATAAATGTTTGTGTATCTTTTGCAGTCAGATAAAGCTGGATACACAGCATCGTGAATATACTTAATGCCACTGAGCTGTAGACTTTAAAGTGGCTATGACGGTCAGATTTGTGTTATTTGTATTTTAACATCTAAAAATATGTTTAAAAAGGCAAAGACGGGAGTGCCTGGCTGACTCAGTCGGTGTAGCGTCTGCCTTTGGCTCAGGTCATGATCTCAGGGTCCTGGGATGGAGTCCTGCATCCGGCTCCCTGCTCAGTGGGGAGTCTGCTTCTCCCTCTCCCTCTGCCCACCCCCACTCGTGCTCTCTTTCCTCTCTCTCAAATAAATAAATAATTTTTTTTAAAAGGCAAAGATAGCTTGTACTAAAGACATTAACTACTTGGGGTTTCTTGGGATTGATCCCGCCCTAATTTGCCATCAGCCCCCACCCCTGCCCCATGGCATGGTCCAGGGGAGAGAGACCAGGCTTGGGAGGTGAAACTGAGTAGCTAAAAGATACCACGCATGGGTGTAAATGTTTCTAGGTACAATCCAAGATTTGGGCTCCTTCAGATCAGATGAGAAGCATTCTGTAACAGGAAGCTTTTTTTTTTGAGAGTTCACTCAGAATTTATTATGATTCAAATTGAGGCCAGGTTAAAGCTAACCCTCATATTTCCTACAGAGCAAAGATTGTTGACTGTGATAGCATAAACACGATTGCAGGAAAAACAATCACAAATCTTCAGAGGATAAAGTGTTTTTAGGAACACAAAGATACCACATTGCTTTGACACTCATTACAAATAAAGATGCATTATATGTGTGTGATGCTTTTAACCTTCTAAAGCGTATTTGTGGTTTTTATTTATTGTGCTATCAGGCAAATCATGTGAAAGTGGTTCTTCTATTAAGATGGGAGATGCCAGAGCCCATCTGTATGCTGCCCGGAACTACCCAGCAGATAGGGGCAGGTGGTTGGTGCCAGAGCCAGGCGGTCTCTGGTGTGAAGTCCTAAAGAAGGCGAGAGCGGATGGGTTTTAGGTGAAAGGAGGGTGTGTCTCCTCTACAGTCTCTGGAAGGAAAGAGGAGCAGGTGGAAAGATAGGCAGGAGGATTGGAGTGATTTTGTTAAAGCTGTATCCTGAGGCTGTTATCCACTAAGGGTCGAGGGAGCTGGGGTATTTATACACCATTTCTTGCCAGTTGGGCTCCTCCAGGGGGAGCTGGCATGGGCACTGGAAGGCTCCTGGGTGGAGTGCAGGTGTCGACAATTGTGGCAGAGTAGTTGTGCTCAGCACTGTAAGGACTGGAGGATTCTCTGTGCCCCAGTATTGTGTGCCAACGTGAGGGGGGTGTTTGAGAGAGGGCGGAAGGCATAAAACAGTCCCCCTTGGAGACAGGAGAGCAACCCAGCCGGGCAGTCCCAAACACCCCATTGCATTACTTGACGGTGCATTTTGAATAAGGCCATAGCTCAGCTGCACCTGCCTCTGAGCCAGGCTGTGTGGCTGCTCTGTGCTGGCACGCATGGCAGAGGCAGACGAGACCTCCCTGCTGCCCGTGGAGAGCTCACGAGGGCCAGCAGACCTGCAGGCCAAGGAATGAGACGTGGGGGACTTTTGTGTGCAGTGTGGGGTGTTCTGATGGAGGAGTGGGCAATGTCGGTGGTGGGAAGCTCATACCACACTTTCAAGACCTTGAAGGATGGGTATTGACGTCACAGCTGCGAGATCTCTCTGCGCCTCACTTGTTTCATCTGTGAAATGGGACGATGGCAGATTTCAATCTCTGCATGACCGTCTCAGTGAATGCAAGTGTTGGATAATGCGATGAGCAGGGCCGTGGCTTTTGGCAAGTGGCCTCAGGATTTTGGATTGCTCAACCCTCACCCCCAGGGACCTAACTCATGCCAGGATGCTCTAGGGCACCCTCAACATCACCAGCAGGGGTCCAAGCAGCATGGAGAGGGCCTTGCCACTCATATGCTTTCTTTGGTAAAGTGTCACTGAGCTCCTGCCCTTGTTCATGCACCTGTGTGAACAAGACCCAGTGAGCAGGGTGTTGCAGGGGCTCAGGAAGCAAAGGTCTCCCTGTTTTCATAGCTGATTCATCTCCCAACAACCCTGGAGCAGCCTGGGTTTCATGGGCTCTATCACTCATTGGCTATGCAACCGTGGGCAGGTTACCTAACCTCTCTGTGCCTCGGCTTTCTCATGTGTGAAACAGTAAAGGATCGAACACACAGGGTTGTTCTTAGAATTAAAGAATTGCTGGCAGTCAGGTGCTTAGAGCAGGTCCTGGCCCTCAGTAGGTATTAGTGGCTATTTTTCGAGGAGCTGATCTGAATTCTTCAGGGCCGTCCTGCTACAGAGCTTGCCCGGGTCATGGTGGAGACCCAGCCCTTCTTGGAATGGTAGAGGGCTGAGCACCAAGTCCCATGGCCAGGCCCTCAGGAGGAAGCCCAGAGCCCTGGTTTTGGCTAGAACAGAGTGTGGCTGAATGACGAGCACGGGATTAGGAGTCAGGCACACCTGGGGTGACATCCCAGCCTCTCCACCTTGTAGCTACGTGATCCTGGGGAAGTTACGTCAGTGTCTTGAATCCCAGTTTCCTCAAGCATAATGTGGTGGTAATCGTGACGCAGCACAGGACTTTTGTGTCACTCACTGCTGAGCTTCAAACCCCAAATATGGTGGCTTAACAGCACAACCCTCTACTTTGCTCGTGAGTCAGTGGATTGGCACTTTGGGCTCGGGTTTGGGCAGAGGGTCTGCTGGTCTTGCTTGGGCTCGTCCAGGCACCTGGGGTCAGCCCGGGGGCCAGTCTCTGGGGCCACTGACTGAGGGGACTGGCAATGGGGCCACACGTCTCATCGTTCAGCCGGCTAACCTGGGCTTGCTCACGTGGTGATGGTTGCCAGGGTTTCTATGAGCTGCAAGAGAGTAAACCCAGGGGCGCCTGGGTGGCTCAGTCGTTGGGCGTCTGCCTTCAGCTCAGGGCGTGATCTGGGTGTTATGGGATCGAGCCCCACATCGGGCTCCTCCGCTAGGAGCCAGCTTCTCCCTCTCCCACTCCCTCTGCTTGTGTTCCCTCTCTCTCTGGCTCTCTCTGTCAAATAGATAGAATCTTTAAAAAAGAGAAGAGAGAGAGAGTAAACCCAATGCCCAAGCTATTGGGAGGAAGTCCCATGGCCAAATTCAAGGGGTGGAGGAATTGATGGAAGGGGAGCATTCGACCAGTGTTGGGTTGTTTTGAGGACAAAACGAGATCATAGGAGTATAGCGCCTCTTAGCATTGTGAATGTTCAATAAATGTATTGACAGAGATTAGATTTCTCTCTTCCAACTTTTTTTTTTTTTAAGTAAACTCTACACCCAACAAGGGGCTTGGACTCAAGACCCCAAGATCAAGAGTCACGTGGTCTTCCGACTGAGCCAGCCAGGCGCCCCCCTCTTCTGGTTTTTTAGTGATTTTTAATTTTTGTGAAATACCTTGTCTTTGTTTCCTCCCCTATGTCATGAGGATAATCACTCTCAGGCAGTGATGTCCCCGTAAGGGTTCGATGAGGGAGGGAAGGATGGTGCAGGGACCCTGGTGTTGTTATTATCCTATTACCCGTGTGAGATCTGTCTCCACCTCCCCTTTGCACACCAAAAGGCAAGCCAGACTTGATCACATTTTCATTTTTGTTCATATTTTGACCCACAGCCCACTTTCCAAAAGGGCTGTTTGTAGAGGCTGCCCTCGAGCTGTCCTTTCTTCCCTTGGAGCTGTCCTTTCTTCTGGCTGCTGGAGCTTCCCGCCTAATCTTCTGCTCCCTGAGGGCATCTCCTCCCTTGTGCTCTGTCCCCTTCCTCTGCCGGAGCCTCACCCTCACACCGTCTGCCTCGGAGCCTCCTGCCGGCTGGAACCACAGCTTCAAGGGATCGCTCGGCAGCCCTGGGGCCACAAGGCTCTTCCAGGCAAGGATGACAAAGGAGGGAAGTGAGGACCCCCTGTCACGACTCTAAATATCTGCAGGCCAGACACAGCGCACAGTTCTCCAGTGGCTCCCAGGGACCCTCACCCCCATCTGTAAAGGAAAGGAGCCCGCTCCCCCTTGCACCGTCTCAAGGCTTCCAGGGAGCTCTGAGCCGCTCCGAAAGCCCCTCTGCGCTGTCCAACACCCTGGGAAAATGCTTACCGCTTTGAGCCTGGGGAGACTCCAACCAGCAAGCCACCTCCCGTGCAAGAGGAGAGCACAGGCTCAGAGTCTCAAAACCTGAATGGTGTACAATACGAGTAACGTGAGCGCCACCCCACTCGCCCCCCAACCCCCCAAATCTTGTCAAACCAGACAGGGCTTCTGCAGCCTAAATGTTAGACAACCTTCCTCTGGATCTGGGAGGCTGAGAAAGGGGAGTGGGGGTACCAGCAGACCCTCCTCGCAGCTGGCCCCTGCAAAAGCCGATGGCACTTATGAGACCTACTTTGAAGCAACCCTGGGCCGGGCGCTTTATATATATTTGCTTGTGACATCGTCTTGAGGCTGGTGGTGGCAAACCCATTTTACAGATGCAGACATTAAGGGTTGGAGAGTGTAAGACTATTTTCTTTGCAGGGCGCCTGGGTGACTCTGTTGGTTAAGCATCCGACTCTTGATTTCAGCTCAAGTCTGATCTCAGGGTCGTGAGATCAAACCCCGTGTCGGGCTCCACGCCGAGCCTCTCCTGCTTGAGACTCTCTCCCTCTCCCTCTGTTCCTCCCTGCCTCTAAAATAAATAAATAAATCTTTAAAAAAATAAGAGGAATATTTTCTTTGAGTTCAAAGTTCAAGGATAGAGCATACGTGATCAGTGTGAGTGGGGAAGGGGCTGGGAACAGCCCAGGGGATGGCCGATGCCAAGTTCTTGGCCCCAGAGCTTCATGATAGGGGAATGGAAGTGCAGAGAGTGGGCAGGCCAGGTTCAAGAGTGTTTTGAAGGGAACTGAGGGTCTTTGAACTTTGCCATGAAGGTGAGTCTCCTTGAACTCTGTGAGCCTCAGTTTTGTTCCCTGTCAAATGGGGCTGTTGTCAGGATCAGTGAAGTGCAGAAAGCCTCTAGTCCAGGGCTTGGTCTACGCCGAGCAGGGTCTCTATACACCTGGCCCCAGCAATGCCACAGGGCACCTCGGACAGCCCTTCCTGGCGGGGCGTTTCCAAGAGCAGCCCCAGTGCCCCACACTCAGAGTGCAGCCGGGCCCCAGCCCTAGGCAGAGGCTGTGGCTTCCAGGTTTGCTTCAGCAACCCTGTATTCCAGACAAGCCCTAGACTGGGCTTCTCTTGTAAATATTGATGGAGGCCCCAGACAGAGAGGAACAGGAAAACAAAGGACGGTTTATTTATGACGGAAAAAGAAACCAACAGGGAGGAAAAAAAAAATCTACAGGCCCAACAGGAGGGGGGACTGTTTAAATAAACCGTGGTACAGCCACTCGATGGAACACTGTGCAGCTATTGAAACGATGTTTACCGAGGGTTTGTAGCAACATGGAAAACGCGTATTCTAGAAAGCTAAGTGAGAAAGGAAGCAGCTGAATTGTGCATTTAGTATAATCACATGTCGGCAAAAATCCAGCCCAGGAAAGGATGCCCAGGCTGGAGGGACGCGCACCGCAGACGGGGGTTGTCTTTGGGTGGCGACCCTGGGGAGATTTTTTTGTACTTTTGCATTTTCCAGTTTTCTTTCCTACACTGCCGTGGTTGGCCTCATGTGGAAGGCAACCCAAGCTGAACGGTTGTGTTTTTTTTTGTTTTTTAAATGAAGAAATGTTTCATGGGGAAGCAAGACGGGTGCCCCAGGGAGAGGCCAAGTGACACACAGGCCCCCGTGAGGCTGAGGGCTCGAGGTGGCCGGAAAGCCTAGCCCACAGGTCAAGTGGAAAGCCTAGACTCTGACCCGCGGAAGATCACGGGCAGGCATGGCGGCCGAATGTGATCTGGACTTAATGCGTGCACCGGGCTTCACTCCGGGGAACGCAGCTCAGCATCGTGTAAGGAGCCTCTTTGCTAAACGCTGGCAGAACGGGATTCTCTCCCTTATGTGAATGGCTAGAGCAGGCTAGCTGGGATCCTGTCCTCTTCACTCCGAGGTGGAGCTCCTTGGAGGCAGCCCTGCCCTCCCTGGCTGGGGTGACGAAGCCCCCACGGGTGGCAGGGCCGGCCTTCCCGTGGCCTGAGCCAGCCCTGGTTTCATGCATTTCCGGGATTTCCATCCAGGGCTCTGCTCACTGTCTCTTGATCAGGGAGGCTGATCACACGATACTATTTCTTTGTTTCCTCTGCCTTCCTTGCACGAATGCAGCGTGGGTTCCATTCATTTGTTTATGTGTTTGTTTCTAAAAATTGCCAGCTTTCCTCCACCAGAACGTGAGCTCTGGTAGGGCAGGGACCTGCGGCGTTCCCAGCACCTGGAACAGTGCCCGGCCTAAATGTTCTGGGAATGAATCCTGGCTGTCATGGCCCCAGGCGGTCTCTGCAGCTTCCTTGAACTACCTTGCTCCACCCTAATGGTCCAGACCACTTACTTCCCTAAAGCTAGCTCTGAGACCCAGGCTGGTGATGAGAGACACACCAGCTCTCGTCTATCACTGATGACTGCCTAGGGCCTGGTGTTGATCCCGTTCTGAGGCTGGATAGGAAAAGAGAAGGCGATTGATTAGTGATATCTGCACAGGATCCCAGGGAGGTAGCCCTCCCTTCATCATGAAGACCACACCCACCATCAGTGGGTCAGGAGCAAACTCTGCTGTTTCCCTGGTCCTGACCATGAGACCATGCCCCACGCAATGGGGCTCTGAAAAGTTTTCTGGAGTGACCCCTAGTTCACCCTCGGCTTGGAGCCTCCCTGCTTGTTGTGGTCTAGTCCATCGCCTGGCTCCTTGCTGGAGGTCTGCCCTTGGGGGCTGGATCTGGCTCCATCCGACCCCCAGCTCCCAGATGGGGTTTGCCTTCCCAGCAACCCTCACCCTGGCATCATGGTGCCCATGCCGCCTCTCAGTCGTGTTGCTGAGTTACCCCCGCTTCACCACCGACAGCCCTTCGGAGGCTCTTGCCTGAGTGTTGGTTCTGAGCTTGAGCGTGGCCTTGGCAGGGGATGTGGGGTCACCAAGCTCCAACTTGAGAATAAACTAGGCAGCCTCACTTTCCAGGCCCTAGGATGGGGACAGTGGCTCTGAGTGGCCCAATGAAAGTTCTCATCTCCATGCCAACTTCCCTGTTACTCCTTGTTCTAATCGTGCATTTTCCAGGAAGACCCTGGCCGGCCCCAGCAGCTGCAGTGAACACGAGCGCCTGTCCAGACCCTCCGGGGGAATTTGGGGAGGACTTTCCCTAGGTGTTCTCATTTCTCTGGCAGAGAAGGCCATGAGCTGTCCTTCCCATTTTCAAGGTAGGAATGCTGAAATCCAAAGCATTCTTAGCTCCCCACTTGTCAGGCCTGCCCTGGTGCACCCCCCTCTCTACTTCTTTTCTCCAGGCCGCTTGTCACTTTAGAAGTGGTCCCAACCGCCCTGGCACCACGAGCATCACTGCCCTTCTATCCGCGTATGTGTCATCTGCAGCGAGGGAATGGGGCTGCGGCAAGAGATCGGACTGATCTCTCTCCCTCCCCTCCGGGAAGAACGGGCAACTTCCTGGGCTGGAAGGTCTCTGCCCTTTCCAAGATTACCAACCCTGATGTGGGAGGCAGTCCCAGTGTCCTGTGTGATTTTCTAGTTCCTCAGCTCCACCACGCACCTGCTCTCCCGTCTGACCAGGCAGATCAGGTGACCGCAGGGCACAGGGAGGAGAAATCATGCCAACATCTCTCACCGGCTCTCACCGGGTGGGGGGTGGTGGCTGGCAGTGGCTGCCCCTGCTCCCCGAGGTGAGGGCTGTGTTGTTTGGACAGCTGTATCGTGCAGGCTCTGAGCTCTGGGGAGGGAGTCAGTGGTCAGTTAGCATTGGGCCCATGTGGGAGAGCCCAGGAGGACGGGTGTCGACAGAGAACATCCTCTCCTGTCTCCTGAGACCTCAGATGTGGGATCACTGTGTTCTTAGTGGACCACTGCAAGATATATGCTTTTAAATGTCTGCTCATTGGAGGCTTCTCTTCCTGGTATACTAGGATTCTATGTAACGAGAAAAAGCGAAGTGGGTAATGGCCACTGTGCTCTGCAGGCGAGGGTCCCACGGGCAGCTCCAACTCTCGGGGGTCGACTTCTATGAACATCTCTCCTCTGGCCACCCCCTGGGGGCTCCCCAGGGCTCTTGGCACCGCCAGAACTACCTCCCAGGTGCTTCTGGGAACCCTGGAGGTAGGAGCTCAGTGGCCAGTGTTTAGGAAGGGACCCTGGTGGTTTATAGAGAGCTGGCCCACCTCCAGCGGGGTCGGCTTGAGGGGTTCCTGGGGGTCAACTGGCATCGGGAACTGTGGTTGGGATCAGGTGCACCCCTGAACTTTGGCAGGACCCTGATATCCCTTCCTCCAAGAATTCAGATTTGAAGCTAGATGGCGCTCCTCCCTGCATACGTGGCTGCCCTCAGCCTCAGAGCACTGGTCCCTGGTTCTATCTTCACTCCGCGCCCCTGCATCCCACCCACAGCAAAGACGCACCCGAGGGCCCCGGCCAGAGGAGGCGGTAGGGTTAGAATTCACCTCGTGTTGGCCGAACGCCTGAGCTGCCTGCTCTCCCAGAAAGGGCTCACGGAGTGGCAGGTGGGGGGTGCTTTTTGCTTCCCGGTTTTGCAGGAGAAGTCCAGCAGAGCGGGAGAGCTAGACCCTGGTCTGAGGCACATCGGGGACGGGCAGGGTCAGGACGGTGGGCAGCAGGGTGCCCCGCGGGGAGGGGAAGCTCCGCAGCTCCTCGGGCACAAACCTGGGCGAGACGGGGTCGGCCAGGAAGCAGAGCGTGCGCTGGCGCCCCACGCAGTAGATGCGGTCACCCACCGCGGCGCACTGGAAGGCGTCGGGGTAAGGCGCCCGGTACGTGGCGCACTCGTACCAGAGGCGGGCGCTGGTGCCGCAGCGGTACACGCTGATGCCCAGGCCGCGATCGAGATCAAAACGGTAGAGAAAGCCGTTGACCGCCACCATCTCGGCAGTGCGGTCCTTGCCGCCCCCCGTGGGGCCCGCCTGCCAGCGCTGCCCCTGGGCCGAGAAGCGGAGCAGCAGGTAGCGCAGGGTGCCGCCCGTGACGAACAGCTCCCCGGCGCAGGCCGTGGCCGCGTGCGCCAGGGCGAAGGTGTCGTTGGGGAGCGGTGGGACGAAGGTCCAGCGGTCCAGGCGGGGGTCATAGCATTCCACCGTGTTCAGACACTCACCCCCGATGGCGTACAGGTGGCCGTCCAGCGCCACCAGCCGGCAGTGCGGCCGGGGCTGGTTCAGCGGGCACACCTCGCTCCAGATCCCCGTCAGAGGGTTGTAGCAGAAGACGCGGTTGGAGGGCTGGCGCCCGGGCCCCTGGCAGCCGGACACCACGAAGAGGTAATTAAAGAGACTGCAGAGGGCACAGCCTCGGGACACGGCCTCGGGGGGCAGACAGGCCAGGGGGTGCCAGGCGTCCCGCTCCTCATCATAGCAACAGAGACGGCCGGAGCCCTCCTGGGGGCACACGTCGGCCACCACCAGGTGCTGGCAGCCCTGCAGCCGCTGCCGGAGGATCAGCTCCCTCTCGGCCCCGCTCAGGCACCCGTAGATGTCGGGGCTGCGTAGGACCTGGAGATAGTTGTCACTCATGACCTTGTAGGCTGCCTCCTGCAGCACCTCCAGCTTCTGCCTCTTGGCCAAGGTCAGTACCTGGTAGCAGTTGCCCAGATCCAGGTGGACGCCGGGGGCCAGTGGGAGGTGGACGAAATTGGTCCCCGCCACCAGCTGCACGTGGGGCTCCCCGCTGCTTCCGGCGGAGCTGGACCCGAGAGAAGCCCAGGGTAGAGGACGGCCAGGCAGGGCACTCCCATCTGGGCAGGACGGAGTGGGGGCCCCAAAGCCATCTAGCTGCAGCTGGAGCTCTGGGTCCTCCAGGATCCGGACGAGGCTGTCCTTCCTGCTGAAACCCTGCGTGGAGGGCGACAGCACAGGCTGCGAGGAGGTGGGTGTCTCGGCTCCACCTTCCCCGTCCTCAGCACGGCCTCCTGAAGCTGCCCCGGTCCCTGGGGGGCCTGGCAGGGGCACGGGGGGCGGAGCCTCAGCCAGGGCAGCGGTTCTGGGGGCCAGCCTGCCCTTGGAGGTGGCCCGAGAGGTGGATTCCACATAGTAATCGTACACCTTGCCCTTCAGCCTGGGCCCAATCCCCCCCACCTTCTCCTGTAGGAAATTCTCCTCCACACGAACCCGGGCCACCGACGAGTAGGTGAAGGAGGCGCTGGTGGCTCCCTCCTGCTGAAGCAGGGTCAGGCCCATGTCCGCGGTGGCCTGGAGGGCCCTGGCCTCTTCCCTGTGGACCCCCGTCCCGCGGGTGAAGACCCAGCTCTTGCTCATGTCACTCTCGCCTTCCACGTGGGCCATCCGGTTGGTGGGGGCGGCTTCCTGCTCCCCGGGCCCTGGCTGACCCGGGGCGCCGCCGTCCTGCCATGGGGCAGGCTCGCTGCCTACACTGCCGCCGTCCTCCGTGGCGAGGCCAGTGTGGGAGCTTTGGGACACGCTGCCCGGATGGGGGTGGTGGGGCAGCTCGGGCTCGCCGCCAGCAGCTGTTCCGGCTTCCTGGCCACAGCAGTGACGAGGCTCCAGCTCAGAGTCCGGGCACTGCCCACCCCCTTCCTCACCAGCGCCTTTCTCCTCGGGCTCCCGAGCCTCTCGGGCTTCTGAGTCTTCGGGAGAGGGTCCTGTTGCCAGGACTTGGGAGTCCCCCTGATTCTCGCAGCCACAGCCCGGCTCCTCTCTGGCCCCCTTGCTTCCCCTCCGGCGTCTCAGCACCCAGTGCGGTGCCCCAGGAGCAGCCCCCTGGACCACAGGCTTCCCGGTGCCCTCGGCCTCCTCATTGGCCTCGGCCTTGGCCTTCCTGGCCCCCAGTGGGGCCTGACCAGGCCTCGACTTGTACAGCCTGTAGGCCACGGCCACCAGGAGCAGGGCAGCGGCGGACAGCACCACCTGGCCTGCCAGCTGCATGTCCAAATGCCAGTCCTGGGCCTCTGCTCCTCCTCTTCCGGGGAGCATGCTTCCCAAAGCCGACCTGGGGCTGAAAAATGTCAAGAATCCGATTAATGATTGCCCAATAAGGGCCCGGTTCCTGGTTCCTGCGTAGCCGAGCTGGAGGGGGTTCTGGGCTGGCTCTGGCCAGACCATGGCCGGTCAGCAGGGGAGTCGGAGCCGAGGTGACCTTGAGCTGGCAGAGGGTGGCCCCTGGGGCTCAGGGCCAGCAGATCTCGGCGCTGGCCCCCTTGGATCCTTCGATGCTTTTCCTGGCGGTGGGGTTGGGGGTTGTGCCCCAGGGCTGAGCTTGTGATCAGTCACCCGAGCCAGCAGCTGCTGGAGGATGTGAGGAGTGTCCAGCATGTACACAAAGAGGGAGGAAGGTCTTGACCAAACAGTCACCCGATGCCAGGAAACACATGGGGTTGGTTATTACGTGTGTGTGTGTTTTATTTTCTCTTTTGCAAACGCACTGGGCTAGGAGTATTGGGTGTGGTGAGTTGGGAGACAGGTGGAGCTGAGGCAGGTGTGGCATGAGAGCCTCCCCGTCTGTTCCCTTCCTGATGGGGTCTGCTTGTCTGGGTGGTGAGGTCCGCAATTAGCAGCAGGGAAGGCTGGGCCTGGGACGGCAGCCAAGCCACCTGACCTGGCTTTGAATGCCTCTGCCCTCCTTCTGGCCCTCCCGAGGGCAGATGGGGAAAGCACTGGGCCTTAGTGCCCAGATCAGGGAGAGACGTGGGGCATATCCTTGCCCTCGAAAACACACAATGTCCTCTGGTGAGAGGCCAGGGGAGATTCACCCGCCCCCATCTCACCAGGGCTGTGGGTTCCAGATCTAGACTGACTATCTGGCTCTGCCCCTTGCCAGCTGTGTGACTTAGGCAGGTGACTTCCCCTCTCTGTGCCTGAGCTCCTCCATCTGAAAACGGGGGTAACAGCACACGCACCCCACAAGGTTGTGGTTGGTGTGTGGACAGCCCACAGTGCCAAGCTCCACCTTGTGAAAGCTCACGAATGATCAGCCGTTCTTCTTCCTCTCCTCTTCCTGCTCTTTCTCCCCGGCGTCATTATCACTTGTATGAATCGTCACCAGCCGGACCTGACGCACAGATCTAATTCTGCCCCTCCCCAGACCAAGGTCCTCTCAGGGCACCTGGAGGCCAGGGCAGGGCTCTCAGACTCGTGCTGCCTACAGGGCCAGCAGGTAAAGTGGCCGAATGCCCGGCAGACGGGCCCAGCGCTGCCTGACCCCCCTGTGTCGGAGACTCTGATCTGCAGGCCCGCATGGGACTGAGCACAGCAGGGACAACTGTCAGTGTGCACTGTGCCTTTCCAGGGATAGAATGGAGGGAGGCACTCTGGTTGGATCTCATCCCCTTCGGAAGAGATGCAATTGTCACCCCCCATTTCATGGCAGCTCCAACCTCGTGTCCTTTGTCTTGACTTGTGGGGATTTATATCCCTGTTTACAGAGCCCAGAGTTTTGTAGACCTGACCTCACCCACCAGGTATGGTTCCCCAGGAGTCAGCCCTCGGCAGCCTGTTCCACAGATGACCGGCAGCAGGGTCCCTCCTTTTCTTTCCCTCATGATCAAGCTAGTGATTCTGAAATAACGGGCACGAGAGCCACTGGGGTGCTAGCCAGAAATGCACATTCCTAACCTCTGCTCCCCAGACTTTGGTAAGTTTGGGGCATCTCCCGGGAAATCCCCAGGTTTGACAATCACCGTGGAGACGTCGTGGGTCTAGGAATGAAAAGTAAGTCAGCTTTGCTACTTGTCTGCTGAGAATTCCTCTTCACGCCGAGGGGGTGGGTGAACACCTTGTTTCTTAAGGCGAGTGACGGGAAATGGGGAGTGAGGTCCTGGGCACTTTGCGTAAGAAAAATCATTTCATCTTCCCGGTAATTTGGGGAGGGAGGTGCTGTCATGGCCCTCATTCTACAGGTGAGGACCCAGGCTCAGAGGGATCTGCCAATGTCACGTAGACTGAGTGGCAGAGTCCCCATGTATAACCAGGTCTCTCTGGCTGCGTGGATCACTCCTCTTCCTCTGGGAAGGGGAGGATGAGGGACAAAGGGATAAAGGGTAATAAAAGTGATTTGTCCAATGGTGAATTCAGGACTTTGGGGGTCCCCCGCTGGCCAGGGGAGGACGAGGGACAAAGGGATAAAGGGTAATAAAAATGATTTGTCCAATGGTGAATTCAGGACTTTGGGGGTCCCCCGCTGGCCAAGCTACCATTTCAGTGGTAGGGGCAGCTCTGGGACTCCCACACCCTTGGAGAGGGGAAGACTTATGGCACGCCCCTTTGGTGACAGTGCTGTGACCTGGCATTGTCCTCTCGGATGCCACCAAGTGAGCAGGGTGTCGGCCCCTTTCGTATGCTGCTTCCCACCCAAAAAAAGATGCCACTGCGCTAGGCTCTCTCGGTGGCTCCAGCGTAAACCCTTTGAGTCAGACAATCACTCTTTCAATTTGGAAACTTGCTCCTGGGCACTGGGTGTGGCCAGAAGCCCCCTGGGGTGGCAGGGGCATGGTGGGGGGACTGCTGGGAGCAGAAGACACACAGTCCCAGCACTGAGGGGACCTCTGTCCTGATTCCTGAGATACAGTCAAGCCACAGTGGATCGCGGAGGAAAAATTAATGAGGTGACTTTTAAACAGGTGGTTCCTGACAAAGTACCACTGGCCACTGGACGGCCAGGGAGACTGGAGCGAGAGGCATCAGAAGAGAAGTCAAAAGATTATTCCAGAAAGAGATGTTTTGCATCGAGTATTGATAAAGGAAGTAGGAGGGTGTAGACGGATTGATTGAACAAATATTCACCAGATGCTCACCACGTACCAGGCCCTTGCTGGTGCAGCGACACGGGTTACAGGGACACACGTGGCCCCGGCACCTTGGCAGACTGCCAGCTTGGGAAGACGACGCCGAGCAGGATGGTGGGGGGGCAATGATGCTCGTCGGCGAGGGTTTCCGTGAGAGGGTGCGCCGGGATAGCGCAGAGCATGGATGTGGCCAGAACAGGGAAGGCCAAGAAGAGAGAAATAGCAGGTCCAAGGACACGGGGCCATGACAGCCATGGCAGTGTCCGGACACCTCCAGGTTGGGGCGTGGGGAAGGTGCAGGCAGTGTGTGTGTGTGTGTGTGTGTGTCAGATGACACTGATTTGACTCCCGGCTTGGCCTTTCCTGTGACCTTCCCTTGTGGGAGGGCCGGAGGAACACCTGCGGAACAGCTGAGCCCAAAGGAACCTCTGTTCAATGAGACTTACTCCTCTATTCTGGGAGACACCTGCCACAGAAAAGGGAGTTGTTACAATTCCCAAGAGGGTCCCCCACGCCACACCATGCAGGGCCTCATGGGGAGGCACTGGGGTCAGGAAGGAGGCAGATGGAGCCCGAGGACAGAATGGGAGTGTGATTGTGGTTTTTCTGGGAAGGAGTGGAGAGGCAAGGTGAATAGATTTGGGATCTGCTAGTTTGAATAATTTCAGAGGGCCCCAGGGCTGTCTTTCTTTGTCTCCTACCTAGTCCTGCTGGAGTCACTTGGGCAGTGGAATATCCACCCTGCCTTACAAGATCCTCAGGGGAGAGTCTGATAAAGCAGGTGTCTGTGGTTGGGCTTTGAATGGGTTCAGTTGCATACAAAAGGGGCGCTCCTGGGTGAGTCATTTGCTGCCTCTAGGACTAGTTAATCCTGGGAGTTCAAGGTCAGCTCAGCAGGGCTACCACTGCCGGAGTGTCCACGATACAGAAAATAAGAGGAGGTAGCCACTAGACAGTCAGAAGCCCAGAAGAGCAAAGAACAAGGACTTCGGGGCCTCGCAGAGGTGGCAAGCTCCTCTGAGTCAACTTCCGGCTCTATGCTGAGGTCGGATCCCCATCCTGCAGGCGAACGCCGCCGCACTCCCAGGAGCTGGCTTCAAGCTCTAGAAATGACAGCTCCCCCCGCCCCCCCCCCCCCCGCCCGCTTGGAAAAAGTGAAAAGAACAAATGAAGACAGGAGTGAAATTAAAAGCTAATTGGAAGTCTGTATTGTGCTTCTGTGAGGGTGCGTGCGCACCGCCAATCTGGCCTCCCAGTGCCGGCAGGACAAATTGAGGAGTCTGGGGTTGGCTCAGGGGGTGGATAAAGCAGTCGGAGCTGAATGCGTGCCATGCAAATAAACAGGCCCATCTTCCAGTGATTGACTTTGAATTGGGTGGTGCCCATCCCTCCCCTGGTCTGTTCAGCACCAAGGGTCTGCGTGTGCCAAGGTGGACGCCGACTCTGGGTGAGGCCCTGAGTAGGGGGCCCGAGGCCAGGAGGTAGGGGGCCCGAGGCCAGGAGGAGGTGGGTGCAGGTGCCTGGGTGTCTGTGCAGAGAGGGAAACAGGGAGGACTACGGCCTCTTACACACACACACACACACACACCCCATGTGCGTATGCGCACACACCTGAGGGAGAGGGTGGAGCTTCTGAGTCGGTGATAAAAGGATCCTGGTCTGGCTGATGAGAAGGCCAAGATCTGGGGAGGGAAAGGCTGTGTAGCTGCGGCTAGAACGCAGGGCATCTGACTGGGTGGAGGAAGAGGTCGAGGACAAATTCCCATTCATCCAGAGGGCGCACGGTAAGCATGGAGTGGTACAGTCTTTACACTTACCCAGGGGCCTTTCCTCGACAGCTCTCTTGGGCACACGATGGCTTTCCTTATGCTCAGCATCGCCAGGCTGCGCCCCCAGCTGGCGTGGACGGCCACGTCCACACAGGTTGTTAAAGGCTGAAATATTTCCATCCGGGCTGGTGAAGAGCCATTCTCCCAACCCCACCAGCCTGGCTGCCATTCCCCCAGGAGCCCCTCTGTCCTCTCTGCCATCTGAGGACCAGAGGCGCAGTATCACCAGGGTCCTCCAACTGTGCGTCCCTCTGCTAGGATGCTGCCCCGCGTCACCAGGCAGTAAAATATAGAATATTCCCCTGGGCTCTGCTCCCCCCCGCCCCGTGCACCTGTTCAGCTCCATCTAGGGATGCTGGCCCCCTAATGAGGGACTGAGGCTACCACCTGGGTCAGGAATCTGAGACAGCCAAGATGAGGCCCAGCCGGGACTGTGGCCACCCACTGAGACTCGTGGGCCAGCTCACCCTTCCCATCCAGCCTTTTCGTCACGTGACCTCCACAAAAACGCTGTCACGGTTATTACAGGCACTGCCTGTGACCCACCCTTCTGATTCTCCCACCCTGTGTGGTCGGCACAGTCATCCTCATTTTATAGGTGAGGGCACCGGAGCTCCCAGGAGGTGAGGGGATCTTGCCCCAGGTCCCACAGCTGGTGAGTAGTATGCAGGTGGGGCTCAGGTTCGTCTGGCCTTTGACCTTGGCCTTGAACCCATCCAGCCTACCCTTTTGTCTGCTGCCAAAGTTTACCTCCACAGAAACCCAAGGGAGGCTACCACTGCTTTCCCAGGAGACAGGTCACCGCTGTATCCCTTCCGTTGTGGGGCAAGCAGAGGTCGGGGCCGGGAGCTGCTAGGGTTTTGGAGATGACAAGGCATGCTGTAGTCACCAGGAAAGGGAGTTTCAAAGCCGGGAATGCCAAGGGCATGAAGAAAGGTCCTACTTACAATTCCACTGCATAGACCATTAGGAAGTGGAATAATGGCCTTTGATACGTGCCTGTGAATTTGATGGGGAAATTGAACGTGAAACGATTCATGGGTGCCGTTGGAGACGGCAGAGCGCATCCTGATTTTGGCTCCCGGAGTGGGATGAGTGGAGGCGGGGGGAACATCCTGGGGTTGGAGCACGCAGCACACCCGCTGTCTGCGTGGAGGGATAGAGCTTTCACAGAGGGCCCAGAGCCAGTAATAACAGAGGTACCAATAGTCCGGATTTCGGGGGCGCCCACTCTGTATCAGGCCCTAGGCTCTGCTGAGGCTGCAGGCACAGTCTCCTTCCTCCTTAGCACCCGCCCTGCAGCGGGTGTAAGACCCATTCTAGAGGTGAGGACATGGAGGGCCAGTTTCTTGCCCGAGGCTAAGTCTGTTTTACCCCAGAGCTGTTTTCCAGAAACCCTTGTTAGCATGCAGTACCTCAGGCCCCTTGCCAGCCTAGAATCCACCTGCTAACCAGATGCCGACAAGAAGCACTATAAATACTTGGATCAGTACCCTGCCCACCCATAGTCCCGACTGTATAACTTGAACAGCCTCAAGAGAATGTGGCTTCTCCCACCCGGGGTCAGAGAGAGGTCCCACCTTTGTCATTGCCCCTGTGACATCTGAGTCTTGCAATAACCTTAATAGACATCACCATGGTTTCTAACTGTCAAAATCTTTGTGTCTCTGCTTCCTTCTCTCTCCAGTGGGTGTGACGCCATCCATCCCTGGGATTATTGTCAGAAAGCATGTTAGGACGGCAGGAGGACACCTGCTCCCGGTGCATAGTGGGGATCGCTAAGTGTTTATAGAATATATTGATGGATCAGAAGAGGACCCATCATGGTCAAGGGCTGGAGGTGTGCCTTGCTCTGAGGCGCTGCAGAGGGCTCTCATCTAAGTCAATTTCTGCAAACCTTCCCGAGCAAGCGGGGTTATCCCGGTTTTACAGGGAAGGAGTTCAGAGGGGTTATTTGCCCCAAGCCACACAGCTAGGAAATGACGGACCTGAGCTTCCAACCAGGACTATGTCTAAGGGCCTTGCTTCCAGCCAGGCTGTCTTGCTGTCNTTGGGACACGCTGCCCGGATGGGGGTGGTGGGGCAGCTCGGGCTCGCCGCCAGCAGCTGTTCCGGCTTCCTGGCCAAAGCAGTGACGAGGCTCCAGCTCAGAGTCCGGGCGCTGCCCACCCCCTTCCTCACCAGCGCCTTTCTCCTCGGGCTCCCGAGCCTCTCGGGCTTCTGAGTCTTCGGGAGAGGGTCCTGTTGCCAGGACTTGGGAGTCCCCCTGATTCTCGCAGCCACAGCCTGGCGCCTCTCTGGCCCCCTTGCTTCCCCTCCGGCGTCTCAGCACCCAGTGCGGTGCCCCAGGAGCAGCCCCCTGGACCGCAGTCTTCCCGGTGCCCTCGGCCTCCTCATTGGCCTCGGCCTTGGCCTTCCTGGCCCCCAGTGGGGCCTGACCAGGCCTCGACTTGTACAGCCTGTAGGCCACGGCCACCAGGAGCAGGGCAGCGGCGGACAGCACCACCTGGCCTGCCAGCTGCATGTCCAAATGCCAGTCCTGGGCCTCTGCTCCTCCTCTTCCGGGGAGCATGCTTCCCAAAGCCGACCTGGGGCTGAAAAATGTCAAGAATCCGATTAATGATTGCCCAATAAGGGCCCGGTTCCTGGTTCCTGCGTAGCCGAGCTGGAGGGGGTTCTGGGCTGGCTCTGGCCAGACCATGGCCGGTCAGCAGGGGAGTCGGAGCCAAGGTGACCTTGAGCTGGCAGAGGGTGGCCCCTGGGGCTCAGGGCCAGCAGATCTCGGCGCTGGCCCCCTTGGATCCTTCGATGCTTTTCCTGGCGGTGGGGTTGGGGGTTGTGCCCCAGGGCTGAGCTTGTGATCAGTCACCCGAGCCAGCAGCTGCTGGAGGATGTGAGGAGTGTCCAGCATGTACACAAAGAGGGAGGAAGGTCTTGACCAAACAGTCACCCGATGCCAGGAAACACATGGGGTTGGTTATTACGTGTGTGTGTGTTTTATTTTCTCTTTTGCAAACGCACTGGGCTAGGAGTATTGGGTGTGGTGAGTTGGGAGACAGGTGGAGCTGAGGCAGGTGTGGCATGAGAGCCTCCCCGTCTGTTCCCTTCCTGATGGGGTCTGCTTGTCTGGGTGGTGAGGTCCGCAATTAGCAGCAGGGAAGGCTGGGCCTGGGACGGCAGCCAAGCCACCTGACCTGGCTTTGAATGCCTCTGCCCTCCTTCTGGCCCTCCCGAGGGCAGATGGGGAAAGCACTGGGCCTTAGTGCCCAGATCAGGGAGAGACGTGGGGCATATCCTTGCCCTCGAAAACACACAATGTCCTCTGGTGAGAGGCCAGGGGAGATTCACCCGCCCCCATCTCACCAGGGCTGTGGGTTCCAGATCCAGACTGACTATCTGGCTCTGCCCCTTGCCAGCTGTGTGACTTAGGCAGGTGACTTCCCCTCTCTGTGCCTGAGCTCCTCCATCTGAAAACGGGGGTAACAGCACACGCACCCCACAAGGTTGTGGTTGGTGTGTGGACAGCCCACAGTGCCAAGCTCCACCTTGTGAAAGCTCACGAATGATCAGCCGTTCTTCTTCCTCTCCTCTTCCTGCTCTTTCTCCCCGGCGTCATTATCACTTGTATGAATCGTCACCAGCCGGACCTGACGCACAGATCTAATTCTGCCCCTCCCCAGACCAAGGTCCTCTCAGGGCACCTGGAGGCCAGGGCAGGGCTCTCAGACTCGTGCTGCCTACAGGGCCAGCAGGTAAAGTGGCCGAATGCCCGGCAGACGGGCCCAGCGCTGCCTGACCCCCCTGTGTCGGAGACTCTGATCTGCAGGCCCGCATGGGACTGAGCACAGCAGGGACAACTGTCAGTGTGCACTGTGCCTTTCCAGGGATAGAATGGAGGGAGGCACTCTGGTTGGATCTCATCCCCTTCGGAAGAGATGCAATTGTCACCCCCCATTTCATGGCAGCTCCAACCTCGTGTCCTTTGTCTTGACTTGTGGGGATTTATATCCCTGTTTACAGAGCCCAGAGTTTTGTAGACCTGACCTCACCCACCAGGTATGGTTCCCCAGGAGTCAGCCCTCGGCAGCCTGTTCCACAGATGACCGGCAGCAGGGTCCCTCCTTTTCTTTCCCTCATGATCAAGCTAGTGATTCTGAAATAACGGGCACGAGAGCCACTGGGGTGCTAGCCAGAAATGCACATTCCTAACCTCTGCTCCCCAGACTTTGGTAAGTTTGGGGCATCTCCCGGGAAATCCCCAGGTTTGACAATCACCGTGGAGACGTCGTGGGTCTAGGAATGAAAAGTAAGTCAGCTTTGCTACTTGTCTGCTGAGAATTCCTCTTCACGCCGAGGGGGTGGGTGAACACCTTGTTTCTTAAGGCGAGTGACGGGAAATGGGGAGTGAGGTCCTGGGCACTTTGCGTAAGAAAAATCATTTCATCTTCCCGGTAATTTGGGGAGGGAGGTGCTGTCATGGCCCTCATTCTACAGGTGAGGACCCAGGCTCAGAGGGATCTGCCAATGTCACGTAGACTGAGTGGCAGAGTCCCCATGTATAACCAGGTCTCTCTGGCTGCGTGGATCACTCCTCTTCCTCTGGGAAGGGGAGGATGAGGGACAAAGGGATAAAGGGTAATAAAAGTGATTTGTCCAATGGTGAATTCAGGACTTTGGGGGTCCCCCGCTGGCCAGGGGAGGACGAGGGACAAAGGGATAAAGGGTAATAAAAATGATTTGTCCAATGGTGAATTCAGGACTTTGGGGGTCCCCCGCTGGCCAAGCTACCATTTCAGTGGTAGGGGCAGCTCTGGGACTCCCACACCCTTGGAGAGGGGAAGACTTATGGCACGCCCCTTTGGTGACAGTGCTGTGACCTGGCATTGTCCTCTCGGATGCCACCAAGTGAGCAGGGTGTCGGCCCCTTTCGTATGCTGCTTCCCACCCAAAAAAAGATGCCACTGCGCTAGGCTCTCTCGGTGGCTCCAGCGTAAACCCTTTGAGTCAGACAATCACTCTTTCAATTTGGAAACTTGCTCCTGGGCACTGGGTGTGGCCAGACTAGCCCCCTGGGGTGGCAGGGGCATGGTGGGGGGACTGCTGGGAGCAGAAGACACACAGTCCCAGCACTGAGGGGACCTCTGTCCTGATTCCTGAGATACAGTCAAGCCACAGTGGATCGCGGAGGAAAAATTAATGAGGTGACTTTTAAACAGGTGGTTCCTGACAAAGTACCACTGGCCACTGGACGGCCAGGGAGACTGGAGCGAGAGGCATCAGAAGAGAAGTCAAAAGATTATTCCAGAAAGAGATGTTTTGCATCGAGTATTGATAAAGGAAGTAGGAGGGTGTAGACGGATTGATTGAACAAATATTCACCAGATGCTCACCACGTACCAGGCCCTTGCTGGTGCAGCGACACGGGTTACAGGGACACACGTGGCCCCGGCACCTTGGCAGACTGCCAGCTTGGGAAGACGACGCCGAGCAGGATGGTGGGGGGGCAATGATGCTCGTCGGCGAGGGTTTCCGTGAGAGGGTGCGCCGGGATAGCGCAGAGCATGGATGTGGCCAGAACAGGGAAGGCCAAGAAGAGAGAAATAGCAGGTCCAAGGACACGGGGCCATGACAGCCATGGCAGTGTCCGGACACCTCCAGGTTGGGGCGTGGGGAAGGTGCAGGCAGTGTGTGTGTGTGTGTGTGTGTGTCAGATGACACTGATTTGACTCCCGGCTTGGCCTTTCCTGTGACCTTCCCTTGTGGGAGGGCCGGAGGAACACCTGCGGAACAGCTGAGCCCAAAGGAACCTCTGTTCAATGAGACTTACTCCTCTATTCTGGGAGACACCTGCCACAGAAAAGGGAGTTGTTACAATTCCCAAGAGGGTCCCCCACGCCACACCATGCAGGGCCTCATGGGGAGGCACTGGGGTCAGGAAGGAGGCAGATGGAGCCCGAGGACAGAATGGGAGTGTGATTGTGGTTTTTCTGGGAAGGAGTGGAGAGGCAAGGTGAATAGATTTGGGATCTGCTAGTTTGAATAATTTCAGAGGGCCCCAGGGCTGTCTTTCTTTGTCTCCTACCTAGTCCTGCTGGAGTCACTTGGGCAGTGGAATATCCACCCTGCCTTACAAGATCCTCAGGGGAGAGTCTGATAAAGCAGGTGTCTGTGGTTGGGCTTTGAATGGGTTCAGTTGCATACAAAAGGGGCGCTCCTGGGTGAGTCATTTGCTGCCTCTAGGACTAGTTAATCCTGGGAGTTCAAGGTCAGCTCAGCAGGGCTACCACTGCCGGAGTGTCCACGATACAGAAAATAAGAGGAGGTAGCCACTAGACAGTCAGAAGCCCAGAAGAGCAAAGAACAAGGACTTCGGGGCCTCGCAGAGGTGGCAAGCTCCTCTGAGTCAACTTCCGGCTCTATGCTGAGGTCGGATCCCCATCCTGCAGGCGAACGCCGCCGCACTCCCAGGAGCTGGCTTCAAGCTCTAGAAATGACAGCTCCCCCCGCCCCCCCCCCACCCGTCTGTTTGGAAAAAGTGAAAAGAACAAATGAAGACAGGAGTGAAATTAAAAGCTAATTGGAAGTCTGTATTGTGCTTCTGTGAGGGTGTGTGCGCACCGCCAATCTGGCCTCCCAGTGCCGGCAGGACAAATTGAGGAGTCTGGGGTTGGCTCAGGGGGTGGATAAAGCAGTCGGAGCTGAATGCGTGCCATGCAAATAAACAGGCCCATCTTCCAGTGATTGACTTTGAATTGGGTGGTGCCCATCCCTCCCCTGGTCTGTTCAGCACCAAGGGTCTGCGTGTGCCAAGGTGGACGCCGACTCTGGGTGAGGCCCTGAGTAGGGGGCCCGAGGCCAGGAGGTAGGGGGCCCGAGGCCAGGAGGAGGTGGGTGCAGGTGCCTGGGTGTCTGTGCAGAGAGGGAAACAGGGAGGACTACGGCCTCTTACACACACACACACACACACACCCCATGTGCGTATGCGCACACACCTGAGGGAGAGGGTGGAGCTTCTGAGTCGGTGATAAAAGGATCCTGGTCTGGCTGATGAGAAGGCCAAGATCTGGGGAGGGAAAGGCTGTGTAGCTGCGGCTAGAACGCAGGGCATCTGACTGGGTGGAGGAAGAGGTCGAGGACAAATTCCCATTCATCCAGAGGGCGCACGGTAAGCATGGAGTGGTACAGTCTTTACACTTACCCAGGGGCCTTTCCTCGACAGCTCTCTTGGGCACACGATGGCTTTCCTTATGCTCAGCATCGCCAGGCTGCGCCCCCAGCTGGCGTGGACGGCCACGTCCACACAGGTTGTTAAAGGCTGAAATATTTCCATCCGGGCTGGTGAAGAGCCATTCTCCCAACCCCACCAGCCTGGCTGCCATTCCCCCAGGAGCCCCTCTGTCCTCTCTGCCATCTGAGGACCAGAGGCGCAGTATCACCAGGGTCCTCCAACTGTGCGTCCCTCTGCTAGGATGCTGCCCCGCGTCACCAGGCAGTAAAATATAGAATATTCCCCTGGGCTCTGCTCCCCCCCGCCCCGTGCACCTGTTCAGCTCCATCTAGGGATGCTGGCCCCCTAATGAGGGACTGAGGCTACCACCTGGGTCAGGAATCTGAGACAGCCAAGATGAGGCCCAGCCGGGACTGTGGCCACCCACTGAGACTCGTGGGCCAGCTCACCCTTCCCATCCAGCCTTTTCGTCACGTGACCTCCACAAAAACGCTGTCACGGTTATTACAGGCACTGCCTGTGACCCACCCTTCTGATTCTCCCACCCTGTGTGGTCGGCACAGTCATCCTCATTTTATAGGTGAGGGCACCGGAGCTCCCAGGAGGTGAGGGGATCTTGCCCCAGGTCCCACAGCTGGTGAGTAGTATGCAGGTGGGGCTCAGGTTCGTCTGGCCTTTGACCTTGGCCTTGAACCCATCCAGCCTACCCTTTTGTCTGCTGCCAAAGTTTACCTCCACAGAAACCCAAGGGAGGCTACCACTGCTTTCCCAGGAGACAGGTCACCGCTGTATCCCTTCCGTTGTGGGGCAAGCAGAGGTCGGGGCCGGGAGCTGCTAGGGTTTTGGAGATGACAAGGCATGCTGTAGTCACCAGGAAAGGGAGTTTCAAAGCCGGGAATGCCAAGGGCATGAAGAAAGGTCCTACTTACAATTCCACTGCATAGACCATTAGGAAGTGGAATAATGGCCTTTGATACGTGCCTGTGAATTTGATGGGGAAATTGAACGTGAAACGATTCATGGGTGCCGTTGGAGACGGCAGAGCGCATCCTGATTTTGGCTCCCGGAGTGGGATGAGTGGAGGCGGGGGGAACATCCTGGGGTTGGAGCACGCAGCACACCCGCTGTCTGCGTGGAGGGATAGAGCTTTCACAGAGGGCCCAGAGCCAGTAATAACAGAGGTACCAATAGTCCGGATTTCGGGGGCGCCCACTCTGTATCAGGCCCTAGGCTCTGCTGAGGCTGCAGGCACAGTCTCCTTCCTCCTTAGCACCCGCCCTGCAGCGGGTGTAAGACCCATTCTAGAGGTGAGGACATGGAGGGCCAGTTTCTTGCCCGAGGCTAAGTCTGTTTTACCCCAGAGCCGTTTTCCAGAAACCCTTGTTAGCATGCAGTACCTCAGGCCCCTTGCCAGCCTAGAATCCACCTGCTAACCAGATGCCGACAAGAAGCACTATAAATACTTGGATCAGTACCCTGCCCACCCATAGTCCCGACTGTATAACTTGAACAGCCTCAAGAGAATGTGGCTTCTCCCACCCGGGGTCAGAGAGAGGTCCCACCTTTGTCATTGCCCCTGTGACATCTGAGTCTTGCAATAACCTTAATAGACATCACCATGGTTTCTAACTGTCAAAATCTTTGTGTCTCTGCTTCCTTCTCTCTCCAGTGGGTGTGACGCCATCCATCCCTGGGATTATTGTCAGAAAGCATGTTAGGACGGCAGGAGGACACCTGCTCCCGGTGCATAGTGGGGATCGCTAAGTGTTTATAGAATATATTGATGGATCAGAAGAGGACCCATCATGGTCAAGGGCTGGAGGTGTGCCTTGCTCTGAGGCGCTGCAGAGGGCTCTCATCTAAGTCAATTTCTGCAAACCTTCCCGAGCAAGCGGGGTTATCCCGGTTTTACAGGGAAGGAGTTCAGAGGGGTTATTTGCCCCAAGCCACACAGCTAGGAAATGACGGACCTGAGCTTCCAACCAGGACTATGTCTAAGGGCCTTGCTTCCAGCCAGGCTGTCTTGCTGTCCTGTCCTTGCTCCCTCCTCTTCCTCCTGCAGGATTCCTGACAGTCGCCAGCCCGGCGTGCCCCACCAGAGGCAGCGAGCTCTCTGGTCTAGCTGTCCCCAGAGCCCCATCCTAGCAGCTCATGACTCCCCTCTGCTTTTTCCACATGCAGTCTCCAGGATGTTCTGTGGCTCCCCATGGCCTCCCCTAACAAATCTAAACGCCTCGGCCTGTTCTCCAAGGTCCCTTTGACGGCCCTACCTCATTTGTCACTGTTCCCAAACACCCGTTCTGCTCCAGCCAAGCTCATCCGTTTACTGTCCCCTCGTCCCTGCTGTCGCACGGGCCATTTCTCCCACTCACGGTGTGCTTGCCCACATTTCTGCTGTTCCGTTCACTTTTGCAAAAACCCCGGATCAAAACTGGGCCTTCTCCACAGGGACTGAAGCCAGGGCAACAGTTCCTCACTCTCTCTGGGTCGCAGGTCCCTCTGAGGCTCCCCTGGAAGTTACAGACCCTTGCTCGAGAAATGCAGATACCCGTACTATTTCACTTGCAAATTCTGGAAGTTTCCCCGCCCTGGTTAGGAGATCCCTGAGTCAGGGCAATGCGAGTACTGGGCTTTTGGGAATATGTGTCAGATTGGTTTTGGGGGTAAGAAATAATGCCAGTTCAAGGTGATGTGTTTTGAAACGTGTGCTTTGGGTTACTCTGTGCCAAAACAAACAAACAAACAACAACAAAAAAACCACCTTTCCAGGGCAGATGAGTGTAGAAAGCCCTGCTTTGTGACCTCTGAGCTTGATTTCTTCATTTGTAAAATGGGGCCAATAAAACCTGCTGCTGTATAAACTGTCATGGTGATCAGGTGAGCTATGGTGCATGGGGACCACATTTTCTTTGGGCCCCCACATCCTGCGCTCTTCTCAAGAGACCACCAGGAAGGAGAGAAGCAGAGATCTTCTCTGGCCCAGCCCAGTGGAGAGTGGGGCTGGAGGAGCTGGGAGCCTGAGCCAGCGGGGAGGGGTTGGGGGAGGACCGTAGGCCTCTCTGGGAGAGGAGTTTCCTTCCGAGCCCTGAGTGCCCAGCTGACTCTGGTCTCTCCCAGAGACTAGAGAGCCGGTGCTGGCCCCTGAGAGGAAGGACAGGTTTGTGTTCCACGGCTCTGAGCCTCTAAACGGAGCTAACTCAGCGCCGCCAGGGGCCTCCCTGGCCCATTAGAGCTGCTGGAGCTGATTGCAAATCAATGCTCTGCAAAGAGACAGGCACCCAGGTGCAGAAGGTGGAGAGAGTGGTCCCAGCCAAGTTGCAGAGAGCCGGTGGGGTGGGGGGGATGGCGATGCCGCAGGGAGAGGAGCCGGGGAAGCCAGGGCCAGGCGCTGGAGGCCCCGCACCCAACGTCCATAGGATGCTAGGGGCCAGACCCCAGTCTGGTTCTGGGGTGGGAGAAACAAATGGAGAACAAACAGCTTCATTGAGCAACTACTATGCGCCAGCCCCCGGGTGAAGAACTCCGTATTCTTCATGAATTAATCTTCATACCACCCTGTGGCTGAGACAAGGCTATGTGTTCCACCAAATCTGGGGTCATTTCCTCTTCCTGGGCACTCAGGAAAACATTTCTCAGACCCCCCCTGCAGTGGGGTGGGGGACATTTGGCGGAGCATGGCTGAGGAAGGGCAAGCTGAGCTGATCTGAGTGACTGCTGGGTCGAGTCAGGGAAGAACCAGTGTGCTGCCTTCCCTCCTTGCTACCCCAGCAGTGGTGACCTCAGAGGCCACGTGTCCCAGCCCGCCCCTCCCCCAGCCCATAGAAGATTGGGACTGTGAACTGGTATTCGATTGAGCCACTGAGGTTTGCTGGTTCTAGAAGCCAGTATCAAGTTCCTGGCCAATGTAAAGGCCACTGGTAGAGGGATTGTTCCTACTTTGCAGATAGGGAAACTGAAGTCCGAAGAGGCCCAGATCCCCCCAGCTAGCAGGCTCAGCCTCACCCCTGCATCTATTCTCCCCTCTGCCCTTGTAGGCCCACCCCAGCCCTCCAGAAACTCACAGTCGAGTGGGGGAGGATCATATCAGAGCACATCGTAGGGTGCTATAGAAACAAGGAGGAAAGAACCCAGGCTTTGGGGGAGCAGGGCTTCCCAGAGCTGAGTCTTGAGGGATTTGACAGGTAAACAAGGTAGGGAAAGGGCAGTTGATTCAGAGGGCCCACGGGGTGCAAAGGCCCTGAGGCTGGGGGCCATAATCAAGAGCTCTAGGTGCAGGGATGGTTCTAAGCACTTGAAAGTGTATGGGGGGTTGAAGTGGCCAGCTTAGTCTCCCACTGGGAGGCAATGACATGGGGACCAAATAGGTTCTGGGCCTTAAAGCCAGAAAGATTGAGATAGGAACCAAGGTAGGACTTCCCTTGGTGTGAACATTCCGGATAATGCAAGGTGTGGGGCTCCCCTCATCAGCAGTCACCAAGAATGGCAGAAAGGAGAGGGGAGAGTTTCAGCTTGGAGAAGGGGGAACCTACACTGTGTTTCCTCATCCACGCCCCCCGGGTGTGCCCCATTATCACCACCTCCCAGGAGCATGGTGCTTTTCTGTTTGACCTTCGAATTTCCCAGGTGCTGTGATTCAAAGACTGCGTCCCAGACCCGCGCTCTGGGCTCCTTGACGCAGGGCCGCTTGCCGAGTGGTTTCGCTTCACATTCTTCTAGTTGGCGACAGGTGAACAGGTGAATGCTGCTTATTTTAGTGTGTCTCTTCGGAGGTGTTGTGTTTTCATTTCCATCACTGCCTGGGAGCCCGGGGGCCAGGGGGAAGGCGGGGGGCAGATGAAGCACAAACCCCCAGGGAAGAGCCTCCAAGTCCACGGTTTCTGGGCAGCAGGCTCCCTTTGCCAGTAATCAGAGCTTCCCAGAGCTGGAGGGACCACGGAGACCCGAGTCCAACCCTCTTGTGTTACACCGAGATGGCACAGAGGGAGGCGATGCCCTAAATCCATGCAGAGGAGACCCATGAGCCAGTGCTGAGGCTTTTGGCACTGAGGTGAGCTCAGGGACCCCACCCCTTGCAACTGTCCTCCCCACCCCACGTGTTTGCAGGCTGCTGCCCAAATTCCACAGCAAACCAGTGAGCAAGCGAGGAGCCCTGAGTGCTGTTTCACAAAAGAGAAATGGAGGCCCCAAAAGGAAGTGACGCTGCCCAAATCCCTCAGCTCAAAGGTGGCAGAACTGGGGTTATCGTCCCTCAAACCCCGTGGCTGCCTGGGAGGGGATGCCAAGATGGCTCAGAAAACTCCAGCATCCTCAGCCTCACGGTATCGGCAGAGATGGGAGAGGCATTTCCCCCGCTGGCCAGGTGCTTGGCTGAAGGCACCCTGAGACAAAGACGGGGCCCCTGTCCAACCAACTGCTGTGAGGTTCTGTGTGACGCCCTCTCCACGAGAAGGTATGCATCTGGAGGGCAGGCTGTGCATGCGGGGACGGTCTGGCTCGTACTCGGTCCTCCATAAACATCTGTTGAATACAAATGAATAAATGAAGACAGACGAGTTACCATGTTGACAAGAGCAAACGAATACAGCCGAGGTTGAGCCTTTCATTGGTTTAAATACTGAGAGGCAATGAGCTAGTACCTTCAGGGCCAAGAACCATCAGGGAAGGCTGGGAGGGGCTGTATCTGGAAGGAAGGGATGTGGTTTCCCAAAGCGCTTGCTGAAGAAAGGCATTCTGGGAGCCAGAAGAGCTTGTGCAAAGGCTTGGAGGCAGGAACGAACAGCGGACTGGAATGAAGGTACCTGATCATGGCCAGAGCAGGGGGCTGTGTTGGGGTGACATGGGTGCTGCAGGAGAGTGGGGGGGCTGCCATCTCTGAGCTCGGCAATCCATTCTTTCTTTGAGCTATTCTCAGGGCTACAGGGACAAGTCAATTGTGTTGAGCTGATGTCGGCTAAGGCTTGGAAATAAAACAAAACAAAAGAAAAAAACTGTTGGTGGGAGAGCTCAGTGGAAGGTTGGTGGTCAACCATTTGCTTCAAAAGTCAGGTTGCTGGGGCGCCTGGGTGGCACAGCGGTTAAGCGTCTGCCTTCGGCTCAGGGCGTGATCCTGGCGTTATGGGATCGAGCCCCACATCAGGCTCCTCTGCTATGAGCCTGCTTCTTCCTCTCCCACTCCCCCTGCTTGTGTTCCCTCTCTCGCTGGCTGTCTCTATCTCTGTCAAATAAATAAATAAATAAAATCTTTAAAAAAATTATTAAAAAAAAAAGTCAGGTTGCTCTGGGTATGAGTCCTGGCATCGTCATGAAATCGTTGTGTGTTCTTGGGCAGGTGGCTCCTGTTCTCTGAGTCTCAGCTTCCCATCTGTAACATGGGTGGGGAGTTGGAAAATCTCCCCTGTGATCAAGATTATGAAAGTACATTCCCCCAGTGCAGAGACAGCAGGTGGAGAATCTGAGGCTCCCTGTGGGCTGGGGGCCACCGGGGTCTCCATTTAGCGCCCAACCTCTGCTTGCTCTCTGATTCGGCTTCTGCCCCTGCGCCATTGCCCTGGGGAGCTGTGCTAGTCCCTTGCCAGCCCAATGCAACCTCCTGGCCTTCAAGATCCAGCTTAAACTTTGGCTCCTTTGTGTACAACGAACCATCACTAATGGTTACAATGAAAGTTGTAATATTTATTTTGCTTTCGCCAAGTGCCATGCACGGATCCCAAACGTCAGCAACCCCGAGAGCTAGGTACTATGACCGTTCCTAGGTGGGGAAACTGAGGCTCAGAGGGGACGAATGACGTGGAGTGGAAACCAGAGGTATTTGGGGGGAGGGATGCTGCCACTCTTCATTGCGAGGCCTGAACCCCAGGCTCAGCCCCGTGCCCCCCGCCTGGGCAACCAACCGCTGCGGAGTTCAAGTCGGGGCAGGAGGGCGGCCTCTGGAACTGGTTTTTCTTGCTCTGGGTCTGGGCTGGAGGCAGCCACAGTGCCAAGGGTGGACACTGAGGACTCGGAAACTGCTCTTTCAGGATCTTCTGGTCACACGATCTTTTGCCCCTGTGGGCTGGGTGAGGGCCAAGGGCGGCCCTCGGGCTGGTGCCTGACTTCTGGGATCAGCTGCAGAGAGGATGTGTGAGCAAGATGGCCACAGGGCAGAGAGCACGGGACTGGGGTCGGGCTGGAGTGCGGGCTCTCTCGGTGATCTGCGGAGCGGCTTCGGGTCAGGCCCCATTCCAGCCTCAGTGAAACAAGGACATGGGGTGGATGCTAACCAGCTCAGATATCAATTGATGTCAGCCCAGCAGTGGTCGAGGTTGACATTGCACGTGTGACGACAGAGGGAGGTGTGTGTTTGTGTGTCGTAAGTGTGCATCCAGGGTAGGGGAGGAGCTGGGCTCCTTCTCAGGTCAGAGGGATTGGCATGTGGAAGAAAGAGGGGGATGGGGAAGGGCGCCTGATGGACAGTCGGGAGACCAGGTCCTCGTCCTGGCTACAGCGCTGCCTTGCTGTGCGTCCCTGAAAACACTGCAATCCCTCTCTGGGCACATGGATCTCCATTAGATAAGAGCCTCTGGCCCGTAATCTTTAGTGCTCCTGTGGCTCTGAGTCTGATTTCCCAGAGTGGTTTGGATACTAATGATGTGGTGGGGTGACTGGGGAAGTGAGCAGGGTCCTGGAGTCAGGGGAACCCCAGGCATGAGCCCTCACTCTGCCTCTTGCTGGCCGTGTGACCCTGGGCATTCCTTTGCCAGGCCCCAGAGTTTGGCACAGCGGGCACAGTGCGGACAGCCCATGGCACTCTTCATTCTAATTTCTTTTTAAAATCAGAAATAAAAGGAGAATGTAATTTACCCTGGTGATATTCATGTCCATACCAGTGCAGCCATAGAACGTGCTTTTAAAGCCTTTTTCATGAAAGAAGGCAGAAGTGCCCCAAGTCCCCAAAAGTCATAGGTGGCCTGGCTCTCCAGGGTCGCAACCTCAGGAAGAAGTGTGATATCCCTGACCTCCCAGGGCTATCGGGAGGAAGACATGAGATCCCTGTGAGCTGCCTGCCCCCCAGGTAGTGACTGGATCTGGGTGAGAGGTGTGCCAGCAGAGTCAGGGTCCCCCAAAGACATCCACATCCGAGTCCCTGGAACTTGTGACCAGTGTTTACATGGCAAAGGGGTATTAAGTCTGCAGATGGAATAAAATTGTGGATCGGCCCACCTTAAAGTTGGAGACGTTACCCAGGGTTATCTGGCTGGGCCCAAGGTGCCCCTAAGGGTCCCTAAAAGTGGACCAGGGAGGCAGGAGGGTCAGGGTCAGAATGATGAGCCGAGAGAAAGATCCAGCTGGCCACTGTGGGCTCTGCAGATGGAGGAAGGGGCCACCAGCCAAGGACTGTGGGCAGCCCCTCAAATCAGATTCTCCCCAGTGCCTGCAGACACCCCGACTCTAGCCCAGCGAGACCCGCATCAGACCGCTGGCCTCCAGGACTGTAGGATCTCATACATTCGTGCTGTTAAAGCCCCTTTGTCTTCCGTGATTTGGGACAGCAGCGACAGGACAGGAGCGCAGGAGTGTGGGAAGCCTGGGATCCTAGCTGAGGCCCCCACTTCTCTTCTCTGTCAGCATCTCCCACCTCACAAAGTCACCCCGACCCGGCACAGCACCCCTTCTGGGGTGGAGTCGCCTCCAGGCCTGGCACGGAAGGAGGAAGGGAGTCGTGTGGGGTCTGAGGGCCAAGGGAGGCATCAGGCTAAGCTGCTTATGTTTTGTTTCTCCTGGTTTTACCGTGTGCCTTTGCGTCCAGGCTCATTTTCTCTAGGGAAGCTGAGACTTGGCGACCTGTCTCCATCTGCCCAGGTCCCCGCATGCCCCAGCCCTGCCCCACTCAGCAGAAAAGTCCATTCTCCTGTATCTGCTTAGAGTCTGGAAACTGGGCTCATGTCTCTCCACACACGCCTATAAATAAACCCAGCATGGTGGGCTTTGTGGGACCTGGTACCCCCATGGGGACAGAACGTGACCTGCCACCTAGGCTTCCCCAAGAGCCCTTCTCCTGCCCTTCTTGGCTGTTCCAAATCCCTGCCCAAGAGCGGGCTTTCCTCCCGCACGCTCCAGGATTTGCTGGTTGCCACCAACAGAGGCGGGCTTTGGTGCCAAGAAACGTCAGGGAAGCCGTGTTCTTCCTCAGGGCCACTCTGGGGGCGCGGTGCTTGTGACGGGCTGTCGTGCACTCTGCAACAGAGGATGGCCAGCACGGGCAGCTCCGTGGCGAGGGAGGGAGCGACCACAGCAGCGCCTCCCATCTGCACCGTTCAGGGTGGCAACAACCACCTCCACCAGCGGGGGCTTAAGGCTGAGCAATTTCACTTTTACTCTTGGACAAGCAACTTGACCTCTCTGTCCTCTATTTCCCCCTTTGTAAAATGGGACTAACAGCACCTGCCCCCCCCCACAAGAACTCTCTGAAGCATTTCTGCTACATCTATTCACCTCTGACACATCGCACGTTCTCTGGGAGTCCCCAGTGAAAGGCCCCCAGGTTGGGGTTAGAAATGAATAAGACAGGGGATCCTGGGTGGCTTGGTTGTTGAGCGTCTGCCTTCGGCTCAGGGCATGATCCCAGGGTTCTGGGATCGAACCCCTCATCGGACTCCCTGCTCCGCTGGGAGCCTTGCTTCTTCCTCTCCCACTCCCCCTGCTTGTGTTCCCTCTCTTGCTGGCTGTCTCTCTCTCTCTCTGTCAAATAAAGAAATAAAATATTAAAAAAAAAATGAATAAGACAGACTCTGTCCTCAGGAGGCTCACAGTTTAGCAGAAAGAAAAAGTCACAATACCATCCCGTAAGGCATAACCAGGGGTATGAACGCCCCGTGTGCCTGCAGAGGAGAGAGCCCAACACCTGCCCTGGAGGGGAGGGGGGAGGAGGGCTTGTTTACCAAGGCATTGAAGGCTGTGCGGAAGTTTCCAGCAGATGGAGAAAGAGGAAAGGCATCCTGGGTAGAAGGAACGGAATGAACCAGCTATGGAGGCAGAAACACATGTGGGTATTGGGGGCAATCGTTGTCCTGCTCACACGCGAGCGGGTGCATCAGGTAGGGTGGCCGGTGAACATGCTGGAAATGGGTCAGTTTCAATTCCGTGAGCACAGTGATGACTTCCAGGGCTGGGCACTTGGCTGAACACTGGAGATCCAGAGATGAAAAGACACGGTCTCTGTGCCTGGGGCTCACGTATGGAGCAGAGGCAGACAGACATTCACCCACTGGATCATAAACATGTACTAAGTGCTAAGTGCTGAGCACCAGGGATGCGGCAGGAGTGAAATGCACCCCAGCCCAGCCTGCTTAGAGCTCTCAGTCCAGGGGAAACAGACCTTCATCAGAGAGTTACACATCCAAAGGACATGCCCTAGAGGTGGGATCCATGGCACCGTGGGAGGGCAAGAGAGAAGAGGGAGGCCACTGGTGTAGTGGTTTAGGGTTCAGTCTCTATGACCTGAGGGCCTGCATTCAAATACCGATCCTCCAGTTTCAGATGTCTTCTTCTTAGACACCGTTTCTGACTTAGAGGGATGTGCAAAGGTCCTGAGGCAGGAATATGACTTAGGCAGGCTGGAAAGCCAGAGTGGCTGGATGGTGGAAAGAAAGAAGTGGGCTTAAGGCTGAGGATGGAAGGGAAAACAAACTTTAAGTAGGTCATGATAAGCTTTAAAGCAGAACAATGGATAAAGGAGAGGAGATGTGGACACAAACTGGGAATTATTTTGTCTGGTTTGCTTGGAAGTAGAGGGAGGTTTTGTCAGGATCAACCTCAGAAAGAGGTCACCAGTATAACACTAATATGATCTAGCACTTACCATATGTTCTGGGCACCAATCCAAGCCCTTAATTCTCTCAAGAAACCCTTGTGTTGGGGACTCTATGGTCAGCAGTCTGCGGAAGACATTGAGGCTTACAGAATTAAGCTTCTTGCCCAAACGGTACACAGCTAGTAAGGGGCCGAGCTAGGATTTGAACTCAGGCAGGTTGTTCTAGGGCCCTCACTGTAGCTGCCCAGTAGAGGGCCCACCAGGAGAAGGTGGCAGCCTGGGAAAGATTCTTGGCACTCCGAGCTGTGTGTGTGTGTTTGTTTGTTTATTTATTTATTTAATTTTTAAAGATTTTATTTATTTATTTGACAGAGAGAGAGAGACAGCCAGCAAGAGAGGGAACACAAGCAGGGGGAGTGGGAGAGGAAGAAGCAAGCTCCCAGCGGAGGGGGCTGATATGGGGCTCGATCCCAGGACTCTGGGATCACGCCCTGAGCTGAAGGCAGATGCTTAATGAGGCAGACTGAGCCACCCAGGTGCCCCCCGAGCTGTGTTTATTGTACATCTCCTGTGGAAAGACGCCGTGTGAGGAGCCTTAAGGGCCCCAGTGATCCCCCAAACCCCATCTGAGGGATCTTGGGAACACTGCAGCCTGTGCAGAGGGCTCAGAGAGAATCTACTGTGGTGCAGAAGCAGCTCTGAATGGCCATGCGCCACTAAGAGACGCATCCAATGTGCCTCCGAAGGTGATGGAGATGTGGCCATTTTAGCTGGGCATGCTGAACGCCCTGCTGGGCTGATAGTGTAAGAGGAAGAAGCAGCAGGGACAAGGGCCCAGAGGTTGGTGTGCGTGTGCTTGTGTGCACGTGTGTGTACCCACGCACATGTGTGCACCACACATGTGTGCATGACATTCGCATGTCTGCATGTGTACGCACACGTGTGCATGAAGGCATGCATGTGTCCGTGTGCACGTGCAAGCATGTGTATGCAGCACACGCGTGCACAATGACATTCGCGTGTCTGCACGTGTGCACATGTGTGCATGAAGGCAGGTATGTGTCCGTGTGCACGGGCATGCATGTGTATGCAGCACATGCATGCACAATGACATTCGTGTGTCTGCACGTGTGCACATGTGTGCATGAAGGCATGCATGTGTCTTGTGTGCATGTATGCACGTGTATGCAACCCACAGGTGTGCACGGCATTCACATATCTGCATGTGTGTGCACACATGTGCACGAAGGCATGTATGTGTCTATGTGCACATGTGTGCAGCACATGTGTGCATGTGAAGGGCTGTGTGGGTGTGCGCCATGTGTGCATGTGTGCATGAGTGCATGCATGTGTGTGTGGAGGCAGAGGCTGGAGGGACACCGGAAAACCGGACCCGTTGTAGACAGCAGCACGATTCCATCAACACCTGCCCAGCCTCACGGGGGACAGGATCCCATTGAGCTTGGCTGAGTAAGTCAGCGGTGGGACCAGAAGTCTGCCCCAAGTCCTGCATCCGCCACTCACAGGGTGTGCTGCTTTCGCCACCACTTCAGCCTCCTAGCGTGGTCTCGTCATCTACAGCACAGCGGAGTGCGGGGCGCAGCGTCTGGCCCGCAGGGTGGTTCTGACAACCTGGTGGGAGGGCCTGGCTCATCTCACGGGGCTTGGATTGCATTCTACTGGCTGGGAGTGGCTTGTGGGTCTGGAGCAGAAGAGTGGCATGAGCTGACTTTTCAATTCTGTAGTGCTTGGTGTCATCGCAGTTGGTCTCAGAGAATAAAACCTCGGTTGGAAAAAAAAAAGGGGCCCCTTGATTCTTCTCGCTTCTGCATATCCTACATCCAGCTCATCTCAGCAAGTCCTGTCGACTCTCCCTCTGAAATACACCGCACGCTGATCGCGTCTCACCTTCCACCCCAATGCAAGCTCTCGCCTGAGCGGTCCTTGTAAAATGGCATCACACAGACCATGCCAACCCTGGACTCACCGGATTCCTGCTTCTGGAGTGCAGTCTAGGCTTCTCAGCGTGATCTCCGTCGTCTGGCCCGACCACTTCTCCAGACTCCTGTTTCTACCAAGCCACTCCTTGCTTCCTCCATTCCGGCCACTGTGGCCTTCTTGGTTTCCCTCCAATGCGCAGATCTGTTCCCGACCTTTGCAACCACTGTTGACTCTGCTATGGAATGCTCTTCCCCCAGAACCTTGCATGGCTCCCTCCTTCACTTCACTTGCATTTTCGCTCAACCACTTCCTCCTCTGAGGAGTCTTCTCTGACCACCCATGACCGAGATGATTTGCTCTCCTCCAATATCTTCTGTCCCCTTAACTCGAGGTGATAGAATGCTTTAGCTGGACACCTTGCTGGGCACCAGAATAAAGATTCTATTTCCTAGTTTGCCTTCCTAGTCCCAGGCAGGTGTGGCCACGTGACCGAGTGCTGGCCAATGGAATGGGAGGGCAGGGTGTGTGAGCAACTTTCAGGCACTTCCTGGAGGGAGGGTGTGTGCCCCTTCTCCTCGCTTCCTCCTCTGGCAGCATGCAGTGTGGACGAGGAGGTCAGCCACTGTGGATGGTTTGGAGGAGGGCTCGGCTCTAGGGAAGGCATAGCCACGATGTAGAGGGGTCGGGGTGCCTGGTTGACCTTGAGGAGTGAAGCCATCGAACGGCCCTGGTGATGAGTGAGAGACAAGAAACTTTTATTTTGTTTAAGTCACTGTTATGTTGGACCATGGATGATGCATTCAGACAAACCTGTATTCTAACGAACTAATAACCACTTTACCCGAGAAGGCGCTGGGTTGGTCCTGGCTACACTTTGTCCCCTTACCTCGCCCCTCACCTGTCAGTTATCATTCTCTGACTTTAGATTTTACATTTATTTTGTGAATTCATTTATTGCTAGTTTCTCTCTCTGGGATGCGAGCTCCATGGGGGCAGGGACTTGCCTGTTTGCCTGGCCCCCTGCCCTACACCCAGCTTCAGCACTGCTCAGCACAGAGCTGGGATCAATAAATACTTATGAGCGAATAGAAGATGAGCCCTTACTTTGTGTCGATGTTTTGTTTGCTTTATTGCAGCTGTGTGCGCCATGGCCCTTTGAGATTGTTATTACCGTTCTGCCATAGAAGAGATTGAAACAGAGGGAATGAAGGCACTTGTCTGAAATCCCAGATCCTGAAAGTGACAGAGTTAAGATTAAACTCGGATCTGTTTTCCCACCTAATAAGCTCCTGTCTTCTCCCCAAAGCAGTTATGAGAACGTGCCTTTAGTAGAAAAAAGAAAAAAAAAAAACCAACAGACTCTCACAACTCAGCAACAAGAAAACAACCCAATTAAAAATGGGCAAGAGGTTTTAATAGATATTTCACCAAAGAAGAGATACAAACAGCCAATAAGTACAAGAAAAGAGGCTCAACTTCATCAGTCATTAAAAAAGGGAAATTCAAACCGCAAACCACAACAAAACACCACGTCACACCCAGGAGATTGGCTGTGATAAGAAACCAAAACCCCAAAACCAAAAAACCAGGTAATACCAGTGTCGGCGATGCTGGGAGAACCTGCTGGCGGGAGCGTACGACGGTGCAGCCACTTCGGGAAATAGCTTGTCGGTTTCTAAAAAAAGTGAAGTGTAACTTTACCATTTGACCTAAACATTCCAATCAGAGGAATCTCCCCATGAGAAAGGAAAACTTAAGCTCACTCAATGACCTTCTTGTGAACATTGATAGCAGCATCATTACTCCTAATCGCCCCAAGTTGGAAACAACCTGAACGTCCATCAAGGGGATGGAGAAGCAAAATGTGGTCTACCCATCCGACCCTATCTGTCAGTGAGAAGGACCAAAGGGCTGGCATGTGCTACGATTTGGAGGGACCTCAAAACACTGTCTGAGATAGTGGAGGAAGCTGGATGCAAAGGACTATGTGTCTTATGATTCCGTTTCTATGAAATGTCCCAAAAAGGCAAACTGGTAGAGACGGGAAGAAGATGAGTGGCTGCTGGGGGCTGGTAGTGGGAACAGGTAGCGACCAATAATGGGCACGCGGTTTCTTTCTAGAATGACAGAAGTATTCTTAAGTTAGATTGTGATGATTGTTGAACAAACCCATAAAATTTACTAAAAACCCACTGAATTCTGTTCTTAAAATGGGTGAATTTCATGATATGTCAATTACACTCCAGTGAAGTTGTTTAAAAATAGATATATTTTTAGCCCATAGTCTTCAAAGGGACATTATTAAGAAATTCTTAGCCAAGAGCCTCCAGGCCTCTCAGGGAGGTGGCAGAGAGGAATGCTGAAAAGCCCAATCTTAGCGCCACCAGCCCCTGGCTTGAGTCCCTGTTCTGTCACTTGCTTGGCAAGTCATTTAAGGGCTCCCAGCCTCAGTGTTCTCATCTGTAAAATGGGGGCAATGACACCTACCTCCTAAGGCATCTGGGGAATTGAAATAGGTAAAAAGTTTAGCAGGTGCCTAGCACAGAGATACGCTGTCATATACTCTGATCCCTTCCGGGGGAGCCACGGCTAAGCCTGGTGAGATACTAGGTCTGGAGGGGAGGGAATGGGATTAACTACCTCATCAAACACCTCTTGACACCTGCCCGGTGCCAGATCCGACGTGGGATACAGGAATGTGAAGGTGAACAAGACTCAGTCCCTGCCCTCCAGGAGCTCAGGGTCTACGAGGTGACAGTCATCGGCAGGCACTTATACTACTGAGGGTGTAGAATAGGATTGAGGGAGGGGCTCCCGCCCGGTCAGCAGGGAGCTTAGGGCAGGCTTCTAGATGAGCAAGAGCTCAGGCAGGCCTGGCTCTGTCCACATTACCTCCCGGAGACTGTGATGAAAGCAAGAGGGCATCTCAGACCCTCGGTTCAGAAGGGATCTTTCAAGGTCATCTTGTCCAACTGCCCTGCTTGCTGGGGCCTGGACTTCAAGGCTCTGGCGAAGGAAGCTTCTGCTCCTTGACCTTGCTTTGAGGATGAAGCTGTTGATAGCAACACCCCGGGACTCGCTCAGAGGGCTGTGATGCATTTGCAGGCAGCAAGGGCCTTGGAGGAAGTGCTCACGATGCAGGGACTGGAACCATGCTGGTGGGAAGTAAACACTGGTGAGAGAAACTCCGCTCATCAATCCCGGCAAGAGGCGTCTGCAGCAGCTGCCAGTGTCCTGATCTGGGAGGGGGGCAGCCCCCACCCCAGAAATACTCATGGGATGTAGAGAAGGAAAAACATTTAAATCTATGGAGCCCTGGCTCTAGGCATCTCCTTTGTGCCAAAGATTTTGCCAGGTGGCTTATGTAGGTCCATGGGGAGGTGGGATTCTCATCTCTATCTGATGCATGCGCACCCCAGAGCTCCAAAAAGTTCAAGATCACACAGCTAGAAAGACGCCTGGAAGGGGTCAAGTTCAGCTCTGCCTTTCCCATGGTGCTTGCTGCTTCCCATTCCATGCCTTGCTGGTCCAATGCCATCCAGCATCTAATAGCCGCATCTTGGACACGCTGGTATAACCGGCACCTATGGAAATGCCACATTCACATTTTTAAAAATATATTTTACTTTTTTAAAGTAATCCCTACACCCAATGTGGGGCTCGAACCCACACCCCCAAGATCAAGTCACACGCTCCGCCAACTGAGCCAGCCAGGTGCCCCCACAGTCACATCTTGAAAGAAAGGGATACTTTGCTCATTAGAATTTGTTGTATTCTAAAATATGAAATTAAATACCAGAAGAATTGAAGTTGCAACACATAATAAAACCGAAACAAAACACAATGTAAAGAAAAGGTTAATGACTCAGCCGAAGACCCATAGCATGTTTTTCCCGGGGGCCGCAGAACCCCTGTGTGTGCCAACTTGATACCATCTGGCATATACCATATTGTGCCCTGATTTTTTCATCTTGAAATTGTATCATAAACATTTCCTTTCCTACTCCAACTTCCTTGGAAACATTTGGCGGCACAATCTTCATCAACCTGAATGAGTTTATTTAACCGATCCCCTGTTCTCGGATATTTAAACTCGTTCCTGTTTTCTTCTTTCAATACCGCATTTCAAAATATCCCCCAGCAGGTAAGGTGGCTCCAGCAACTCCCTCTGGGTTTCTAATGACGCACACCAACACACGGCCTCCTGCCAAACGGCCACCAGACAGGGAGGGGAAAGGGGGAAGGGACAGCCACGCATGTGCTAGGAGCTTTCCCGGCATTTTCCCGTTTGGTCCTCTCAACGATCTTGGGAGGTAGACTTGTCTCCCCATTTTATAGTGGGGGAAACCAAGGCTCAGGACATCGAGGGGCAGGACAACAATCTTATTGCTGAGCAGTGCCAGGATTCGAAGATGGACCTGACTCTCTGGCTCTGCCCCTCGCTGTTCTGTCCTGAGTGTGGCCAGAGGACTACAGTGATATCAGTCGAGATGACTGTTGCCTGCTCCTCTCCGATGGTCACATAGAAACGCTGCTGCTCTGCGGGGGCATTTGACCGGAAACCTCAGCTGTGAAGAGCAGTGGTTTCCAGCCGGTTTGGGAAGACTCAGATTCCGAAGGGAAAAACATCCCTCATGGATCTTTGTTCCTATTCTAGTGCCCATCCCATTCACGCTCTCCCAGACACTGTTACCCTTCTGGGGTTAACCTTGAACTTACTCTAATTCATATATTCTTTAGCAGAGCGATTAACTTGCAAATTTTCACACCCTGCCTTTTTTTTTTTTTAAATAACTAATAGCTTGGGGATCGCTGCCTGTGGGTGGGTGTGTCCCAGGACACAGGTCGAGAACCAGGAGGGGCATGACAAAAGATTTTTGAGCTGCCAAAAATAGCCCTTGACCATCCCCACACTAAAGTTCTTGCACCTGGATCAAAAGAGAGACCCTTAGCCGACCTGGTTTTCAACTCCCCTTTCTGGACATATAGAAGACTACAATTCCCAGCCCCCTTTGCAGTCAGTCAGGGTCATGTGACTAGTTCTAGCCAATGGAATGTGAGTAGATGTGCCATTGCAGGCCAGCGCATTTAAAAGCAGGTGTCACTTCTCCACACTATCTCTTAGCTTACCATGGAGACTCCGGAAGCCACATGTTGGGATAGTAGCATCACCAAGTGATGGCACCTCCAGCCTGGGTTCCTGAGTGACTCTGGAGCAAAGAGCCACCTGCTAGCCTGCATTAGACACAAAACAACAGAGAGAAAGAAACTTTTGTTGTGTTGAGGCCCTGAGAGTCCAGGGATATTTATTACTGCAGCATAACTTAGACTATGCCTGACCAAACAGGACCTGGCCCACGGCAATGCTCTGATTTTATTTTTCTTGTCCCCTCCCTTAGTGGCTCAGATGAGCATAAGTCACATGCCACTAGAAAGGGCAGGTGTAGGGGAGAAAGATTTCACCAACCTGGAAAAAATCCCGTTGCCTTAAAGCAGAGTCTTCTGAAAATCACAAGGGCTGTCCATTCCCAAGTTCTGGGTTAAACCAGAAGAAACTGTTCTTGGTTGATAATCAATAACGATCATTTTAAAAAACATCCTGAGAGGTTCTATGGACATGATTATCTAAACTGTCCTACCGGAAGTGCTCCTTCCTCACTTCTGTTGAAGGGACTTAAGTGGACTCTTACTGCTTCGCCCACGGCCAGCTGAAAGCGCTATCCCGAGAACAGCATAGACTCAAAGGCTTTGAACCCCAGACTCAATGCTGAACGTTTGCTTAGAGATAATTCCTAGGGATAGGAAATAGGGTTTGTGATAGGTTTTATGTGTCCACTTGGCGAGGCTACAGTGCCCAGTTGTTCAGCCAAACACCAGTCTAGGTGTTGCTATGAGGGTATTTTATAGGTGTGATTAACATCTCCAATCAGTTATCTTTAAGTAAAAAAGATTACTTTCAATAATGGGGTAATCGTATCACCCAATCGGTTAAAGGCTCTAAGAGGGAAAAACTGGACAAGTCCTCTGCCTCAAGATCGTAACATTCAAACCCTGCCTGGGTTTTCAGCCTGCTGACCTGCCCTATAAATTTTACATGTTTGAGCCTCCGCAATTGCATGAGCCGATTCCTTAAAATAAATCTCTCTATAAATCTGTGTGTGTATCTATATCTGTACCTATATCTTAGTTGTTCTGTTTCTCCGGAGAACCCTGACCGATACGAAGCTCATCTCTCAAGCTAATCTGATTATTTAGTGGCTGCCTTGAAGGCTGTGTTGAGAGAGAGTTGGAGACCATATCTAGGCTCCATGAATAAGAATAAAGTGAATACGTGCTCCACTAGAGCAGAGAAGAGCTCTGTCTTGTAAATTATCGTATCTCTAGTCAGTGCCCAGGACACCACCTGGGACATAGGTGGTACCCTGTGATGATAAATACGTTTGTTGGATGGATGAATTAGCAATGTCTGCCATGGACCCAGCAGTGGACTGGCATACGGTGCTGATGCATTTCACCAGAGAGGGAATTGAGGCCCCAAGAGGACTTTGCCCAAGGTCACGCAGCTAATTAACAGGTGGCATATTCAAGTGTTAAACACCCATCTTCTGACTTTTCTCATTGCAAACCCTCCATTATCCTGCCTGTAGGGATTTGAGAGAACAGAGAGTTGTCAGGACAAGGGAATCATCTGCTGGAAAAAGAGGGTCTGTTCCTTCTTTGCTCCCATAGAGACAAGAATTTGCTCCTCGTGCCCCCGAGCATTGAACCCTCCACACTCCAGAAGGCTTCCCTGCCTGGCTGCAGTCTACAGGTCAGCCTTGTGCCCTGATCTGCTGCAGGTTCCCTCCTAGGAGGACACTGCTGAGTGGCGGTGAGGGGCTCCCCGCTGAAGGATGGGCATGATGCCCACATCCCTCACACATCTCTGGCTTTGCCCAGGCCTGGGGGCTGGTCAGGGAGGTCCAACTGGCCCCTGGAGAGTGTTGCCTAAGTGGGGCTTTCTGGGTTGTAGTAATGGGGTGAGGGCAGGGGACTGTCGGGGGCCCTACTTTGGAGCCTGGCATGCAGTAGAGCTCCAACGGAAGTTTGTGGAACGACTGAAGGAATGTTCGAGGCAGATGGAGGTGGGAATCATGGGCAGGTAGAGATACCCCATGGCTATCTAGAGTCGGTACCGTTCCTCCTTCCTGTCAAGTCATTGTGTTCACTCCGCGCTGTGTCGCCCAGCTGGCCTAAGCAGCTGGCTGCCCTCATTTCCAAAGGACAGGGTTGGCTTCCTTGCCAATGGATGGCTCCTTGTCCCTTTTTCTGTGTCCCTCTGTCCCCGCCACATGATGGGCCCATGGGAATGGCAGTATTTCACCGTAGGCTGGGGCCCAGCTGGGGTTGAGCCCTGGCTCTGGAAAATACAGGGCTTCTCAGTAAGGCTTCACGTACACATTTATAGAAAGAGAGTAGGAATAATAATACTTGCTTTAAAAGTTTGGTTAAGGATTTGGCGAGTTAATATATGTAAAACTCTGCCAACAGAGGCCGATATGTATTAAGACTCAACTAACAATAACTACCATTATGGCGGTGGGGGGACTGTCGCCCATATTTCAGAGGACATTAAGGCTCAGAGAGGTTAAGTGATGTACTTCAGGGGAATCAGCTCTTAACAGATAAAAACATGCCTCCAAATCCATTCCTTCTTCAACTCAAAAAGTGAATATGCCCAGTGGCCAGAGAAAAGGATGGATGGTGGAGTGAGTGGGAATTTCCACTCCTCCTGGAAGTGCGAGGAAGTCTGCCCTCAACCAGGGTTCTGAGGAGTTCTTCCAGGTATATGAGAAGTGATATTGACTTTTCCCTGGGAGATGCTGGTCTGGCGTGTGTGTGTGTGTGTGTGTGTGTGTGTGTGTGTATGCACACGTGCATGAAAGTGCACCCATGTGTGATAGTGGTGTTTCTCTGGAGACAGGGCTGCTCAGCCAGAGGGGGTCCTTATCTTTGCCCAGATTCCCATCTGCCTGCATGGATTATTTGTATTTTCGTGAACCGTGTATGTGGTTCTTGGGAGGACTGGGGAGAGTGGGGCTGTGACACCAGGCTTGATTTCCCTGGCAGAGCAGAGCCCAGCGGGCGGGGTGGGTCAATCCCTGTTGGCAGCCGGCGTATGTCTGATGGGTTTGGGCAGCGGGAGGGAAATCAGGGTCCTTTGATGAAGCTCCAGGTGTAGCAGCAGAGAGGGCTGATTGGAAGGGAGAGGCATCTGTTGTGAAAGGCAGGCTGGGGAGAAGAGAAAGTCTAATCAGGCCTCGAATGCTAAACTCCGGGCTGGTGCTCACCAGGGGGCAGGCAGGGGAGGGACAGGAACTTCTCCAAGCAGAAGGAAATCCTTGTCACCACTGTGGTGAAACTACCGGTGGCCCAGTGACTCAGGGGGTACAGAGAGTTATTGCCTGCTCTGTTGTCCCTAGTTCGCTTTCTCTTGAGTGTCTACTCATTTGTGACAATGTGGCAGGCAATGTGTTAGGCACTGAAGATGCAAGAGTAAACAAGAGAGACAAGGTCGTCTCTGCTCTCAGGGACAGGAGAGGAAGTAGTTACTTCAGCGTTAAGAATGATGGGTTCTTACCCTAAACACAAGGCACAGGGTCATGGAGCAGGGTGAATAACTCTGACCTTGGAGAGAGAGTCAGAGGAGGGCTTGCTGGAGGAAATAGTGTTCAAACTCAGACCTAAGGTGGCTCAGTCGGTTAAGTGTCTGACTCTTGATTTCGGCTTAGGTCACAAACTCGGGGTTATGAGTTGGAACCCCAAGTTGGGCTCTGTGCTGGGCATGGATCCTGCTTGAGATTCTCTCTTTCCCTCTCTCTATGCTCCTCCCTGCCCCTTCCCCTGCTCATGCACGCACCTGCTCTCTCTCTAAAAAAAAAACCCAAAACCAAAACCAAAACCAAAACAAAACAAAACCCAGAAAAAAACCCCTCAGACCTAAAGGATGATATGGATAATAATGATTGTAACAGCAAAATTTCCATGAGCACTTACTATGGGCCAAACAGCCTTCTAAGTACTCTACATAGATTTTCTCATTTAACTTCCCAAATGATTCTATTGTTACCTTTGCTTCTCAGACAAGAAAACTGAAGCAAAGGGAAATAATTTTCCAGAGCTACAAACTGTGAAGTGAGGGATGCTGAAGGAGGGGGTAAGGTTGGGGAGAGAGGCAGGAGAAACCAGGACATGGTGCTTCAAGCAGAGGGAATGGCTTGTGCAAATCTGTGGAGGTGACAGGGAGCAGCACTGGAACAGAGAGTGCAAGGAGGAGTACAGTGAGCAGAGAGGCTTGGGCAGATCCCTATGGTTCCTACCTTGAAGGGATGGCAGTCTGGGAGAGGCAGGGGGAAGAGTCCCAGGGAGGAATTTTACTTAGGGAAGACAGCAGTCTAGGAGCACAGAGATGGGACATCCCCAGGCCTAGGCGGACTGTGGATGCCCCTGGAACCTGGGGACCTAGCCCAGACCTCCGGGGAAGGGGAGGACTTAGAGCCCCTGAGAAGATGAGGGAGAACCCCACTCTCCCAAGCAGCAGCATGCTGGGTGATGGCAGAGTCAGGGTTCCCAGTATTGCTGCATCACTAGAATGATCCTGCCACTTTACTATCCCAAAGAGTGGAAAACACTGGACACACCCTTGTCCTGGGACCTAAGAAGACTGGGAAGGCTTTCGGTCTGGTCACTAGGAGCTCTGGAGTTAGAGAAACCAAGGCAGGTTTCCCCGGACACGAGTTCTATGATCTTATGCACATAACCCAACCTCTCTGGGCAGACGCTGGAACTTCTGTGATGTGGGAATAATAATGATATGGTAAATCTTATTGACAGCCTTCCCAAAATCTGCTCCCCATTCTCCTTTCTTGAGGACACTTCCTAAGGACACCCAGTTTTGTTCAAGCATTCACCCTTCCCTGTTGAAGCCCATTTCTACAGGGGAACAGACCCTATCCCCAGGACCAGGCACACTTGGCCTGGTTAGAGCCATCAGACATAGTTATGGTTTCCAGGAATTGGTTAGAAGCCTAGGCTTAAGCTAATTAACACATGGCATTCCAATGGGTGGTCCTGGCAGACTGGAGGAAACATGTCATGGGGGGGATTCTGTATTTCTCTCTCTCTTACTGGGTGGAAACAGGGAATCCTTTTGCTCCCAGTGCTGTGGGCAGCCATTGCATGATAATGAGAGAAGCCAGCCTAGGAATAAGTCCCACACTTGGAGAAGGGCTGGGTTGAGGTAACTATAGAGATATTGAGCCAGAGTCCTGATGGTATTATACCTGGAACACACCCAACCTCTGGACCCCATTATGTAAAATAGAAAAGTCATCATTGTTTAAGCCAGGTGGGAAATGAGAAAGGAAACAGGAAACTATGAAGTCCACAAAACAGAGTGACATATGAAAGACTGAGAGGGGCATTGAGGCAGGGGGACCACCGCCATCAGAGACAACTACCAGAGCAGGGTCTCCGAGGAAGCACCTTTCAAGCTGAACATTGAACAAGAAGGAGCCCGCAGGAATCCAATCATGGAAAATCTTGGAGGCCCTGCTGAGGGGTTTGGATTCATTCTGGGGACCTGGGAAGGCACTGGAACATTCTGAACAGAGGAATGGCATGCTCCGAGTTGCGCTTGTTAGGAGAGGCTCCGGCTGCCATGGGGAGAATTGACACCACCCAAGGGGAGCCAGTAGAGGCAGGGAGGCCAGTCGGGAGGTTACTGCAGGAACCGACAGCAGCCACAGAGGAGACAAACGTGGGCAAAAACATCACAATGTGTTTGGAGGCACAAGTGCCACATTTCCTGGTGGATTGAATGTCGCAGGTGGGAAACGAGATGGATGGAGTCCTTGGGGTGGAGGTGGGAACACAGCAGAAGGAGCGCTCTGCTGAGAAGATACAAAGAGGCCCCATCTGTGTGATAAGCAGAAGTGATCACATGCTGCGTGCTTTCAGCCTAGCAGAGAATTCTGGTTGTGTCTCTTCAGGTTTCTTGAAGCTCCACCTCCAAGGTGGACTCTGGGTGGGGGTGGGGGGCAGACCGATTCCTTGGGCTTTTGTGACATGGAAGGAGAAGAAAGACAGAGGAAGAAGAGTCCGCAGTTCAGGGGTAGGGACTTGGAGACATGGGGGGAGAAGCCACACCAGGAGTCCTTCTGGGGGTGAGGACGGTGGAGAAGTTCAGAGCTGCTGCCGTGGTCCACGTGTCCTGTTGATGGAGAAATGCAAAGAACTTGAATTCTTTTGAAATTACTTTCTGGTTGGTGGGCTGGGTGCCTTTGGTCATGGCCTTGCTGTGAGACTGGACCACAGAGGCTGCTATTTTATTAGGGTTACATGCGTAAGCCAGGGCCAAGGGGGACTGGCATCACTCAGGGCTCTTCCCAACATCAAAATGCGGGAAAGCATGGAACAAACTCCCCTGGAGCCCACACGTCCCGACCCTTGGTGGTGGGTGGAGTTCTGGGCTGACCACTCTGCAGGGGAGTCCATCCAGTTCTGCAATGCCCTGATTTCCCTCCAACACACACACACACACACACACACACACACACACACACAACCAAAGCCTTTGGGGGCACTTGGGTGGCTCAGTTGGTTAAGTGTCTGACTCTTGATTTCGGCTCAGGTCATGATCTCAGGTTTGTAAGAGATCAGAGCCCGATGGAGAGTCTGCTCAAGATTGTCTCTCTCCCTCTGCCCCCTCTCCCTGCTCACACGCACACGCCTGGGCGCACTCTCTCCCTCTAAAACAAATAAAATAAAATCTTAACCCCCCCCCAAAACCTTAGCTTTCTGTGTATGTTAAGAGGTTGTCACCGGGACACCATTTCCTTCCCTGCAGGTTAAGATGAGGAGCCCAGACCAAGGTTGGGTGTAGGGCTGGGAGAGGAGGGCAGCCCGTGTGTGTGTGTGTGTGTGTGTGTGTGTGTGTGTGTGTGTGACGGGCAGGGCAGGGACTAGGATGAGGCGAGTAAGGCATCCAGTCTCTAAAGTGTCAGCAAGTGCCCACTCTCAGGGGCCCGAATATGGGGGTGAGCGCCTCTCTGAGGGTTTGTCCTGGACACCATGTGCCTCCCACCCTTGTCCCTGCGCTGCCGCTGGGAGAGGGGAGGCACAGTGAAATAGGCCTGCTCTGTGGCTCTACTCATTTCTTACCACCTGACCTGGGGGTAGACATACACGTCTCAGAACTTTGGTTCTTCCATCTGCAGAATGGGGGTGCTGATGCCTACCTCTTAGGATCCTTGTAATAGTTTCTAACCAATGGGGGGCCCAGGCATCGCTGAAGAAAAACGTGAGGTTGGAATTATTTTCCTATTCTATGGTTGGGGAAACAGGCAGAGAGACGTTAATTGACTGGCCCTGGTGTGCACAGCCTGGGGGTGGCTTGGCTGGACCTTGAACACACACTCTTAGCCACTATGGCATGAGACTTCTCTCACTGAGGCAGAGGTAAGGCGATAAGGTTCTGCCAGGCAGGAGGGGGCTTCGGAGGTGGTCAGGGATGGGGTCTTCAGCGAGAGATCCAGGATATTGTAGGTGCCCCTCTGAGTGGGCTACCCCTCCCCGAGAGCAAGCTGAGGCATTTTGTTTTAAATGTAGGATTTATTGCTATTCAGGGATGGTGAGGCCAACAGATCAGGGGGTGACTGCACCTGGAGGACACAGTCATGGCTCTGCAGAAGAAGGAGCGTGGCCTGTGGGACCACAGGAGAAAGCACCAGGGTCAGGCGGGGAGCAGATGGGCAAGGGGAAACATGGGCCAGAGGCTTTGTCGTGGTCAGGAAGGAATGGGTGAGGCAGGCCAAGCAGGCTAAGCAGGTTTAGGATTGGCTGGTGGGAATAATTTCAGCAGACGCTGGGGTGTAAAGAATGTCCCCGCTTGCCTGGTGCCTGGCCCAGGGTGACTGGGGCAGAGGGTGACAAGCGAGAGCCCCAGGAAGGAGGCAGCTGGGGGTCTGGCTCTGGGCTGGTGGGTGTGCGTATGGAAGGCACACTTGAAGAAGGGGAGTTGTTTGCTCTGTCTAGGGATCCGCTGGGCACGGGAGGACCTGCTTCTCCTCCCCCAGCAAGGCCCCCAGGACGTCCGAGCATCAAGAAAAGAAGAAAACTAGAGGAAGTAATAAAATATCGTTGATGCACATTTCTGAGCTGGGAAGCGCTTGCTCTCCTGGAGAGTCTGGGAAGAAGAAAAGAGAAATGTTTGCGCTCTAGAAACACCTGTCAAACAAGGCACGTCGCACTTCCCGAGCATTAATTAGGCTGAGTGCGTGGGGAGAGAGGCAGTCAGAGCCGGCACTGCAGCCAGGGAAACAGAGGCACAAAGCAGCCCCAGGCTGCGGGTCCCACCAGGTCACGGCTTTGCCAGCCACTCACAGCGAGACCCCAACTCTCAATTTACGCTTCCCAAACCTCCCATTCAGGTCAGCTTGGGGGTCGTGGTTCTGGAGTCTGGATCGGACTGCCCGGGTTTAATCCTCACATCAACTACTCATTAGCTTGGTGACCTTGAGCGAGTTGCTAAACCTCTCTGTGCCTCAATTTCTTCATCCGTAAGGTGGGGAGGATGACAGCATCAGTCTTCTAGGTGGTTATAATGATAGTGTAAGTTAACACACATTCAGTTCACGGTCACTAATTTTATCGTTTATCATGGTGGTCAGGGCTGATTACTGTAGCCTAGCAGTCATTCCAGCGGCTTCTCTCCCTCCGTCACTCAAAGCCTGGGACTCTAAACAGGAAGCTGAGAGCGAAGCAGTGGACGCAGGAAAGGCCCCGTGGTGTTGCCCTTGCCTTTCCCTCCAGCAGGAACGCCGGGCAGGAGCATCTCTCAGCCCCCCGAGGGCACAGTTGGAAAGCACGGGCCCCTCAGTTGCCTCTTCCTGCTTCTCATGTCCTTAATTAACGTAGAACTTTCCAGGGCCTCAGATTCTCATCAGTAAATGAGGATCAGAATGCCCAGCTGGCCAGGGAACGGTGGGGATTTAGGAGAGACAGAGGAGAGAACACACAGCCCTGCGCCCAGCACATAAGAGCCTCAATGAATGTTCTTTTAAAAAGGAAGGAAGGAAGGACGGAAGGAAGGAAGGAAGGAAGGAAGAAAGAAAGGGAAGGAAGAAGGAAATAAGGAAAGAAAGCAAAAGCGCCCTGTACACAAGGGTTCTCTGCCAACAGAGTGGAGGGCTGACGTGGAGTCCCCGCTGGGAGGCGTGGAAGCCACCAGTCCTGGACGTCTGGCTCTGGTTTGGAGCAGTGGGCTGCAGCCGGGCTGGGTGGTTGGAATGTTGGGGCTCAGGAGGAAGGGGAGTTGGGGCAACGGGGCACGCATCACCTTCCCAAAGACGGAAGGCCTCTGCCCGGCAGCCACGGTGGGCTCCGGGCGAAGATTCCGACGTCCAGGACACAAGAATCAGGGTGATGCTGGGGCCAATGCCCTTCTGCATCTTAGGTTGGGCACGTGGTTGTGGCTGCTCCAGGGATGGGGACCGCGTCTCACTGTGACAGCACTACTGAGACAATGGGCTCTGAATGCAGACCAGAGCTGGGTGTGGTCCCAGCTCCAGTACTGACAGGTGCCCGGAAGATGACTGTGAACAGACAGGACCCCTGCCCAGTGGCCTGAAGGAAGGTCCTCTCTCTGCCCTGTGTTGGGTGTGCTGGAGAGAGAGGAGGCTGGAGTCTGGGAAGCCAGCCAGAGAGGGCGAGGGCCAGGACAGTGGGGACAGCGGGAATGGAGAGAAGAGGCTGGAATGAGAGGACTCTCAGGACTCAGAACCAATCAGCGTTGGGTGTGGAAGGAGAGAAGGAACATGCCCGGGTTTGTGGCTTGGGCTTGGGGGAAGGAGCGCTGAGGCTGGGGCAGAGGGCAGAGGGCTCAGGGCGCTGGAGTGGGGGGACATGGGAGATGACTAGGTGGGAGAGTCCATGGAGCTGTTGCTCGGACATGGCAGTGAGGGAGGGAGAGGCCCCCGCAAGGACTCGGAGCCGTGCTGGTTTGACTGCGGTGGGACCTGGGGGCGCGGGCAGGTAGGAGGCGGGAGGGACTTCAGTGTTGGACTATGAACTAGACGGGCCTATGGGAGCACCCAGGTGGAAATGGCAGTTCCCAAAAGCCGCTGCCTTCCTGGAACTTTGGGGCTTCTTCAGCCTGCCCGATGGTTCTGGGAATCTCTTGATATAAATCAGAACTCCTGAAAGGATCGGAAGGGCCGAGGGCTTTCCACAACAGGGCAGGACAAAAATGCCCCAAGTGGGAAGTGAGAGCATTACCAGGCATGTGCTCGCCTGCTCATAGCAGAGAACCCCACACGGTCAGCCGGTGCCCGTGGGCCCCTCTCAGAAGGAAGAATTTTTTCTTGGGGGAGAGTAAGCTGCGGAGGGGCTGGAGGGCTTTCATGGGGGAATAGATTTGAAGGGAAAGGGGCTGCAGCCAGAGTGGGTGATGAGCGAGTGGGAGGGAGAGGAGAAGGGGTGCTCATAAGCTTGGGGACTACATTTTGGGGTGACCTTGAATATACTTTGAGAGACTCCAGTAGATAATATAATTACTTTTCATTATCTCTGGCTGCTCACATGAATTTTGGCAATTCAGCGTGGCTCGGAGATCAGGCCACGGAGGTAACAGGAATAACCACAAGGCCACAGTAACTACAACCACTCCCATTTACTGAGGGTTTTTAAGCACATACCCTCTGGGACCAGACTGCCTCGGGCTTAGTCCCAGTGATGCCTCAGTTTCCCACCTAGGAACAGACGTGACAATACTACCGTTCTGATTGTCTACTGCTGTGTAGCCATCACCCCACGACCCTGTGGCACGGAATACTCACCATTTTATTGTGCTTATGGGTTCCTTAGGGGAGGAATTTGGATAGGGCAGAGAGGGGCCGGCTTGCCTTTGAGATCGTGGCTAGGAAGACCTGAATGGCTGGAGGCTGACTCCTCTGGGGGTGCTCTGGTTGGGGGCACCCCCATTTGGCTTCTCCATGTAGCCTGAGATTCCTGGCAGCATGGTGGCCTCGGGGTAGCTACACTTCCCACGTGGAGGCCCAGAGCGCCGGGAGCCCATGGGGCCACCCACAAGGTAGAGGCTGCATTTCTTCTGCTGACAGCGCTTTGAAAGTCACCTGGTGTCACTTTGTATTAGTTGAAGTAGTTACAGGCCCCCCAGACTCAAGGGGGGGGGCAGGGGACACAGACCAGGTCTCTTGATGTCAAAAAATTTGCAGTCAAGTTTTGTAACAGCCGGAAGTACTTACTTCACCGAGTCGTGCGGATTACATTAATTAGTACATGGGACACACTCAGGGCAGTGCCCGACGTCTAATAAGAGCTCAGGAAATGATGATCGTCATGGCTGTCCTCGTTAGACACCCCGAGTTTACAGAGGAGGAAACGGGCTCAAGGTCAAGTGTGAGGTGGGGAGTCTAAGCCGCTTCTTTTAGCCTGAAGGTCTTCGTGCTCAGCGATTCTCTTCCGATCGCTCCCCCCCAGTACACACCCTTGGTGTCTTTCGCCCCCTTCCGCCCCGAGGCAAAGATGCGCTGGGAACCACTCCTGGCTCACGCTCTCAATTCCAGGAGTGCCCTCAAATCTGCAGCATCATTGCTCCTAATTTCGCATCATTAAAANGATTCTCTTCCGATCGCTCCCCCCCAGTACACACCCTTGGTGTCTTTCGCCCCCTTCCGCCCCGAGGCAAAGATGCGCTGGGAACCACTCCTGGCTCACGCTCTCAATTCCAGGAGTGCCCTCAAATCTGCAGCATCATTGCTCCTAATTTCGCATCATTAAAACCCAGCCATTATTAGCACCTCCTCGAGAAGGTGGACGGTGCAGCTCCAATTCCCGCAAGTGAGGCTTTCTCTTGGCGGGCTCTTCTTGGAGGAGGACTTCAGTCATTTGTCTTGGGCCTCTTGGGCCTCCCTGGTCTCCCTGGCCCCCGGATGGGGTGCTGGGACCCNCAGGTGGACGGTGCCGCTCCAATTCCCGCAAGTGAGGCTTTCTCTTGGCGGCTCTTCTTGGAGGAGGACTTCAGTCATTTGTCTTGGGCCTCTTGGGCCTCCCTGGTCTCCCTGGCCCCCGGATGGGGTGCTGGGACCCTGGCCTGAGCCCTGCTGCTTCCGAGCTGGAGCACCTAGGTTCCCGACGGTAGCCGGAGGCTGTACTGCGTGTCACTCTTACTCAGGTGTGCGGGAGCCTGGATTTCGTATGTGAGTCTCAGCTCGCTAGCCTCCAAGCTGGCTGAACCTGGACAGGTTCTTAGTCCCTCTAAACCTCAGTTTCCCCAGCTGGGAAAGGGTAAGGACTTTGATTTCAGCCTGGGGTGCTTTGCTCAAAATGCAGACTTCCTGGTTCCCACCGTATACCAACAGAATCGGCCTCCTCTTGTCCTGGGGGTGAGATGGAGGGTGGGTAAAGAGGCTGGGCAGGGAGAGGGGGTGGGCAAGTTATCACCCTGTTTAGCCTCTGTCTCATCTCTGTGCCGGGGTGTGTGCACAATACTCGCCATGGGGTTGCTGTAAAAACATACGAAAGCTCACAGCTCAGGGCCAGGCACGCAGTAAGTGCTCTGTGCGTGTTAGCTGGCTGTATTATTGTCCTCAGAAGGCGCTGGGTGGGTTCCAGGGAAGAAGGGAACTTTCTAGGGGGTGGGGACACGGGGGACAAAGGAGCAGGAATCTGGGCTCTAGGATCTAGACAAAAGACATGAGGAGGCTGGAGAAGCCCTGGAAACCTGGAGGACAGGAGCCCACGGGAGGAGAGGGCCCTTTTTCCTATAAATCTAGCATCGGTTCATTTGGAAACTTGAACGTTGGCTGCCGGTTAGCTACATGGCCAGGTAGGTCCCCTCTTCCCTCGGGACCTCACGTCCTTTGGGCAGCCCAACGGCTGACCTCGAAGTGGGTCAATCATCTTAAATCTCCAGCAAGACTGGCTCCACCTCACCGTCCCCCCCACCCCCCGTTCCTCACACAGAGCAGAGCGGTGAAGGTCACAGAGTGTGATGGCCTCGGCGTGAACCCCAGCTCTGCCACTTCTTTAAGCAGCACGCCTCTCTGAGCCCCGGTCCTGGTGGTGGTCAGGTGGGGATAATCATTCCCGGCCTCCCAGCTCCTTGGGTCGTTGTGGGCCCATCAGACGACGGGTGCAGCCTCGCTTAGCAAACGGGCAAGCCCCGCCCAATGAGGTTCAGTAGCAGGGAGCCGCTGAGCCGCTGAACAAGGGGAGGGGGCTCGTAGCAGAGGCCACTTGGCAAGCTGACCATGAGCAGAGGCGTCACCTCCTGCTCCCCAAGCTGTTCCTCCTCCAGTCACGGTCCTGGTGGACGTCACTGCGAGGAAGCCCGGACGGCAGGGTTAGCCCAGCTCCTAGGCCGGCTCTCCTGCCTCTTTCTCAGGATCGCTGCACACAAGCCCCCTAATGATCCCATTAACCTGGCAGGTGGAGTCCTGGAGAGTGATCTGCTGAGAGCCTGACGCAGAGGGAAGGAGGACACAGTAAGTTCTGGACTCTCAGAGCAGAGGCCAGGGAGCAGAGGGGACACAGCCACCTAAAGAGCTCCGTGCAAGCTCAGAGAAGACTCGCGGCCCCCGGCACCCTCATTCCAGTAAGGCTCCCATATAAATGCGAACATTACAGAGGTGTGGACCCGCTCACCCCAGTTGGCCTGGGACTTCCCTGGTTTCATTGAATGTCACGTGGCCCAGGCGAACCAGACGGCTGGTCACCCTAACATCGGCTGGGTCAAAGCACAGCTCAGAAGCCGGACTCCCTGGCTTTGAGTCCCAGCTCTGCTGCTTGCTAACCATGTGATTGGGACAAGTTCCTTACTTCTTCTGTGTTTCAGTGTCCTTATCTGTAGGATGAGGTAATGCACCCCACTGCATGGGGACCCTGTGTGTTGTCTAGACCACGCACGGAGGACACTTAGCACGGGGTCTGGCGTCCAGCACCTGCCAGGAAATGTCAGCCACTGTTCTCTTTCAAGCCCTCCTTTGCCCAGGGGAGATGATGTGGGTATGGACACACTCCCCTTGCCCAACACCCACGGGTGCAGGCCTGGCTAGTGGGGCCCAGAGACAAGGATGACCTGGTCCCACCCTCGGCAGGGAACTGAGCACTGTAAGTGAATCATAGCCACAGCTAGAAATCAATACATGTCAGCTCAGGGTATAAAAACAAAGGCTTGATCTTTGAATCGTTCACTTAGAACAGGTGAATTTTATGGCATTCAAATTATACCTCAGTAAAGCTCTGAAAATAAAACCAAACCCAAACCAATAAACAAAGGCTCTGGTGGCCTTTTAGAACAGGAGGCACTGGTTACAACCAGGGAGGGAGTGATCACGGAAGGCTCCCAGGAAGAGGTGACATTTGAACTGGCCCTCCAGGAATGGGGAGAATCTGGACTCTGGAGACGATGAAGGGCAGGGACACTGGGCCAGTGTGAAAGCCCGGGTTTCTATCCATACGCTACAACTTTCAAGCTGTGTGATCCTGGACAAATGGCTTTCCATCTCTGAGCCCCTACATCCCTCATCTGTAGAATAGAAAGGGTCTTGGGGAGCACCCAGGACAGCCCCACCGAGCATCTGACCCAAAGGTGACCGCTGTTCAGGAACAGGACAATCAGAGGGGCCCCGGTGGGGGGGTTTTGTTTAGACAACAAGTTTTTATGCCGTGTGCCTGAGCCGTGCTAGTTCATAGAGCCTACCCTCTCATGGGCGTCTGCCAAAGAGGACCAAGTGGAGAAGGGCAAGCATTTCAGATTGGCTGGAGCCCAGGGGTGGATGGGGGCCATAGAGGGAATAATGTTGGGGAGAAGCTGGGGTTCAGCGGAGGGTCTTAAAAGACTTGCCACGTAGCTTTGATTTCTCTCTGCGGGCACGGGGGGAGCAGCAAAGGATTTGGGGTGGAGGACGAGCTGTCATCAGCTCGAGGGAGACTCCCTCGCTCCCTGCCTAAATGTTCCCGTACCAGCCCCGGGGTTGCCGGACACAGTCTCGCATCATGATGCTCACTCCTAATGGGGGAGGCAGACACTAATCAAAGAATCCCTCAAAGAAATGTGAACTTGGTGAAATTGCATCTCTGATTAGCAATAAGAGGAGAGGAATCTGGTGCTGGGAGAACCTGTAAGAAAAAGGGGTCAGGGGAAAATTCGGGCAGACACGGCCACGGGGCAAGATCTGAAGGGTGGACGTGAGCTACAGAGCCAAGGAGGCTGGGAAAGGACTCCAGGCAGCAGGCACAGCGCGGGCAAAAGCTCTGTGGCAGGACGGTCATGGTCACGGGAACACCAGGGTCTGGAGGGCAGGGAGCAACACAGGAGACAGGGCTGCAGGAATCAGAGGGTTCCGGCTCTTGGAGGCCAGTTTGGGGTTTTGATATTATCTTGAGAGTACCGGAAAATCTTGGAGGGTTTATGTGGGAAGATGACCAGACATGTGTTTGTGAAAGTCACGAATAGAGTGAGGAGAAGAGAGCGGAGGGGTCCAGAGTGGGAGCTTGGGATCGCTCAGAAGCAGAGCCCAGACAAGGACTTGGGGGCAGGGAGTTTATCTGGGCGTGATCTCCGGGAGCAGGAGTGACCAACCAGGGAGAACAGGACAGCCATTGTTGGGGTGCTGCTCTAGGCAACAGGGGTCCATCCTCCTGAGAAGGGAACCCCAGGGCCTCCCAGAACTGTCCATCCACCCCTTAGAGGTGCTGACATTCCTACACTTCTGTGCATGAACACAGACACTCCAACATGAGAGACTGACCGGAAAGACAATTTTGGCACACAGAGTATCAGAGCGCGATGCCTCAGGCCCCACAGGCACCCTCCCCTCCAGGTGGTGAAATCAGAGGAGAGGCTGAGAGGATGGGAGGCAGGAGGCCGGAAGTGTTGCCACCTGTGGGGAGGCCATTGACCTCATCCAGGGGAGGGAGGAAGGCCTATGGGCTTGGGGATGCGGTGGGGGTAGGGTGTGGCTGCGGGCAATGGAGGAAAGTGACCGATTTCCAAATGTCCAGGAGGTCAGTCAACAGGTCATGGTGATGGATTTGGGTGAGGATGCTGTCCTTCATGAACGGAATCCGGGGAGGACCAGGTCTGAGCGAACGGAGGGCAGGGGGGTAGGTGGGAGGACACGTGGAGTTGGAGGTGCCCTTGCGATATCCCCTAGAAGGTGTTGAGAAAACGGCTGAAAAAATGGATGGGGAGCTCTGGGGAGAGGTCCTGGCCAGAGCCATAAATGTGTGAGTCATCGGAGTCTGGGTGGTAATTGAAGCCATGGGTGAGCATGAGATCACCTGGAGAGAGAACAGGGATGAAGAAGCCTCCTAGGGGGTTGGAGAGTCCGCTGGCTCCCTTGCCACCCCCACCTCACGTCCCCCTGCAGCCCCGCCTCCCGTCCCCCCCTTACCCCACCTCCCTCCAACCACCTCCTTTAGCCCTGTAATGCCCACCAGTAATGCCTCCTTCCCCTCCCCCACCCCACACCCACCCCACGTGGGCACCTGCACCCCCCGTCAGCCCATTGCCCCCCAGGAGAGAGGGACATTTCAGCACTTGTGATTCTAATTGAATTTAATTGTCTCCTCCAAGTTGAGCTAAAACCTTTTCAAAGTCCCCTGAAATTAGGGAACATCGATAACACCACTCCTTGGGGTTTTAATCTGTGTCCTCCCTGAGAATGGTGATTAATTTTTTACAAGCTAATCATATCTCTTAGGCAGGCTGTCAGCAGAGGACCCGTCATCTCTCATCAATAATGAAGTGATCCGAGCTCCCGCTTCTCCCGCTGCCTCCTGCATAATTCACCGGGAGCGCTTCAAACAAAGAAGCCGAGGGGCTGGGTCCTCTTCCTTGGTGTCCTTGGTAATTAGGCACAGGTGCTGGGAGGACCCGGTGGGAGAGCGGGCGAGGGGAAGGGCAGGGGATATAACAGCTGATAGGCTCTCATCTGGCTCCCCTATTCACCCCTGCTCTCACCGCCTCCATCCGGACCTTTCTGCCCAGCTAGTCCCTTCCTGGGACTACCTCATCCCTACTCTTCTCACTGGTCCCTGCCCCTCACCATCCCCTCCTTTCGTCCTGTCTGTGACACTACTGCACAACCACGCTTTGTCCTTCGGCTTCCTAGCCAAAGTCCCGTGAGACGTATGGACCCCATTTGACAGATGAGTAAACTGAGGCCCTAAGAGAAGCAACTTGCTTACGGTCACAGAGCAAGCTGGCGGGAGTCAGAGCTAGACCTACAGCTTGGGGTCTCCCGGACCCGTGCTCTGTCCCCCCCAAACCTTAGGCCAAATGAGCAGACAGGCCACCCCCCTCCCTGCCNTGGTCCTGTCTGTGACACTACTGCACAACCACGCTTTGTCCTTCGGCTTCCTAGCCAAAGTCCCGTGAGACGTATGGACCCCATTTGACAGATGAGTAAACTGAGGCCCTAAGAGAAGCAACTTGCTTACGGTCACAGAGCAAGCTGGCGGGAGTCAGAGCTAGACCTACAGCTTGGGGTCTCCCGGACCCGTGCTCTGTCCCCCCCAAACCTTAGGCCAAATGAGCAGACAGGCCACCCCCCTCCCTGCCCCAATACCGTGTCTATACTTGGATGTTAAAGAGGAAGCACCCCCAGCTCACGCCTCTTCCGGGGGACGGACTGCCCGGTGTGCGCAGCTGGCGCCGACTTCTGTCGCTCTCGTCGTCCATCCCCGAGGCCCAAGGTCAGAAGCAAACAGTGGCTGGAGACAGAAGCAGAAACAGAAATCACTTGCCCTTTCTCCTCTACGGCGCCATTGACCAGGACTGCACGCACTGGCCGATTGGACAGATTCCAGAAATAAGGGGGAGGCCTGCTGCCTGAAAATCTCCCATGGGAACATGATGTTTTGCATCTAAGCCAGTAGCTAAGATGTTATCCAGAAAGAGAAGGGTTTTCCCGGACCCCCATTTAGCAGGAGGGCTCTTTCTGTGCCATCTCTATGCTGGGAAAGACCCCTTCCTTGGGATGGATTCCTCTCTTGGCATGGGTCAGCCGCTGAGCAGATCCCAAGGGCTCCTCTGTTCTCTACGAGTGAGCCCCAAATCTGGGCCTCTGACCTGACTCCACGTGTCGGAAAGTTTGCCCATCACTCTCTCTGCTCCTCCGCCGCTGTCCCGCTGTCCCGTTCTTGGGTCATCACTAGGGTGACCAGCTGTTCTGGTCTGCTCAAGACGAGAGAGTTTGCAGGGACACAGACTTTGTTTTAAAACCGAGAAAGTCTAGAGCCAACCAGAATGAATTAGTCAGCCTCGCGTCCCCTTTTCTTCCAGGGACCCAGGCTGGAAATGTCAGCATCAGGGAGAAACAGTGCTGGGGGTGGGATGGGCAGCGTCCTCCCTGTGTTTGCCCCTCGGCTCGCTCCACCTGGCCTGGTGATCTTGGGTATGGTCCCTAACCCACATGGTCCTCTGAGCCACAGTTGACTCACTTGAAACATGAGTATAATAGTCATAAAAGCCAACAAGGTGGCTCGGAGGAAGGAGCAAGGGTGCATAGGATACCAGCTCAGCACCGCACCTGGCAAGCAGCAGGTGCTCAGGGAGCCATCACTCCCTCGACAGTGGTCCCTCACGCCCTCCTCTTCTCCTGCCCATCACCTCGTCTGGTGCCAGATCCTACCAAACCCATCAGAGCTTCCGCTGCCTGCAAAATACAATCCCTATATTCCTAGTTTGGCACTCAAGGCCTTCACAGCCTGGGCAGCTGAACTTTGCACCCTCCTGCCCCCTTCCCCTGCGGGTGCCATCCAGAGCCAACCTACAGTTGCCTCTTCCCTGCTTCTGTTTCACACTCCCCAGCTGTTTCCTCTCCTGACTCCTCCCTGCCCACCCCTCGAGGCCCATTACTAGAGCTGCCTCTTCCAAGAGGCTGTCCCAGATTTTATTACCAGGAGGGCAAATCTGAGTCCCCTTGAGACCTACCCCTTCCCCCCCCCCCAAATTGTGTAGTCTGTACCTCTCAGGGCACCCGGCACTTTCTGAGTGTAAAGGAACTAATAATAACTATCGCTAGTATTTATTGAGTTCTTTCTATGCACTGGACACCGTTCCCAGTTCTTTGATGTATGTTAGCTCCATTAATGCTGGGATCCAAGACCCTAGGAGGTGGACGTGATTATTATACCCCGTTGAGATGCAGAAGGAGAAGCCCAGAGAGGTCCAGTCGCTTGCTGAAGGTGACGCAGGAGCTGAGCGGCAGAGCCCAGGGAAGTGCTTAGGAGTGTGGAGCTGGGGTCAGACAAACTGGAGTTGAACTTGCCACTCGGGTACCTTCTCCATGAATGACCTCTGCAGGCTCCTCGCCCCCTTGACTCTCAGTTTCCCCCCTTAGAAGTGAGGACCCTCAGACCTACTTCGCAGGGCCTTGGGAGGAGGAAATGCCTTATCCTCTGCCTGGCGCATTGTAGGTGCCCAGTAAGACGGACCCTGTTGCTCTTGGCTTGGCTTGTGTGGTAGGTTCGTACTTGCTTTCACCTCAAGGACTATTTCCAGGTGTTGTGTTTAGAGGACCCTGGCGGTGCCACTCTACACGGAGTTGGCCTTCCTCAGGCTGGGGATTGAGTCCTGGCTCCAGGATTCCTCAGATGTGTGTGACCTTGAGAAGGTCACGCTGCCTCCTTGGGCCAGAGGCTAACATCTGCACACTCACCCAGGCCAGAAGGGGCCACGAGGAGGAAGGAAGGCAGGGTGGGGACTTGCCATCCATCACCTTGGGCCCTGTCTCCTGCCCAAAGTGCCCGGGGAAGGGGAGGAGATTAAATGGCCCCCCCTCCAGCCAGGTGGCCAGCCTAGCGGGAGCTACCAGACTTGGACATGGTGACTTAAATGCGTTCAGATCTTTGGTTCCAGGCGGGCGAGAATGCTGCATTTGCATTTAAATGGAGGTTTGGAAGTCTGTAAATCTCCCATTTCCCTACTACGGAGGCCTAATGGTTGTTTAATCATGTTTAGATGAACCCCCGGAGCACTGGGTGTTGGTGCATCTTAAATCCTTAAGCGCAGAGACAAAGATCAAATGAGGGGTGTTCAGGAAGCCAGATCTTCACCGCCAGTGGGCCTAGTGGGCAGGCGCTGCTTGGGGAGGCAGGCAGGGGTGCTCTCCGTGGGCCTGGGCAGACCTGACCCCGCCCCTTCCAGGAAGGCCTCTGGGATTGCACACTTGTAGCTGTCACCCCAAATTCCCACAGCCTTTCCTTTACACTACCAAGAGGAGAAACTTCAGCTGAGATATGGCTGCCGAGAGACCTGGGTCGGAAGCCTGACCTGCCTTGGATAAAGGGTGGCTGTGGGCAGGTCACTCAACTGTTCCGGAGTCCCCATTCCTATCTAGAACCTGAGGGGCGTGTACTCCCTCATCACGTAGGCAGGTGCCTGGCACACTGTAGGGGCTTTTCAAATGGCAGGCAATATCACTCTGAATTGCCCTTCACCTTGAGAAGGACTGGGGGGACTTTGGGGGATGGCTTGATGGCTGGGATTCTCCAAATTTCAAGCGAGCTGCTGCGGGACATTGTGTGCTCTGTCCCCCCCCACCCCCCCCAGCCCACTCTGATTCAGTCCCAGTTTTGAGTGAGAGTTAATAACATGCATGTGGCCACTCCAAGATTCTGTGTGCCTGTCTTTGCCAGGGCCACCAGCTCCAGCGACTTGTCCTACCGTGCGCAAAGGAATTCAGGTAGCACCGTGTGACCGCCTGTGCTCTCGGTGACCAAAATAATGCCTGATGCCTCTGTGGCCCCTGGCGATGTATAAAGCCCTGTACCATTCACACGACACAGCCACATCCACCTTCTAGTGAGAGCCTTACAAGAACCCCACTCGACTCGTATCATTACCTTTTTTGTGGATGAAGACCTGGGCTCAGAGAGGGAGAGCCAGTTTTTCAAGGTCACACAGCTGGGGAGTGGAGCTCAAACCTGTTGGATTTACCACCCCACCCCCTCCAGAGCAGCTTCCTGGGTCCTGTGCCACCTCACCAAGGAGCTCCTCTGTGAAGGAGCTTTCTCCTTCAAAATCCATTTCTTTCTCGGTGACTTATGACTTCCTAGTGTTTTCTTTGTACCTATTTCTCCAGCTCCTACCTGGAGCTTTGGGGAGGGGTGAGGGAGGGCTCAGCCCAGGGGCTTCAGGGCTTCCGCCCGTTCCAGCAGACAGCTCTGCTTCTGTCTGTTCTGAATTTGGGGATTTGACATCAGTATCTTTCCTTCCTTCCTTCCTTCCTTCCTTCCTTCCTTCCTTCCTTCCTTCCTCCCTCCTTCCCTCCCTCCCTCTCTTCTTCTTTCTCTCCCTCCCTCCCTCTCTTCCTCCTTCCTTCCCCCCCTCTCTTCCTCCCTTCCTTCCTTGACTTTGGGGTTTTTTTAGAGCAGTTTAGATTCACAGCAAAAGAGAAGGTGCCCAGATTCCCTATACACGCCCTGCCCCGACACCTGCCCAGGCTCCTGCCCGGAAGAGGCACGTTTGTCATAAGTGATGACCCACACTGACACATCATTATCACCCAACGTCCACAGTTTACAGGAGGGGATCACTCGTGCTCGTTCTGTGAGTTTCAACCAATGTAGAATGACACGGACCCACTGTTCAAGCACCCTACAGAAGGGTTTCGCCGCCCTAACGCTCTATGCCCTGCCTCGTCACCCGCCCTGCCCAGCCCCTGGCAACCGCCAATCTTTGCAGGGTCTCCATGGCTTGCCTTTCCTAGAATGTCACAGACTCAGAACCTTACAACTCTTGAGACTGGCTTCTTGCACACACTCATATGCGTCTCAGTTCCCTCCGTGACTGTTTATGGCTCGAGCGCTCATTTCTTCTTAGGGCGGAATGATAGCCCCACGTCTGGATGGCCCGCACGTGGTCTATCCGTGTACCAGCCGGAGGGCATCAAACTCTGGCAGTTACGAGGGAAGCTGCTACAAACACCCGCGTGCAGGGGTGTGGGTGGACGCAGGTTTTCAGCTCCTCTGTGTAAATGCCAAGGGGTGTGACTGCCGGATCCAGGGGTTAAGACTGCATTTAGTTTCGTGAGAAACCACCCAACTGCCTTCCCATGTGGCTGCGCCGTTGCGCGTTGTCACCAGCGACAGGTGAGATTCCTGCGGCTCCCAGTCTCGCCAGCATCCGGTGCTCTGCATTTTGGCCGTTCTACTGGGTACATAGTGGTAACTCATTGTTTGGCTTTTCTTTATTTTTTAAAGACTTATTTATTAATTTGAGAAAGACAGAGTGGGGAGGAGGGGCAGAGAGACAGATGGAGAGAGAAAATCTCAAGGAGACTCCTCGCTGAGTGCAGAGCCCGACATGGGGCTCGATCTCAGGACCCCGAGATCATGACCTGAGCTGAAATCAAGAGTTGAACGAGCGCTCAACC
>NC_048228.1:13252543-13253600 GCF_002007445.2 Ailuropoda melanoleuca | reverse complement strand
GGGGAGGAGCACTGTGCAAGGTGGGCTCTTCCTGTTGCTGCCCCCGCTTTGGCACTCACAGAAATGTTTCCTAAAGGGCTTTTCACGGAAAGCTGATCCCAGGGTTGCTCATGGGTCATAGGAGGCTTCTGGGGTCCGACGGGTTTAGGGACGTGGGGCCAAGGATGGTTAAGCTGTTTCCTTTAGTACAGAGTTTCTCAGACACCCGTGCCACTTCCAGAAGAGACGTGAGTGTGTAGTGCTTCCCAAACGTCCTTGGCCGTGGGACCTGCCTGTTCTGGGACATCTCATCAACCCAGATGGGTCTTGGAGGAGGCGGGCACTGGGGAGTGGGAGCAGGTCTTGCACTGGTAGGTAAGGCCCATCCTGGTGTGACTCCTGCCACCCTTCCCACCATAGTCTCCCCATCCTCCCCCACGGACCCCTGTGTCCTGGCCACCGCAGGCTGCTTGGCTGATTGAGGACGTGCTAGTGACTCCCCTGGGGACCTTTTACACGCTGCTCTGTCAACCTTCTCCTTGCCCGTCCAGTGGGACCTGACTTGGCTCAAACGTGACCTCTTCTGCAAAGCCTGTCTTAAATTCTGCAGGCAGATTAGGGGCCGCCTGTGTTCCCACCCTACCCTGTTCACCTTTTCAAGCCCCTGTTACTACAAGATTTTACGTGTTTGTCTTCCTCATGAGGTCATGGGCTTCTCAAGGGCAGGGACCATCGCCCATTCCTAGCCCAGCATGTAGGCCCGGGGACCTGGCACAGAACAAGTGCCCAACAAACAGGAGTTGTTGCTTGGACCTCTGCAGTAGTATTCAGGGACANTCCTGCAGTAGTATTCAGGGACATTGTCTAGCTTAACAGTTAAAGGTATAAATATTGGCATTAGTCAGACCTGGGTTTGAATCCCAGCCTTACTTTATTAATTATATGAACACAGAATAGTGATGTAACTTCTCTTAGTCTGGTTCCCTCATCTGTGAATTAGGGGAAGCCTCTACAGGCTACGTGGCAGGTTGCCACGATCTGTTGTACGTGAAGCCGTTGACCCAGAGCAAGGGCCCAG
>NC_048228.1:13243817-13252443 GCF_002007445.2 Ailuropoda melanoleuca | reverse complement strand
CAGAGCCCGACATGGGGCTCGATCTCAGGACCCCGAGATCATGACCTGAGCTGAAATCAAGAGTTGAACGAACGCTCAACCCCCTGAGCCACCCAGGGGGCCCTGGCTTTTCTTTAAATCTGAGTTTTGGGGTCTGTGTGGTTCCCAAAGTCCTTTCTGCTCAGGAATTATGTGGTCAGAGTCTCCAGGCGGGGTGGGGTCCCGGCAGTCAGGGCCCGACTCACCTGTCTCCCAGCCTCGGCAGCCCCTCGCGCCCTGCTGGGGACTGCAAGTGTTTGCCGACTTAGATCGACTTGATTCTGTTATTTCGGAAATGATGCCGTCCCCATGGAGGGCAAACCCCACTCAGAGGAGCTGGAACCTGGAGGATTTTAACTGAGCAAGAAAGTTTCCTCTGTCCCCTCTTCCCCAGGTAAGGCCAGGCCCTCACCACAGACCAGAGCTACCGGGGACCAGGAAGCCCTGGGACCCCAGGGTTTGGCAGACGGGGCTTTGAAGTCTGACTGCACCACCCGCTAATTGAGAGATCACAGGCAAGTTTCTGTCAACCCATGCCTCAGTTTCCCCATCTGCAAAATGGGACTACGGATAGTATGAAGATTCGGTGAGGTGACGGCCACAGAGTACTTAGCACAGAGCCCAGGGCCTGTCCCGGTGAGTACTCAAGTCAGGGGCACCTGTGAGTATTATGATTATAATACTGTTCTCCCATACAAGGCCCCTGGGTTGGGGGACGGGGAGGAGCACTGTGCAAGGTGGACTCTTCCTGTTGCTGCCCCCACTTTGGCACTCACAGAAATGTTTCCTAAAGGGCTTGTCACGGAAAGCTGATCCCAGGGTTGCTCATGGGTCATAGGAGGCTTCTGGGGTCGGACGGGTTTAGGGACGTGGGGCCAAGGATGGTTAAGCTGTTTCCTTTAGTACAGAGTTTCTCAGACACCCGTGCCACTTCCAGAAGAGACGTGAGTGTGTAGTGCTTCCCAAACGTCCTTGGCCGTGGGACCTGCCTGTTCTGGGACATCTCATCAACCCAGATGGGTCTTGGAGGAGGCGGGCACTGGGGAGTGGGAGCAGGTCTTGCACTGGTAGGTAAGGCCCATCCTGGTGTGACTCCTGCTGCCCTTCCCACCATAGTCTCCCCATCCTCCCCCACGGACCCCTGTGTCCTGGCCACCGCAGGCTGCTTGGCTGATTGAGGATGCGCTAGTGATTCCCCTGGGGACCTTTTACACGCTGATCTGTCAACCTTCTCCTTGCCTGTCCAGTGGGACCTGACTTGGCTCAAACGTGACCTCTTCTGCAAAGCCTGTCTTAAATTCTGCAGGCAGATTAGGGGCCGCCTGTGTTCCCACCCTACCCTGTTCACCTTTTCAAGCCCCTGTTACTACAAGATTTTACGTGTTTGTCTTCCTCATGAGGTCATGGGCTTCTCAAGGGCAGGGACCATCGCTCATTCCTAGCCCAGCATGTAGGCCCGGGGACCTGGCACAGAACAAGTGCCCAACAAACAGGAGTTGTTGCTTGGACCTCTGCAGTAGTATTCAGGGACATTGTCTAGCTTAATAGTTAAAGGTATAAATATTGGCATTAGTCAGACCTGGGTTTGATTCCCAGCCTTACTTTATTAATTATATAAACACAGAATAGTGATGTAACTTCTCTTAGTCTGGTTCCCTCATCTGTGAATTAGGGGAAGTCTCTACAGGCTACGTGGCAGGTTGCCACGATCTGTTGTACGTGAAGCCGTTGACCCAGAGCAAGGGCCCAGTAAATGGGGGTTTGTTGACTACATAGGCCCTTGGTCTTGGAGTGGAAGAATGAACACTTTTTCCTGTGTCTTCAGCAAATTTAATATATGCTCCCATTTTCTCATCTGAAAACTGCGGTTGGTGGTGTGAACAAAGGGTCCTTGTGCCGATTTAATAGTTCATTCGCAGAGAGCACTTAGTCCCGCGCCTGGCACAGAGGAAGCGGTCAGTAAATGGGGCGTACTGTTACTCTCGTTGTTGTTGTTGGAGATTCGGGGGAGAGCTTGGACACCCAGCTTCCCCCCACCCCAGTGATACAGAGCGCCCTGCCCTTGCTTCTGCCTCCCCCCCGGAGGGCTGGGGGGCTGGTACCCCGTGTCTCCAGTCCTTCCTCTCGACCACCTGCCTCCTCCCTCCCCACAGGTCAGAGTCCACTGCTCCCGCTCCCTATTCCCGCCATCCATTCTGCTCGGCAGCCCTGACACAGCTGATTGGAAATTTGTTTTATTTCTGTGTCGGCCCCCTCCCTCTCTCCCCACTGAAAAAGCAATTACACTTGTGTTTACCAGAGTGGGCGGCGGTAATCTGTCCATCCTGTCCTGTCGAACTGCCCCACTTCCGGCCTGTGTTGCTTAGGCCAGGCCCGGAGATTTGCATAATCAGTAAACATGGAACGCAGAAAAGGGGGAGGAGATGTTGGTTTCAGGCCAGCAAATTGTGAGCCCAGCTCAGGGGACCCCGATGGACCTGGGAGGGCTGGTGGACAGAGGTGGGGGGGGTCTCCTTTAACCTGGAGCTCCCTTTGCAAGGTCTTGTCTTCCTTTCCCTATTGGGCAGATCAGGTCTCCATCTTTGGCCCAACTTGGTCCATCCCTAAGGGCCAGGCCAAGCCTCGGAGGGGCTGAAGTTGTCCGCTGATCATCCCCCTCTCTGCATGCGGCTTTCAGGGGCTCCCCAGTGCCCCAGCACCATGTTCCCACCTCATCCTGCTGTCCCCTCTCAGTCTCTCCAAGGGGCCAGCACAGCAGAACTGAGTACCTGCTTGGGACCCCAACCCCTGGCTCCACCACGGTCCCCAGCTGACCTTGAGACAAGGACATGGCTACAGGTAGTTTATCTGAGAGGGGACTTCAGGAAGCTCAGTGAGGCAGTGGGGAGAGTGAGCCGGGGAAGAGAGAAAAGTCTACAAAAGGCACTTTAGGCGGTGGGCTAAGGGCAGCTGGGCTCAAACCCTCTGGGGACTCTCCGAGAGCCTGCATAGAACACACCTTAGAACTGGGCCTCTGAAGGCTGAGGAGACTGGCGTGCTTATCCACTGGGCTAGACTGCTGGCTGATATCACCCCACGTGGCTCTTGCCTCCCTGGGTCCACGACCTGGCAGAGGCCTCGTCTACCCTGACACTTTGGCTTGATAAACACTTGTCTGTTGGGGCTGGTCCTCTGGGGATGTTGCAACCACTATACAAGCAGCCTGGGCTGTCCTGACCGAGAGGCCACAGGGAGGAGCCTGGGGTACCCCCACCCACAGCTGCACCCCACTGCCAGCCATCTGGGGCCATCCCGTCCAGGCATCTGCCAGATGACCGCGACGGCATGGGTGATCCCAGACGAGACAGGAGAGCCTTCCCGCTGAGCCCAGCCCCACGGCAGGATCATCAGCAAATAAATGACTGTCAATACATCCTCCGGCTCCCATCCAGCAAGGGGCTGTATTCCCACCACCTGGAACAGCGCCAAGAAGTCCCATAAATATTTGCCGGATGAACGAATGGAGGAAGGGTGAATGGAACTTAACCAGGTGGAGAGGGGACCCAGGCGACTTCCAGGAAGAGCGACACCTGCCCAGGCCCGTGTGGCTGGAGTCGAGGCAGAGCGTGGGGTAGGAGGTGAGATGGGGAAGACCAGGTTAGACCTTGGAGACCCCAGGTGGCTCCCCGGAGGGGGACTTCATCCGATTTGCTTTAGGGAAAGGTCTTGAGGGCTGCTGTGTGTGGAAAGGCCTGGAGGAGCCGAGGCGGGAGCAGGAGACTGGGAGGAGGTCCTGGCTCTGTCCAGGCGGAGGTGCTTGGACCTACGAGTAGAGGGATCCCAGAGCTCCTCCGGAGGGGACACGGGCAGGCCTGGATCAAAGTAGTAGGAGCTCCACAAGGGTTTGCTTGGGAGCTGTCAGCCCCCTCTTTGTCCCTGCCTGCCCTTCTTCCGGATTCATCTTCCACAGCATCTCACGGGGAAGGCTTTGCCAACACCCACCGCAGGCGCCAGTCGCTCTGCGTCCCCAGGGTGCTTTGTTTTCACATCAGCTAGGCCACATCACACGACATGGTCAGCTTGCGGGAGGGCATACCAAATATTGCCTTCCTTTGCTCTCTCTGCTTCTGCTGTTCTCCTTTCCTGCCCTCCTTCCCTCCTCCTCACTCCTTCCCTTCTCTCCCTCCCTCCCTCGTTCCTTCCCTCCCTCCCCCCTCCCCCTCTCCTTCCTTCCCCTCTCCTCCCTCCCTCCCTTCGTTCCTCCCTCCCTTCCTCCCTGCCTTCCTCCCTCCCTTCTTCCCTCCTCCCTTCCTTCCTCCCTCCCTTCTTCCCTGCCTTCCTCCCTCCCTTCTTCCCTCCTCCCTTCCTTCCTCCCTCCCTTCCCTCCTTCCTTCCTGCCCCACATCCTTCTTTCCTCTGCATTTACTGCACCCCACTGCACCCAGCTCCCCATCAATATTAACCCCCACCCCCCTAGCAAAGAAGCGGTATGGGAAAGAGGAGAGAAAAGAGTATTTGGGTTCAGAGGAGTCTGGGTGTGGACACAGCTCAGCCACTTCCTAGCTGTGACTTCCTGTCGGCCTGAGCCTCAGTTTCCACCCTGTGGGATGGTATGCGCACCTTTGCGAGGCCATAGTACCCGCTAGATCTTCAGCAAGAGAAGCCTGCTTTGGTCCTCGCCTAGAGGCAGATTCAGTGGGATGGGGAGGAAGCAGCCTTCCACCTCTTTCCCCTTGGAACGTGTGCAGCCTGCTTTCCTGAGTGGTGGAACGTCCCCTTTTTAAATGAGGAGCTGGGCTGAGCCAGCTGTCCTCCTGGCCTGGCTTCTGTCCCATTTTCCCTCTTTCGCTTGTGAAGCCAGTTAGGAGAATGCTGTCTTTTTTTTTTTTTTAATTAAATTGGAAAAGTTCTGCAGGAATCTTTGAAATGTTCAGATCGGTGGCTTTTTAAAATAAAAGGGAAGATAAAGGAAGCTGTCCCAGTCCTTGGGTCACACAGGAATTGCGTGGCCCCAAACATTGTTTGAAACGACAACCGTTGCCACCATCCAGGGACCGGCTTTGTTGTAGAGAGAATCCTAGGGTTTGTTATAAGGGGTTTGCCCCCCGAGCCCTCTCCGGAGAGCACTTCCAAGGAGCTGTGCATTTTATATCCATTAGAGTTTCATTTGTCAGATCAGGGATATAATAAAAGCGGTCTCCGATGCTTCACAGAGAGTGTTATGTGGGGACAACTGGATGAAGTTAAAAGTGTTCTACAAATGCGAGGTGTCCTTAGTGGTGGCTGGGATGCCCCGAGAGGGGGAGTGATGTTCCCAAGGTCACAGAGCAAGTTGGTGGAGGAACTGGAGGCAGCAGCAGAGTCTCCTCTTCATCCCGAGGGTCAGAACCTTGTGTCCTTTTACTCACCTGGTACCCACAGTGTTCCACGCAAGTCCCGACACATAGCGATGCCCGTGAACTTGTTCAGTGGGCCAATGAATGAATGAATGAAGCGCTCACAGTCCCGGGAGCTTGAGGGATCACTGGGACCCTCCCATCCCATAACGAGCATCCTGGACTGGACTTCATCGTCTGCTTCTTCCTCTGGCCTCCCGCACCACAGAGCAGCCCCGTCCCGTCCCTGGGGACCACCTGTGGAAGACTGTGATTTAATCCCACTCCTTTGGCCCCTCTACATCTGTGCCCTTTGACCTGTGACCTTGCAGTTTGTCCCATTCAAAGGTGGAGGATATCACCTACCCTCTGGCCTTGAGTTGGGCATGATGGATAGAATGAGGCAGACCAGACACTGAGCCTTCCTCTGAGCTTAGGTCTTAGGTTCTGTTTGCTCCCGTGGTCCTCTGCCAATGTCTCAAGAGAAACATGGCCGAGCTAGCCCACCGGCCCCAGGAGGAGGACAACAGGCACGTGGAGCAGAGCTGCCCTGGTCAGGCCACCCCTGCAGATGAGGGAGCTTGATCAGTGCTTTTCGTTGTATATCATTGAGGTTGGGTGGTGTTTGTTACGCGGCATAATCAAGGCCACAGTTAACTGATACACTACCCAAATCCTCCAAGTCGTCTCTGGCCTGGATCAGTATTTACCACTTCTGGGAAGCCTTCCCTGACCTTCCCCACTGCTTACCTTTATTAATACATTAGATCATTCATTCACTAAATGGCCACCGTCTGTCGAGCCCAATGCTGGAAGCTGGGCATAAGGAGATAGAATACAGTCCCCTGAGGCTCTCCAGACTAGAGGGGGAGATGCATGCCAACAGATGTCACCATTATTGCTCTAATTATTAATGGTCTTAATATATTAGCTACCATTTGTTGAACATTTCCTGTACGAAGCACTTCGTACACATTACTTCCTGTAATCTTCACAATAATTCCAAAAGACTATTTTATACTCATTTTACAGCTCAAGGTCTCAAAGCTCAGAGATGTTAACTTACTTGCCCAAACAGTAAGTCAGGAGAAGAGCAGGGATTCCACCCAGAGTCAGCTTGGCTCCTGAATCCATTTTGCTTCCAAGATGAATGTGGTACAGTTGTGCCCAGGGGCTGTGGCTGTGGCCACGGCAGGGAGGGTCCCAGTCCGGAAAGGTGTGGAGGAGATAGCCAGGCAGTGAAGGGAGTTCCCTGATGTGGGGGGACCCTGCAGATGCAAAGGTTTGGGGGTGTGAGAGCAAGTGATCCAGGCCTGGGGGCTGAGGGCTGTGAGGTGGGGGCAGGAAGAACCGAGGACCTTGAGGTAGGCGGGTTCCCGGGCCCCTCTCCCGGATAGCTCTAGGCAGAGACNCCCCCCCCCCCCCCAGCCCACTCTGATTCAGTCCCAGTTTTGAGTGAGAGTTAATAACATGCATGTGGCCACTCCAAGATTCTGTGTGCCTGTCTTTGCCAGGGCCACCAGCTCCAGCGACTTGTCCTACCGTGCGCAAAGGAATTCAGGTAGCACCGTGTGACCGCCTGTGCTCTCGGTGACCAAAATAATGCCTGATGCCTCTGTGGCCCCTGGCGATGTATAAAGCCCTGTACCATTCACACGACACAGCCACATCCACCTTCTAGTGAGAGCCTTACAAGAACCCCACTCGACTCGTATCATTATCCCTTTTTTGTGGATGAAGACCTGGGCTCAGAGAGGGAGAGCCAGTTTTTCAAGGTCACACAGCTGGGGAGTGGAGCTCAAACCTGTTGGATTTACCACCCCACCCCCTCCAGGGCAGTTTCCTGGGTCCTGTGCCGCCTCACCAAGGAGCTCCTCTGTGAAGGAGCTTTCTCCTTCAAAATCCATTTCTTTCTCTGGTGACTTATGACTTCCTAGCATTTTCTTTGTACCTATTTCTCCAGCTCCTACCTGGAGCTTTGGGGAGGGGTGAGGGAGGGCTCAGCCCAGGGGCTTCAGGGCTTCCGCCCGTTCCAGCAGACAGCTCTGCTTCTGTCTGTTCTGAATTTGGGGATTTGACATCAGTATCTTTCCTTCCTTCTTTCCTTCCTTCCTTCCTTCCTTCCTTCCTTCCTTCCTTCCTTCCTTCCTTCCTCCCTCCTTCCCTCCCTCCCTCTCTTCTTCTTTCTCTCCCTCCCTCCCTCTCTTCCTCCTTCCTTCCCCCCCTCTCTTCCTCCCTTCCTTCCTTGACTTTGGGGTTTTTTTAGAGCAGTTTAGATTCACAGCAAAAGAGAAGGTGCCCAGATTCCCTATACACGCCCTGCCCCGACACCTGCCCAGGCTCCTGCCCGGAAGAGGCACGTTTGTCATAAGTGATGACCCACACTGACACATCATTATCACCCAACGTCCACAGTTTACAGGAGGGGATCACTCGTGCTCGTTCTGTGAGTTTCAACCAATGTAGAATGACACGGACCCACTGTTCAAGCACCCTACAGAAGGGTTTCGCCGCCCTAACGCTCTATGCCCTGCCTCGTCACCCGCCCTGCCCAGCCCCTGGCAACCGCCAATCTTTGCAGGGTCTCCATGGCTTGCCTTTCCTAGAATGTCACAGACTCAGAACCTTACAACTCTTGAGACTGGCTTCTTGCACACACTCATACGCGTCTCAGTTCCCTCCGTGACTGTTTATGGCTCGAGCGCTCATTTCTTCTTAGGGCGGAATGATAGCCCCACGTCTGGATGGCCCGCACGTGGTCTATCCGTGTACCAGCCGGAGGGCGTCAAACTCTGGCAGTTACGAGGGAAGCTGCTACAAACACCCGCGTGCAGGGGTGTGGGTGGACGCAGGTTTTCAGCTCCTCTGTGTAAATGCCAAGGGGTGTGACTGCCGGATCCAGGGGTTAAGACTGCATTTAGTTTCGTGAGAAACCACCCAACTGCCTTCCCATGTGGCTGCGCCGTTGCGCGTTGTCACCAGCGACAGGTGAGATTCCTGTGGCTCCCAGTCTCGCCAGCATCCGGTGCTCTGCATTTTGGCCGTTCTACTGGGTACATAGTGGTAACTCATTGTTTGGCTTTTCTTTATTTTTTAAAGACTTATTTATTAATTTGAGAAAGACAGAGTGGGGAGGAGGGGCAGAGAGACAGATGGAGAGAGAAAATCTCAAGGAGACTCCTTGCTGAGTGCAGAGCCCGACATGGGGCTCGATCTCAGGACCCCGAGATCATGACCTGAGCTGAAATCAAGAG